>NC_065920.1:28035452-28369890 GCF_024586455.1 Bactrocera neohumeralis
GACCAGAATCATATGTCTATAGATTAAGAATAATTGAGAATATTTGATTTCAAAAAACATCAAGAGCCAAAATCACCGGGGCCAACCACGTGCATTTTTTTTTTGAGGTTCCAACTTCGAGTGACAATAATAATAGTAATAAAGTATTAAATTTTTTCAAATAAGTTTTTTTTTATATTTTCAATATGTAAATAACTGTCCCTTGAAACAGAAAAAATGCTTTATAGCATATGCAATATAAAGTCCATATTTACTTTTTTCAATAAAATAATTTTTCAATACGCATAACGTAATATCCTTTTCAACCAGTATTTTTGACAATTCGCCATGGAAATGCTGAAACGCCTATTAAATGGGAAATTATTACGTGAATAAGGTTTCCTTGTGTCTGCCTTTCGTCAAGGTAGTCAACATAAAAGAAATCTGTATGGGTTTGGGTTTGGTTGAAAGTATGTATTAGTCAATATATTACGCCTCACAAGTTGTAAGTCACAATTTATCATTGTTGAAACGATATGCATTGGGGAAACAGTAAAAGGGTTCAAAACCTCCGAAACATTCAAGAACGGCGTCTACGCTGTTAGGTTAATAATTTTTATATACATATATGGTAAAAAGCTAGTTTATGTACGAAAAAGCTTTCGTCATCCAGTTTTGCACTGATATTCATTTCAAACTAGAGAAGTATAGTATGGAAGATCCTATTTAAATATATTAATGGTATTAATAAAAGAAGCAGAGGCAGAAAATATATATATGCTATAGTGCGGACTTAATATATTCAATTTTCACTCATCAAAAAATGCAAAATTTGTTATTTCCAGGTTTACCGCGGTCACCATCCAACTGCTGTTATGATTTCGAGTGGTCTACTGCAATGGCTTTACACCTGTTCATTTCTATGAAAAGGTAGTAAAACTGGCACAGAAGTGTACCAGTACGATGTTTTAGAAGGCCTTGTAAAGTTGATAAGCAATACTCTCTTCGGTGTAGAGCATTGGATATACTAGCAAGATTTTGTTCCAGCACACAAGGCAAAAACCACCCAGCAGAGGCTTTAAAGTAATATTTCAGGCTTCATAACTAAATATTATCGGCTGACTGGAAGTACAGATATGAGTTCGTGGACAGAGTTGGAAAACATCGGAACAGAAAATTGAAGACCTTCGAGTGCCGTCGTCTATACCAATAGAAACTGCGCAATATTCTTCGTTTCATAACTGCAGATGATTGGAAGCCGTGAAAGTCCAGATTTGTACCCATTGGACTACAGTTTATGGTCAGAGTTTGAAAGCATGACCGGCAGAATACGACACACAAATTTGGAGAGTCTCAAAAATCTCTAGAGCAGCGTCGGCATTTGATCAATGGTCGAAACGTTTGAGAGCTTGTGTGTATGCAAAGGGTGACCATTTCGAATAAAATGTTGTACATCGCACATTCAATGTGGTCATTATGAAATTAAATGAACTTTTTTCAAAATTATATTATAGTTTTATTTTTATAATAACCGCTTCTTGTCATACAACTTATGACAGGACTTAGTATACTTTTAAGAACAGTTTTGGTAGTAGTCTGGTAGCAATTGAGAAAAATTGTTTTGGGTACTTTTTCTTCGAAAATCTCAAACTTTTCTCGAAAGCGCTTTATTTTGTCGCTAGTCGTTGTTGCGGTCAATTGACTTATCAGAGATATAAATATGAAATTATGTTTCCTAACTTCGTTTCAAAATTTTTAAATTTGTTTTCGAAAATATTACACAAATGTTCGCGTGTACTTTACGTACTTAAATAAAATTTTCTAATATTGAGGCGTGGCATTTTAAATTTTTTCCAAAACATACTAATTTTTTTCAAATATACTATTAAAAGTTGGTTAATACTGATAATAGATACATATGTATGTAAGTGCGTAGAGTGGGAGTAACATTAAAACGTAGCATTTCTTTTCATAGATTAATGGTTAGGAGCCTTCTGCTTTCACATTAATTTTTTTTCAAATATGCAACTAAAAGTTGGTTAAAATTGTGGGTAGGTAGTAGGTACGTAAGTGGGTAGTGTGGGAGTCTGACGACGCATCTAGGCAGTTGAGGGGCCCATTGTGAAACCATTGGGGCTAAAATCCCCTAAAATAAATGTGCTCTCCTCCCCAACCTATGCTTCTGATGTAGTTCTTCAATATAAAAAGTTGTATTAACTATTTATTTTAATTACAAAAGAATTTCTGTTTACATTTTTGGAAAATTATATTCCAGGTTTTCAAAGCAGACATAGAGTTTCTTAACAGCTTTCCTGCATATTTACTTCTTCGATTTTTTTAGAGCTAAATCTTCAAGAAAATATTACCCATTCAATATGTTACACTCAAGATAGGTCGGCCTAACCTAAAGTGTTCGGATTTATGTAGCATTAGGTTAGGTTAAACATGGAGTTGTAATGGAGATTTAATACTAATATTATTTTAAAATACATCGATAACTATTTACAAGTTTAGAACCTTTATCATTAGCACTTCATTACAGTGTAGCATGTTTATGTAAATGCTTTGATTAGTTTTGTTCCATAGAACTAAAGCAAGTTACTTTATAATAATAATAATAATAATAATAATAATAATAATAATAGTAGTAATAATAATAATAATAATAATAATAATATAATAATAATAGATATAATAATAATAATAATGAAAATAATAATAATAATAATAATAGAAATAATAATAATAATATTAGTCGACCTGTAAGTATTCGAACAAAAATATGAACTAGAACGTGCTTACAATATATTATCAATTATTTGTTTAAATGTTTATTTTTTATAATTTTTTTCACTTAACTTAACTAACCCTTACTTATAAAACGTTTGACAACGGTGACTACTTTTTATATAACTTTAACGTGTCTTAAGCCTTAGTTTAATAATGACGGATTTTACTACAACTTGTTACCCCGGATATACAGTGGAGACGCTCATGTCGCCAAAACACCGCTAAACATCCTAATCGATCTCTTACTTAGTTTCTAAGCATAATTCTTCAGCTAAGTATATTTATCTGTCTGTAAAGTTTTACTTGTAACAAATTCTTAAAGAAAACCTACTTTCTTCACATTCTTTTTTTCGTGTAGCATAATTGTATATAAAATGGATTTTTGTCTATATCACAGATAAACATGCTTATGCAACACGCAAATTCCAACTAACATACATATACAAATGTAAATATTAAATATTTATTTATTTGATTTATTTATTTATTACACAAAATGTCCGGGTTGCAGGCGCGTAGAAAGATACAAAGGTCGGCTTATTGATTTTGGCTACTTTCAAACAGTTTGAATATGCTGCTCGCTATCATATTTCCTTCACATAATATTAAGTAATAAAAAGTTGGATTTTTAAAAGTTCACTTAACGACTAAGTTCACGTATTGACGTCGCTGCGTCGCGCCTAAGCACCGCCACACGAACTGCTTATAACACTAATATATGATTTTACTTATATACATACATACATACATATATTTATGTATGTAAGGTTATGGCTACTACACTTCTCACTTTCCACCTACGCTCAACGGTGCTTCAGCGACTGTGGCGCAAAGGCTTGCATGCTATAGTACCGATCCGTATCGTCCTTCGTAACGCTCGTGACATGCTGGAATTGACATGGTTGCGAGATTTGCGATTTCGGCGGCAATGGCGCTGGCTTGACACGCTTCTGCTTTAGCTTCTTCTTCTTGCCCGGCAGTGAGAGCGCTATATTTTCCGGATCACTCACCAGCTTCTCAATGTGATGATAGAGTTCGCAAGCCGAATCGGTTGAATCGAAACTGAAGCCAATCAGCTGTTGATGGTTCGTTGAGAGGCACATCGTGTGAAAGGATGGACCGGCGAAACGATAATTGGACAAATTATCAATGCGATCTGACCAGAGTGCAAAACATGAGCCACGTTCGGCCAACACCAATGTGACACGTGATGTGGCGCGTGAGCGCGCGCTGCCACGATCATGTAAAACGACTGGTATGCCGGTGAAGACGAGACGCCAATCACCCTCTTTGCCGGTGCCTTCATACAGATTGGCCAGCGATGAGCAGACGAAAATATCGGTACCCAAACCGCCGAAAAAGCTCTCCACTTGACCGCGCTCATACTCGGAGAGATTTGAATTGCTCGTTGTATCGATGCTTAGCGTGTCGGCGTCCACATCGGAGCCAACGAAATATGTGCTGTTGTGATTATTTGCTGTATTCGTGTTGTTCGTCGATGATGCAGTGGTGTGCGTGTTTGTGTGCGTATGTACCGACGAGGTGTGTGAGTGTGCGGACCAATCGGGATTGATCATCAGCTCATTTTGTTCGGATGAATTCGTACCCTCGGAGGATTCCGATGGTGGCGCCGAATCGCCGACAGAGCCTAAACGACGACGTTGCATGTGTGGAAGCTGGAATGAAGATAACAAAACAAATGCGGTGCCATTAGTTACGGTTAATGTGCTTTGTAATCTAATTTAATAATTAGAAAGTAAGGAATTTGTGGTAATGAAAAGGATTTCTTTGTAGTAGTATTAGATAGACTAAACGGTAACCTTCATCGAAAAATTATAAATAATATAGAGGAATTGTAGTAAATGGTTAGCACTTCAGAGTCTTTTTGATTCATACCTAAGTATGTTTTTGAAAAATCCCGTATTTCCGAGACGTTTTAATATCGTTACAATTCCGGCTTAGCTTGCCTTATTTGAAAACTTTGCGAGATAATGTCTGTTTGTCGTACTAGTCCAACAGTTTTTGAGACACCATTCTGACATTTTGCTCACGTACTTTTCTGAGCAAGAAGCTGGTAAATTGTCTGAACCGCCGATATCGGACAACCCTAGCACATAGCTGTCATACAAACCGAAAGATCGGAATCAAATGCTTGTAGGAAAAACTTTTTTGTTTGAGAAAATATCTTCGCGAAATTTCACATGCATTACTTTCTAAAGTAACGGTACAATCTCCGAAGAAATTGTTTAGACAGAACCACTATAGCACATAGCTGCCATACAAACCGAACGATCGGAATCAAATGCTTGTAGGAAAAACTTTTTTGTTTGACGAGATATCTTCACGAAATTTTACACAAATTATTTTCTAAAACAACGGTACATTTTTCGAAGAAATAGTTTAGATCGGACCTCTGTAGCATATTGCTGCCATACAAACCGAACGATCGGAATCAAATGCTTGTAGGAAAAACTTTTTTGTTTGTCGAGATATCTTCACGAAATTTTACACAAATAATTTTCCAAGGAAACAATACAATCTTCGAAGAAATTGTTCGGATCAGAGCACTATAGCTTATAGCTGCCATACAAACCGAACAATCGAAATCAAATGCTTGAGAGAAAAACTTTTTTGTTTGTCGAGAAATCTTCACGAAATTTCACAGGAATTATTTTCTAAAGCAACGGTACAATCTCCGAAGCAATTGTTCAGATCGGACCACTATAACATATAGCTGTCATACAAACCGAACGATTTGAATCAAATGCTTTTAAGAAAAGCTTTTTTATTTGACGAGTTATCTTCGCGAAATTTCGCACGAACTATCTTCTAAGACAGCGGTACATTCTCCGAAGAATTTGTTCGGATCGGAGCACTATAGCTTATAGCTGCCATACAAACTGGCTGTTCAAAAACATGATAAGCTAGAAGATAACCACCCTTTCGCCTTTTTGATAGATATACTATATATAGAGATATATTCAAGTGGAGAGAAAATCTTACTCGATATTGTACAAATATAGTATAATAAAATTTACTCTTTGAGAAAAAGCACCTATTTATAAAATCCCAAAAGAGAAGTGTCAAAGCAACACACAGAGCTAAACGGCAGCCACTTAAATATAATTATTTGCAGTTTAAAGCAATAAAGCAGCGACTCGAGAACTGAAAACCACTTTTTCATTGCCTGGAATTTGTAAGCGCGTTCAGCTGAAAATTATGCAATCGATTTCCGCTCTAAAAACTTCAACAGCAATGTGGCACGTTCGCACTCATGTGCATGCCCGTGTTGCATAGATTCATAAATATTTCATAGAGTTGTAATAACTATTGAAATCGACATAAATGGACCTAAGCTTTGCTATTTATTTGTGAAAATAAATGTTTCATTAAATAAATAAAAGCAAATTCACACGCACAATATAGACACATACACATATGTATGAATAAACGACACACAGGTAGGTATGTATGTATGTGAGGGCAGAAAAACGTGTAAACTTCAAAATGAATCTAACTCAAAATAAACGTATTTATGCCAGAGCAGTTTCGACATACAAATATTTATTCCAATTTCGAAGTCATGCCAAAGCTCTTCTGTGCAAATGTGTTTTGATTTTTATCCGGGTGAAAATCGAATTTTCAATATTAATAAAAGTATCAATAGAGTAAAGTAAACCTGTGTGCATCTGTGCAAGATTACAACGGTATATTTGTATTGGTTTTACTTTATTTTTTCTTTAACCATTTTCTATTAAAAATGCAACGTATGAAAATGTAGTTTGACCATATTTGCTTTCTTTTTGTTTAGTTTGAATGTCAGCCGCATGAACGCACCAGGAAAATGTTCAACAATTTGTTTGCCTCCAGAAAGCTGCTTGAATTTTCCGCAGTTTGGCAAACGGAAATGAATGTCGAATTCAAGAATATACAGAAATTGTGTACAAACGTTTTAAGCTAAATTAAATTGTTTCGAGGAAACGATAAACGTGCCGAAATGAATGCAAAGGTCTATAAACACTCATCAAAGCTATGGTTATGTATATATTGGCAATACAGATTATTGTTTCTTGTTAAGAGAGTCAAATTCAGTTCATTTTTCTCCGTTCGATTACGATTTACTAAATGACTAGTGTTATGACCCATCTGTATAAGAGAGCGTGTGGATATTTCATTAAGTTGCTATAATACTTTTCTATGCTACTCTTATTATTATGAGAGCCTAGTGCATTTATACGAGTAGTGTGTTCGATTCGTCATCATGTGGAGTCTTAAAAATTGCTATTATAAATATTTCAGCGGGTATTTATGTCAATGTGCTTTTTGACAGCATGAAAAGGAACTGCCTTTATGCCACTATGTCTGAATTTTGTATCCCCGTAAAACTAATACGGCTGTGTAAGCTGACGTTGAGCAATACCAAAAGGGAAGGACCTCGCCGAGCCGTTCGATACATGGACATAGATCAGCGAATTAAGAGACAGTGGCACCGCTGGCTAGGTCGCCCTAATGAATGAATGAAAACACTCCAGCACTGAAAGTATTCGACGCAGTACCCGCTTGGGAAGCACAAGAAGAGAAAGACCTCAACTTGGTTGGAAAGACTAGGTGTAGAAAGATCTGGCTACACTTGGAAACTCCAATTGGCGCCAAACTGCGAAAAGGAAGAACGATTGGCGGGCTGTTGTAAACTCAGCTATAATCGCGTAAGCGGTGTCTAAGCCAATTAAGAATAAAATAAGTTTGATGGCTGTCACACCAAACATAGATTTACTGGTTCTTAGTAATGCCAGATGGAAAGCTATAGTTTAATCTGAGCTGAAGTATTCTTCATACAGGCGAACTCTAAGAGCTACTTGTTATCTAATATTGAAATTTCATCTATTCCCTTGAACTACAAGGCTCCTAGATATCTAAGATGAGGTCTAGAAATGGCTTTACAGAAACATAGAAAGTGTGCCAGCATCTCTCTCAATCCTACTTCACTGCACTTTTTGCATGTATCGTGGTTACTAAAGCTCATTCGGCTCACATGCAATGCCAGTGTTTTTTAACCTATCATTAAACCAACAAACGTCCTACAATCCTTTCGAGACGGTGTGCGTAAAAAGCATGCGCCTTTTCCCTCACTTCTCTTCCACATGACCTTGATGAACCTGTATGTTCTTAAGGCATTCCATTTTACCTTGGTCCGTCTGTCAGCTCTTTGAGAAATTTCATCATGTATCATTTATAGTGACTTACGTATTTCCTGTACTTGTTCGGTACCCAGACGGATAGCACTTTTAGTATCTCAATATAATATAATATATATTGTATGCAGCCGCTATATCTACTGCCTCCCTGCCTCTAAGGACATTTTCTGACGTAATGCCATGTCAGATTATTGTCTTATTTACCGCCTGGCTATCGACGTATAAATTTATGTTGTTTGCCGCGTTTTAGCTATTTCTGCCGGTTTCTCAACTGCAAAGACCTTCTGAAGCTTGCAGAGTCGCCCAAGATCCAACTCCTAGCTATAGATCCCGGCGCCCACGCCATTGCCATTTTTGTTCCGTTTTATAAATGTTGTAAGTTCCGCTGGCAAGTCGCATGTTCCTGTTATTTTTATTAGATATGCATAAATTTTAGTTCACTTCTTCCCATTTTAGGTGAAAGCTTGAACTATGCAATAGTCGATATCTGTTGGTAATTAATTTTGTCAAAATGCGTTTAATTAGTTTCTTTATTCACACACTCGTTCTGTCTACCATTGTGAGCCACATTTATCTCTGAAAGAGCTCTGAGCAGTATATATTTGCATGAACATGCTACTATATACTATGAATGTATGTATATAAAGGTTTCAAACCTTTTACCCAGCATTAAATTTGAACTAAATTTCTTGGCCACAATGAACAGATCAGCAGTGTAGGTCAAATTGAACAAATCAGTAATGAATTTTCCGAACCATAGAAATACCTTGTATTTTTGTTATTACTCAATGAACCTATTATAGTACTGTGCAAATATTGATTTTGCGAAGAAGTGAGAACTGGCGTCTATATAAAATGGAATTAAAATTTTAGGGTAGCCTGAAGTAGAATAATTTTAGTTTTAATAAATTAATACTAACTTCGCCTCATTAATAACCAGTATTTTTTGTTTGCAAATACTGACTGGGTTATATCATAGCAATATCGTATAGCATTCCCTCCACCCGCGTACATTACAGCAACACACACTTCGCATATGCATTTGTTACAATTCGAGCCATTAATTCTGTGTTTATTCAACGTTTCGTCCCTTTTCGCATTTTTCCGCCCAAAATTATGCCTTTTGTTTTATAGGTTTGTTTTTGCCAGTCTTTTCATTGCATCGCCCAGAGCGCTTCGTGTAATAAATGTGTGCCGCTTAATTCATCTTCTGGAATATTTGTGTTCGTGTATGCCACAAGCGTGTCGTCTGTGAACACATTAAATTTGCTTCAGAAATTTAATTTTTGCACAATGGATTGGTATACATATATATATATATATGTATTAGGGTGCTTCAAAAAAAAATTTTAAATTATTTTTTTCAACAAAGTTCACTTTACAAATTTTAAAAATTTTTGCGACGAAATTTGATTATTTCAATTAGACGTTCAAACAAAGTGATTTGAAATTTGGAATGTTTTCAATAAAAATAAAGAAAAAAAAATGTTTCACGGGAATTTCCAAAGTTTGAAAAATGAACTTTCTGAATTTATTTTTGAGAAACGAAAATTTAGTTTTTAGTTTGAATGAAAAAACGAAAATTCCTATGTAAAATGTATGGGAACCTAAAACAAAAATAGCGACCCCTTAGAGTTAAGCTACAGCGCCTGGCTTGAGGGAGGATATTTTGTTTGTCAATCACTAACATTTTAGGGGGTAAGAGTTGAAAAAAAATTCAAAATTTTTTTTTGAAGCACCCTAATATGTATATATTTAGGTTTGCTAAAGCGGTATACAGGAAAACGATGAACATGTCGAAGACCTCATAAATTATGGTCGACTTAGACATGACCGTATGTCAGTCTGTACTTATATACCCGAAGTGTATGAAATATCGATTGCAGTTGTCTTTTTCTCTCCGAAAAACTGCTCATTTAACGGTACCGCCGATATCAGATCACTATATCATACAAGCATAGCTGTCATACAAACTGACCGATCAAAATACAGGCTTGTATCGATATTTTTTTATTTGATAACACATCATGACGAAATTTGGCACAAATTATTATACAAAGCTAAGGCGTAATATTCGAAAAAATTGTTCAGATCGGACCACTATAGCATATAGCTGCCATACAAGCTGAACAGTCAAAATAAAGCCATTGTATGGATTAAGTTCTTATTTAAAGAGATATCTTCACGAAATTTGGTATAGGTCATTATCCAAAGCAGCAATACAATCGCTGAAGAAATTCTTCAAATCGGACCACTAATGCATATAGCTCCCATACAAACTGTATAAAAAATGAGACGCACTGTCCATCAATTATTGCTAACCACAACACATTAATTATTAAAAACGCAGTTCGGTGGGTAAACGATAAACGAGTACGACGTCTGTCAATAAGCGCACAAGTTCAATGTCAATACGAAATAGAAACAAAAAGGCGATTAATTCTGAGGGGAAATGGCAGAGAAATACATGGCGTATGAGTGATATCGACAAAACAGAAATAGAAAGTACTGCGCATATGTGTGTGTGTGTGTGCGTGACTACAGTTAGACGTAGTACACCTGTTGTGCAATATAAGTATGTATGAATTGTGCTATTTTTACGCTGCGAGGCGTGTAATTGACAATTTTCCACTTGATTATTGGATGAAAAGAAAAACAATCAATAACATTAGCAGTTAGAAGCATTAACAAAACGGTAATGCTTTGCATTTCTGAAAATTCGATTTTTTAAGCTGATATGTATGATTTGAATGCTTGCAAATTTAACTCAAAATTTATGACGCTTTGAGATTTTTGCTTAAGATTTCATATTTAGCATATAACCAAAGACATATGTATGTATGTCGGTACAACTCTATCTAAAGCAACTAATCTCGCAGTTTTTGAAATATCGACCTGAAAATTTGCACAAGTCTGTTTCTTTCTAAGAAGCTGCTTATTTGTCCGGTCCATCTATATCCGACTACTATAGCATATAGCTGGCATACAAACTGACCGATCAAAACTCAGTTCTTGTATTGAAAACTTTGGCATTTGAAGAGATATCTGCATGAAATTCACCATGAATTATTTTCCAAGGCAACCGTACAATCTCCGCTGAAATTGTTCAGATCGGATCACTATAGCATATAGCTGCCATACAAAGTGACCGATCAAAATCAAGTTCTTGTATGGAAAACTTTTTTATTTGACGCGATATCTTCATGTAATTTAGTATGAATTATTTTCCACGGCAACTATACAAAGTCCGAAGAAACTGTTCAGATCGGTTCACTATAGCATATAGCTGCCATACGAATTGACCGATCAAAATCAAATTCTTGTATGGAAAACTTTTTTATTTGACGAGATATCTTCATGTAATTTAGTATGAATTATTTTTCACGGTAACTATACAAACTCCGAAGAAATTGTTCAGATCGGTTCACTATAGCATATAGCTGCCATACGAATTGACCGATCAAAATCAAGTTCTTGTATGGAAAACTTATTTATTTGACGAGATATCTTCATGTAATTTAGTAAGAATTATTTTTCACGGTAACTATACAAACGCCGAAGAAATTGTTCAGATCGGTTCACTATAGCATATAGCTGCCATACGAACTGACCCGTCAAAATCGAGTTTTTTTAAGAAAAACTAAACCTGTGAAGAGTATTATAGAATCAGTGGAGCCGAAGTTAATGTTTTTCTTGTTTTAACTATTTCTTAATTTAAAATTATTAAAAAAATGAAAATAAATAAATAATATATAAATAAATATAAATCAACTTACTCTTACCTCATACAAATTATAACACACTTTTGTAAAATACTACCTGTCGAAGTATCAACACAGCATGCTCAATACAGACGCAAAACTGCAATGTAGCCGTTGCGCATACATACATACATATGTAGCTGATCTAGAGTTACACGCGCGGCGTACGAACTTAATAAAACGCACAAATTCCGCTCATTCATTCACTTAAACACTAGTTTGCCGTACTAGCACCGCGAGCATAATCATGAGCTATTATTGCAGGTGTAACCGCTAATCAGAGAACCGCAATGATAATGCAACACACATCATCACTAACATACATATATGTACATACATACATACATACATACCAAAATATGATTTATAGCGAAATCAGATACCCAAATTGCCACAATTCCAAAATTATTCGCTTTAATTCGCGGTCAGCGCCAGCTGAAATTACAGCCAAAGCCCTTTCAACTACAATATTTACTATGTATGAGTGTGTGTTTGTGCATCACCCCACTCAATGCCGATTTGGCCACACAAGCAAATTAACCCAAATTAATTAAATCAACAAATCGATGAAGTGTGCGCGCCTTGCGCGATGCTGCGCGAGTTCAACTGTCCGAATGTGGTTGAGCCCCGAAGCCAACATAGCCCTCCAACACGATTCCCCATCCCCGGAGCGATGAATTGAAGCGTAGCCACAAAAGCGTGCCATTCCAGCTTTGATGGGCGCATGGGAGAGTGGGAGGCACCGCAGTTACGGCAAACAAGCAATAGCAACAGCCACGACCAGTCAACACTGAAGCAGAAAAGTATTTGTGCAGCGAATTACAAAAACAAACGAACAGTTCCAACAATTGGCATACATTTTGTGAGCCGCATAACAACTTGTTGTAAAGTTTATCGATAAAACTCGGCATCGTAAACGCAAACCGTGAACAAATTACCAAAAAAAAAAAAACACAAAAACAAGAAAAATGTTAAGCCGAAGCTATAATACCCTTCACAGGTAAATGCCTTAAAGCATTGACGGGTAGGAAAAGATACTATTTATGCTGTTTTTGACCTGCCAGTTTGTAGTATAACAGCTATATGCTAAAGTACTGCGATCTGAACATCTTGTTCGCAGATTGTAGCTCTGTGTTGGAAAATAATTTGCGCCAAATTATGTGAAGAAATCTCGTGGAGTAAAAAAGTTTTCCATACAAGCTCTTGATTCTGATCATTCAGTGTGTATGACAGATATATGTTACAATGGTCCGATATCGACGATTACGTATACAACAAATGGGCAGCTTCTTGGAAAGAAAAGGGCAGACATACAGAGCATAATAGCTGAATAGACTCAGCTCATTACGCTCATCATTATATATTTTATAGACTTATATATACATTGTATATACTTTATAGACTCCCAAAACCGTCCTTTTGGTTGTAACAAACTTCGTGGCAAACTTAATATGCAATGTGTAGGGTATAAAAACAAAGTACACATACATACACAAAGCAGAAGGAAGGAAGGAGTAAATAAGTTGAGTTCACAAACACGAAAAAATCAAACAGAGTTCGGAAAATTGCGCGTAATTGTATATAAAATTCGCTGATACACAAAAGCAGCTCAAATAGGCACGGGAGAACTATGTACGGGTGGAAGGAACAATTGATATAGTAAGCGCGTTTTTTGTAAGGAATAGTCCAATTATGGAATTTTTTTTTTGTTTCGTGCTAGGAGTAGCTAGTTTACTTAGTATTTTTATGAGAAGAATTGCATAAACAACTGCAGATTCCATTTTTAGTAAACCGAAATGAAACAGAACGGTTCGGTTTATGTATAAGCTAAGCGAAGTTTGGAACCTTTAAAGAATAAAATATAATTAGCCCTACCACGATAACATATAATTTGCTATTTCATTACGATTAATGTGCTGTGTGTAAATCTAGTAATACAAGGTCTGTCGCAAAAGAAACAGAACTTTTTAAATATAACTGTTTCTGGTAGCGCCACCTATTGGTGGGTATATGAAATAAAAAGTTTGATCTCTTGTTGACATTTCGTAAAAATTTTAAGACAATTGGATAACTACAATCGATGTCATCGATCAAAAAGTGACAGCAGCTTTTGGTCATCGGTCGTAAAATGCATTTTGAACAAAGAGCAAATATAAAATTTTGTTTTAAACCTGGGAAACGTTTACTGAAACGTTTTCAAATGATGAAAACAGTTTATGGTGATCAGTGCCTATCCCGTAGTAATGTGCATGAGTGGTTTAAGCGATTCCACGAAGGTCGTGAGGACCTCTGTGACGATCAGAAGTCGGTCGTCTTCAGAAGTCAAAAATAAAGACAATGCTGATTTGTTTTTACGATTCCGCGGGTATTGTACGCCGGCAGTTCGTCCCACCTGGCCAAACGATTAATGCTGTGTTTTACCTTGGTGTTATGAAGCGTCTTTTGTCACGCATTTATCGTGCTCGACCACAATACCGTGAGGCAGTGTCCTGGCGCCTGTTGCGCAATAATGCGCTGTGTCATCGGTCGACGCTTGTCACTGATTTTTTGACAAAAAACTTCATATTAACCATTAATCACTCATCCTACTCACCTGATCTGGCACCCTGTGATTTTTACCTATTTGGAAAACTTCATTTGCCCATGAAATGACACTGGTTTCAGGACATTTCAGCTATCCAAAAGGCAAGAGCATTCCGAAAAATGACCTTAAACACTCATTTGAAATGCTAATTGACCGGGCTAAACGCTGTATCGAAGCACAAGGAAACTACTTTGAATAAAAAAAATATAACTTTTGAAAAATATTAATTTTTTGTTGTTTTTTTAACCGTCCTGTTTCTTTTGCGACAGACCTTGTATACTGATATATAACGAAATGCAAGTGGTCAAGTTAAAATCATTACTTATTATCTCTTAAGAACTGGCGAAGATGTGGTCAATTTCAACCAAGCCTGAAGAAGCCCACTCAAATTCTACTTAAGTTAACCGTGCCGCGGTCCCGAAAGGACGGTTGTTGGCCTAATGACAGGTCACAACATACTGTCATCATTCAGAAATTGCAAAGAAGTAGGCATTAGAAAGACACTGGAACATCTAATATGCTCCTATCTAGCCTTATGTATATACATATATGTAGCTTGAACTCTTCTAAGATACCTATGAACTTTGCAGTTTAAGGGACTAAATGAAGTATCAAAATTGGATAGAAGCCGCTCCTAAAGTTCGCTTAAAGTGTTGACGAATACTTTAGTTCAGTTAGTGTCTGCCATTACTAAGAATCAGTAAGTCTATATACATATGTGTGCCATAACAGCCGACCAATATAACTTAACTCAAGCTATCCGTGCTATGTAGACATACACGATAACTTAAGAAATGGTTAGACATTTAAGTTATTTGATATATTTTGAAGCATATTCCGCTTTAGATTCCTTGAAAAAGTGAATAAACCTTCAGTCTTCAAACTCTCTTTGGATTTAAGTTTAGGTTGATATGCGTCCGAACAGAAAGTCGGAACTACAGGGTGCGGCAGTCAATACTGCAATTATAAATAGCGCGCAGGAGCGTAGGAGTGGTGGGGGGCGAGCAGCCAAGGTCACCATTGTGTTGTCCTATTCATAGCATTTCAGTAGACATGGAGCCGTGGACTAAGCAACAACGTTCGTTTGCCGTGAAAGCTTTTTATCAAAGTGGTAGCTATGTAGCCGCTCGGCGTCGTTTCCGAACGCATTTTCAAATTAATCGCAATAGACCAGTGCCTTCGGTAAACGCAATAAAGTTGTGGGTCGAAAACTTTGAAAATATTGGTGAAACGACAAGAAAAAGAGGTGGCAGTGCGAGATCAGTGCGAACTCCAGAGAATATTGAACGCGTTCGAATTGCTGTGGGAAGAAGCCCTCGGAGATCAGCGCGTCGACAGAGTACGGCACTTGGAATTTCTGACAGAACCGTCCGAAGAATTTTGAGGTTAGATTTACATCACCATCCTTACAAAATTCAAGTGGTTAACGCTTTGAATGACAATGACTTTGATGCTCGACTGCGTTTCTGTAACCATTTTTTGGAAATGATTGAAGAAAATGGTGAGCTTGTTCACAACCTCTGGATGAGTGACGAGGCCCATTTTCATTTATCGGGATATGTGAACAAACAGAACTTTAGGTATTGGAGTGACCAGAACCCGCAACAATTACATCAAAAACCTCTCCATTCATCTAAGGTAACAGTTTGGTGCGCAATGTCCTCAGCCTATGCTTCGTGATGTTATGAACAGCTTCGCAAATCGCCTGCGCGAATGCCGTGCACGGGAAGGCCGCCATCTTGCTGATGTTATTTTCAAACAGTGATTATTTTCAATGTTTCTTAAATGCTTTTTAATGTAGAAAAATATTTTATGAATATAATTTTGATATCTATGTCCGTGTTTTTTTTACACCTACTTCAAAAATGCGGGATTGACTGCCGCACCCTGTATTAGTAGAGATATAGATATCATAAGTTCTGATGGAATTTATGAAAGAACTGGTTTGGCTTAGTTCATTTTAACAAAAAGTTAGCTCAGAAAGGAACTGTCGAAAAAAATTATTAGCCTTGAACTTGTTGCAACGAAAAATTTAACATAGTTAGGTAATCGTTACCTCGAACAATTTAAAAATTCAATTTTCTCTCTTGCAATAGTTTTCAAAATTGTGTGATTTCGTCTCAGCGTAGATTTGAGACTATAACTCTTTGAGCAGAGCTATTTAATCGTTACCAATAGCTTTTGTATTTAACACAAGTGTAGTTAAATGCAAATACTTTTGCACACGTATGTACGTTCATACAAGTGTCTAACATGGCTGCTTTAATTGACTGCCGAAAGCTTCCACTGCCATCATAAACCCTTAGCCAGTTTGCCCTCATGACCAAATGAATGCCCGAACCCACAAAAAGTTTGCCTGAACGGTCGCGCTTCTTTCCGTGCCCCCTGGCGCACTGTCTGCCTGCCGATTTCAGACGCCGCCAGCGAAGTGTGTGCCAATCAATGTAACAATTCAAGGCTACACGTCGATACTGTGAACTTCGGTTCGCGCCTTCCTTCGTATCGATAAATAATTGCCACATATTTGCTATTTGGGCAGCGAGGTTGAGGATAATGATGATGACGCGTTTGAAAAATGTGCCGTAAATTGGTGGTTGCTATGATTATTACTTTTTTTTTTAAATACACGAAGTGTGTGTTTAAAAGAGTCTTATGAGAAACGCTATTTGCCATCATTTAATGACCTCTTGAAAGTACTTTATAGATTAAATAAATAAATTGCACAGAAAGCGCTCAGCAAATTGGGTTAATCATTAGAGAGGAATTTGATAAATTGATCTATATTATATGAGCACATAATTTGAAGACTCTTAAATGTTTTAGGATGTAATTTCGGTCAAGTGAACGGATAGTTTGAACGTTCAAATCTTGAGCCGAGTTTACAACAGCGCGTCTCTTTCCCTTTCTCTGCTTCCCCCGGCGGGTACTGAATCGAATACTCTCAGAACGTGAGTGTTTTCATCCATTGGGACGACATGACTTAGCCAACGTAGCCGCTGTCTCTTAATTCGCCGAACTATGTCAATGTCGTCGTATATCTCATACAGCTCATCGTTCCATCGAATGCGATATTCGCCGTTGCCAATGCCCAAAGTACCATAAATCGCAGAATCTTGCTCTCGAAAACTCGTAACGTCCACTCATCAGATGTTGCCATCGTCCATACCTCTGCACCATATAGCAACACGGGGATGATGAGTGGCTTATACAGAGTTTGGTATCTTTATCGATTGTCCAGTGAGAATTTTATGACTGTCATCGATTGGAAGTGAGTTATTGCGTTTTAAGCGTCAACGATCAACATGTGGGCCAATCAAAATCCGTGATCACCGAAAATTCCATCGAAACTGTGCGTGAATTCATCAAAAATCAGCCGAAATCATCATTGAAATTCATGGAAATGGAATTGAACATCTCCAAAACATCGATTTATCGCATTTTGACCGAACATTTGGGCTTACGAAAGGTGTGTGCACGGTTTGTTTCGCACAAATTGACTGACGACCAAAAATTGCTCAGAATCCAACAATCGAAGGATGATTATTTGCCCAAAAATCACATTTTACCCATTAACCACTCCCCGTATTTACCTGATATGGCACCGTGCGACTTCTTCCTTTTCGGAAAAATGCATTTGCCCATGAAAGGAAAGCGTTATGCAGACGTAGAGGCCATTCGAAAGGCTTGCACCGGTGGCCTTACGAGCCAACGTGCTAAGCCACTCGTTCGACATGCTTTTGAACCGCGCAAAAAGCTGTATTGAAGCAGAAGGAGACTATTTTGAATAAAATAAATTGATTTTGCCGAAAAAAACATTTGTTCTGTTTTTGTTTAAAGTCCTGTTTACTTTGGAACGCACCTTGTAGAATTTGATCACTGTTCGTCGAGAGAGAACTTTACTTCACAACGGCCGACTCTGCGTTGGATTTCGAGTCTGACGTTGTTGTTGGTGTTAATGCTGGTTTCAATATAGACGAAATTATGTTATTAAAGGCTGTCAACACTGACGTGGGAGTCGCGAGTGTGACGACTGTTTGTTGGATGCCAGGAGATATTCCTTCTTACCCTCGTTCACTACCAGACCCATTTGCTTCGCTTCATTGTTCAACCTGGAAGAAACAGAACTAACGGCGCAATTGTTATGGGCAATAATATCAGTGTCATCGGCTGTAGCTCAAATTATTTTCTTCGGAGTTGATTGAAGAATTCGCATGATAGGGAGTCGCCTTGTCTGAAACCTGGTATGATATCGAACGGATCAGAGAGGTCTTTCCCATTGCTGACGGAGCTTTTGGTATTGCTCAACGTTAGTTTATTAGTTATTCGGGGATACCAAATTCGCACATCGCGGCATAAAGGCTCATAAAAGCTATTTTTCGTGCTGTCAAGTCTGTGTTTTCATTAAAACAATCAATATATTTAATAAATTGCCCTATAAACTCAGCGACGGCATTGTTTTTGTGTGTCACTGTTTGATCAATATTACAATTTTTGTCATAGAAATTCCCTCACCTTTCATAAGAAAACATGTTTCCTGCAAATGAAGTCAGCTATTTGTTATGTATAGAAGGTGATGGTAGTTTTTGTCAAAACTTATAGTTTAAGAGCGAGTGCTCGGCTGGTAGAGCGTGTGCAAAGATGATAACTTGCTTAAAGATTCTCCAATATATTCATTATTTTTCATTATATCTTAAGATAACAAGGCACTTATTCATATGGAAATTCCCATACCTAACCACAGCTTGATTAGTCTCACAGTTTGCTCCGTTTTGTAGGGTTTCGAGCCTTTGCTGTGCGCTTGTACATTAGGGTGATTCAAAAATTTTTTTTTTTTTTTTTTCAATTGGTACTCGCAAAAATAGGTTCCTAGACACCTCTAAGAAGGCCTCTCCAAAAATCTATTCATAATAATTTTTTTTTCATTGAGTTATAAAATTCATAAGAAATAAAAATTTTTCCAAAAATAGTCAAATTTCAACCGTTAATATCTTTTAAACGGTTGGGTTTACGAAAAAATCATAAGAGACCATATTTTAGAGCATTCAATTTCCTACAAAACCTAATTAACAAGATATTTTTTCAAGTTGTTGGAAGCGAGATATACATAAATTTTTCTATCTGATAATAAGAAAAAATAGAAAACCGTTAGGCGGAGGACCTTCCCGTTACAATTAAAAACTCATATTTGCAGAGGCTTTCTTAGAGGTGTCTGGAACCTATTTTTGCGAGAACCAATTGAAAAAAAAAAAAAAAATTTTTGAATCACCCTAGTGTACATATGCTTGTATGTTGTCCAGCGCAGACTGTTCAGAGCCCTTCATGCATCAACACAATTTTAATTTTAGGCTTTCTTTGCATTTTTTTATTGTTTTATCATGTCAACGCTTTCATATGACTCACATATTTCAGGGAGTATACTACAGCTAGTACGACTACTACTACACTAAAGCTTTGGTTGGCTAAATGACATGTAATTGTTGCAACTATAACGAACAATTGGTAAACTCCATTGTGCCAGGCACAGCAACAAATTGTCGCATTTGACGTCGTCTGTTAATAACTGTAATAGAAGCTGATAATGGGCAACCGCATGTGCAGTCAGCCATTGGAGAGCGGAGCGGACACAATTGTCTAGTGTTTATTTTTTGCTTGTGCCGTTTGTTGTGTGCTTCTGTGGTTTGGCAACCAAGGTCAGTGATATGTGACCGAAAGAATGGCTAAGCAGCAAACAAGCGGCATTGCAGTGACACTGAGGCCCCACAGGGCGGCCAGATAAGGTCAACTCAACTGTGCAAATAGCAATTCGTATGGGTTGTACACAAAGTCCAATTTTAACAAGCAGAACTGCATGCTTTCCATGGACACCCATAGTTTCCATGCATTCAACTGCCGCACACACGCGCCATGCACAACGAGAACAAACTCGTATATATTGCCGGTTGGCCGCTTTCTCTCTATCACTTGTTGTCTCGCATGGCTGTCTGTCATCGTTTGTCGCTTCGGCAATTCTGACAGACACCAGCCAAATATGTGCGCTTAAATACACACACATTCAAGCTATCACATATTTACATATGTACATACATATATTTACGGAACGCCTGTGCATCGGAGTCCTGCCTGTCGTGGACACGTCGCTTTTGTGCTATTCGCCTATGACAGTGACAGTTTTTCCGACGACATGTCGAATTAATTTCTTGCTTCCTCTCTGACTGCGTTCTGTCTCTGCGCTTTGTTGCTGGCAAAACGTTTATCGCGTTATTGTTGTTGTTGCACCATTGTTATTTTTTGGTTATGAAAACAATGTACGATTTGCTGATAACCACGATTTTCGACAAATCTCTCATGTGTTGCGCAACATTTAGATATACAGACGTATATATCCGGAGTTTAGCATGCGAAACTCTGGCATTTAAACCTCCAATTAAGTTGTTAGCGAAAAAGTCACACAATTGTTTTATGCGAAAAGTCATACAACAGCAATATTTATTACATTTAAAAAAAAAAATTTAAATTAATAATAAAATTGAATTTTATATTTTTTGAAAATACAGAACATTAGGAATACCCTTAACTTTTAATATTTATCCGATTAAGGATCATTGAATGGCCGTGTTCAATATTCACATCATACTTGCTCGCTATGTTTCAGACCTAAAAGGCTTATGGTGATTCACTTTTATCAAAAACACAAGCCTACGAGTGATACAAAGCCTTAAAAAGATGGTCGAGAGATCGTTGAAGACATGTCTCGTTCTGGATGACCTTCAATCTCTTCAACTGATGAAAAGATTAAAAATGTGTAGGCTGTGGTGCATGAAAATCGTCAGGCAGTGTTAGAGAGATGGCAAGAGAGCTCGACATCTCTCACGAGTCCGTTCGAATGATTTTGGTGGATATTTTTTGTATGAAAGGCGGTCCTGGTCGATTCATCACGCCAGTTTGAAGGACAATTAGCAGTGTGGTGCCTCCTCCAATATACAATGATTTGCAATTAGATGTTCTGGTTTTCAGAGTCAAAATAAAATCTTGGCTTGCCATATATCGCAAAGTTTGACATTTTTGATGTTAACTCAGAACATAAGAGCCCTTCCTATGTTAATTACAGTAACAAAAATATTCATCTCCAAGGAATGGAGTTAAATCGCAAACATTTTCCCGCGATTTTTTTTACAACTTTTCACATGGATTAATTAAATTTTTGACAATGAAACTTCATCAAGGCCCAGTGCTTATCGATCGAATGGTGAATGCAATCGAGGTCTAAGATAACTTCAAAATGAATTTCGTGTCGGTCGTTTAAAAGCAGTTCTTGTATCGGAAACTATTGATGCTATGCGCAAACTGATATTGCAAGATCGCTATGTGACCTATGGTGAGTCGTTAACGGGACCAACATACATTCAATATACAAAAAAAATTTTATGAAAATTTGTCTCAAAAAAAATTGTTCACGTTGGATTCCACACAATTTGTCAAGCCTTCAAAAACAAAAAAAAATGAGTTAGGGGTGCTTAGAAACATGTCTATGACCTTGTGATGTGTGATTAAACGTAGATCACATGCCTAGCCCGAAACTTAACAGCAGTCTAGTGGATGGGTGCGGCCAGATCAGCCGAATTCAACAAGCTATAAGTGCACGAAGCACTTCCAAACAAATGGTTGTCCGTTTTTTGGAAAAACTGGACATGTCGCAATCATACCGCTGGAATAACGGAAAGCGGTAAGTTCTGAGGGGCACGCAACCAGTTTTTTGCCAGTTGTCTTTTAATAAATCAGGACGGATCACACATTTAGCTGCAACAAACTGCATTATTGCGTACTCAAGTTAACGATTTTATGAGTGAAATTGTTGAACAAAGAAGTTCCATCAATATTTCTACACGGTATCAAATGTCTGATATTGAAATGTACAGAATGTTGGAAAAGGCCTTCGGTGATAATCGTTTGACGCGAGCAAGTGTTTTTTTATTGGTACAAATTATTCAAAGAGGGTGGAGAACCACGTCCAGGACGGCCATCAACATCAACCGACGAATAACACGTCAATAAACTAAGTTAATTGTTGCTTGAGAATAGACAACTAACAGTCAGACATCTAACAGGCATCGTTGGAATATCGAAATGGTGAGTGAAAACCATTTTGAAAGATCTTTTCGGACTAAGAAAAGTGAAAGCACGATTGGTTCCAAAAACACTAAATTTTTTGGAAAAACAGTGTCACGTTATCGTCTGTGAAACAATGCTTTCCGACTACTAGGATATCATGAAACGTATTATTACTGGCGATGAGTCTTGGATCTATGCTTACGATCTGGAAACAGACAATCAATCAGCGAAATATCGTGGCAAAGGTGAATCGAAGCCGAAAAAACCACGTGAAGGTAGGTCAAAAATCAAGATTATGTTGACAGTTATCAAGGTAAGGTGCACTCCGAATGCCTTCCGACCGGCCAAACTGTCAACAAGGAATACTGTTTGAGTGTTATGGGAAGACTACTTTTGATTTTTGCACCAAGATGAAGCAGTGTTTTGTGTCAATAGAAGACATTAAACGTGAATCGCTAGGCGCAATGAAGGCTATTCCGGAAATTGACTTTAACAACTGTTTTGAGGATTGGAAAAAACGTTGGCAGAAGTGTATTGTGACCAGAACGGATTACTTTGAGGTGAACGACAGAGTTGTTTGAGGAATAAATTAAGAATTTTAAAATTATGAACAAAGTCTTACTATTTTTTGCTCACAGTCGCATGTTTGTATTTATATAATATATAGACAGACTTATAAACCATTAGCTATTGTTTTAATTCCGAGTTTGTTTTAATAAACTCATACCTTCACATTAGGAATTACAAAATTCTACGTTAACATTGAAGTTAAACTCACGTTCGCACACATATACAAGTATAAATATAGTATTTGCCAACCGCAACACTAAATTCGTGCATATTTGTTGTGTGGTGCAAAAAATTACAACTGTAATAATTATTCACCGCTTAGTTTATTTGCGTTAATACGATTAGACTGCTTTGGCGAACGCATAAAATGTTGCACGTGACCAAAATTTATATAACAAATGTTTGGCAATTCAATTGCAAAATAGATTTTTTGTATGTGTTATGAAATATTTGAGTATAATTAACATATATACATATGTATGCTTAGCACATATATGGCTAACTACTTTTATAACAATGAAAGTCTGAAAATAATTGGCCGAAAGTAAAAGTGCTACACAAATACGGGAAGTGTTATGAAACCTCAAGCTGAAAATTTAAGCGAGACAAGAGCAAAGTATTCTTTGCCACTTTGAAAAAATGATTAAAATTGATTTTATTTATTTTAATACTAGGCTTAGACTAAGTTTTGCGTTACTTTTTAAGTTTTATTAACACTAAATCTTCATTGTTTTTGCTTTGTTCTAATTAAGTGCTACACTTAGAGTGAAATAAAAGAAAAAAAACATTTTTTTTAATAAAAAAATATATATTTTATTTCTTACTTCGGTAGGTTATAACGGATGATCCAAGTAAGGAACCTTTTTTCAATAGATTTTTTGTTGACAGATCACGAGTGAGTCGTGTCAAGCTGTCATGTTATTTTTGTTCGGTATTGTTTGGCTTTTCATCATGGAAAAACTTACGCCTGAACAACGTTTACAAATCGTTCAAATTTATTACGAAAATTCACGTTTTGTAAAGAATATATTTCGCGCGTTTCGCTCAACTTAGGGTCAACATAATCGGTCTACTGAGCTTACTATTCGCAACACCATTACCCATCTTGAGACCCAGCATTCATTATTGGATAATATTCGACCGAATAGACCACGTCCAGGACGCTGTGAAGAAAATATAGCCGCCGTAGCTGAGAGTGTACACGAAGACCGTTGAGAGTCGATTCGGCGCCATTCGCAGCAACTCGCACTGACGTATGGAAGGACTTGGCATATTTTATGTCGAGATTTTAAATTGAAAGCGTACTGAATACAGCTTGTGAGAGAACTAAAGCCACTCGAACTTCTCAGCGAATCGCTCTTGAAAAGTTCCAAGAAGATCCGACGTTTTCAAGCGAAATTTTGTTCAACGATGAGGTCCAATTCTGACTCAATGGGTATGCAAACAAGCAATATTGCCGCATTTGTGACGAAGAACAACCTGAAGAGATTCAAGAGCTGTCATTTCATCCAGTAAAAACAAGTGTTTGGTGTGGTTTGTGGCACCTCTTTAGAGTGGTGAGTAGTGAAGTGTTGGAGATACCTTGTGGATGCCTTATCTATAGCAATGTGTTATTACACGACTAGACTGATTTGGGTGCTTGGTCACAGCGGTATTACAAGAAACTAAATGGCTGATGACTTTGCTAGCTTAGGTTTCTCAATCTCAATAACTGCGGATTTGAAATGGATATGAGCTCCGTCTTGTGGTTCACTCCCGGATTAGCAGGGCAATTTGCCGATAGCTGATATCCAACTACAGGAGTTTTTCATCTGGCTTCACAAAGCACTGTATATAATAAACTAAGCGTAATCCCCAGTTAGGTGAAGGGTTCAGCCAAGTAACCTAACTTAACCTACCTTTAGAACTTTAAAACAATTGATACATTAGTGTGTTTTTTTATTTTCGATAGTCACATTTTTTGGGCAGTCAAGCTAGGGATACATAAAAGTTGGGTCTGAATTTTCAGTTAGGTGTTCGTTACTACTCCATGGCGTAGCATTCAGATAGGCAGTCTAACTATGGTTGTGTGTACAAAAAGCAAGAGAAAATAGCCTGGATCAAGGTATCATGCGGCACGTAACGAGAATCAACCTATTTAGGATACTCAAATATCCCAGACATGAACGGAGCTTACGGATACGTGGCGCCCTCCGTAATAAGATAGCCTTATTTGCATAAGGAGGGTTATTCCTAAGCGTAAAAACTTTCCCTAACTCTTGTGTGTCCAAAATATGAACCATAATAATAAAAGCAATAAAGGATTAAAGTAGTACGGATCTTCTCAAAAAAGCCAGAGGGCCAGCGTTTGAATCGAGCTCGAAAGTTGGCAATTCAAAGGAGGAACCTAAGCATGGTCTGGGTGCAAAGGGTAGAACTAACCCTGGAGCTGAAGGTAAGCTCAGCTTCGAAAAGGCAACAACACTGGCTGCAGCCGGAACCAAACTCGTTAGTGTGATTACGAGGAAGGGAGAGGTAGAGAAATAAGTGACAATGTAACAGTCTCTCCAATTGCTTCCACATTCACTGTATTTTACGAATCTAGCCAAAGCTACTACTTACTGCTCTCAAATGTGATACCGACAAGTAATTCGAGCTTCCCGGCCCACCTATTGGAAAGGTATATACATACATATATCCTTACTAAGCTTGTGTTCAAAATAATTGCTTAAGACAAATCAGACGATCTTCGCTTCATCTTAAAAATATTTTTATGTATGTTACTAGTGCTTAAAAGAAACTTAAATAGGAACCTGACTATACCTTAAACTTACTGGAACCCAAATTATGGGTTCACACAGCATATAGTCACAATTTTTCGCTTTATAAACCATATCTAGACATGTCAACAAAAATAAGGGGTACCTTTGCCCGTGAATGGAGGCATTTTTTCTCGACGTTTCAATGTTGAAAACAAACCGTAATGGATTGCACGCGCAATCCAAGTAATACAACAGCAAACAATGGCTTCAAATTAAAGTCGACAACGACATGCCACAAACAACAGCAAATGCAAATTGCATGTAAATTAGCACAACTCGATGGGATTTTTCGCAAAAAGCGCAACAGGTAGCAACATACATACTCACAAACATAAATGCCTAGATACACACACATATATATTTATACCAATGTTACATACATACATACTAGCAATCATACGTACATATGTACATATATGGTATGAATCGGCAGAACACAATGGAGAACAAAAAATCGCATGTGCAATCAGACTTACTTATAAGTCGGCGAGGCTTGTGACAGTACAACAATAAAAGCTAAGAAAAAGAGGCATCACAAGCAAGATTAGTTGTGACAACAATGCTTGGGAAAAAGTTAGCGATCTCGCGTGTGTGTTAATAAATTGTGGCTACAAATTAGCAAGATCATGTGAGAGTCCATTCGTGAAATAATATTTGATAAATATATTTGGAAGATGAAGCGTATGTTATTAACACTTTCGGAAAAATTAATGAAATAATATATATGTATATATAATAAATATAATGTCTAGGACCAAAAAAAAAAGATTTGAAAGTATCAAAAGCGGAATATCTAAATGAAACAATCCTCAGAATATATTGAGAATGCTCTATGTAAGCCGTCCCATCATTATACCCTGACTTGTTTGCCACGAAGTTTCTAACGCTCAGAAGAAATCGTTGGAGTGCATATAAAATATACATTATATAAATGATAAGTATGACGAGCTGAGCCTCTCAGTTTTTGAGATACTGATCTGAAATTTTGCACACGTCATTTTCTCACAAAGGAGCTGCTCAAGGCCGGAAAAGATTTAGCAAGTAATCGCATAATCAAACAGCACAAAAGCCCACACAAAGTTAGGTTAGGTTAGGTCGTAGGGTTTATCCGCAATCGATAGATCTCTCTTCGTCCTTTGTGTTACCAATAAACTCCTAAAAATCATAAATCGACGAAGCGTTTTGAGCACAACACAAGTTTATTAAGACAGCTAATCCAACTTCGTTAGGTTCGCCAAAGCAGTGTCTACCGAGATATCAACAACAGTCTGGCAAAGGCAGCATAGGAGGAAGGGACGAAATGATTCCACCTTACCTTCATTCATGCAACTTTGGCAAAGAGCGTCCGATAGAATATTTAGCCGCATCGCATGTATGTAAACCTTTTAGTCAGTGTCCAGTCAGAACACCTACAATTGCGGCGAGATTGGCTTTACTCAGAGCCAGTACTTCGGAGGACCTCTTGCTGTTTATTCTGGACCATATCGCAGTCGCACAAGTTCTGGTTGATTACCAGCTTTTGTTAATCTCATTGGAGGTCCACTGGACTTTTGAACCAGAACACAAGAAGACACATCATCGCTTCCGATCACATTAAATTGGGGAAACGGTGCTCTCCCTAGCAAGCTCATTGGATTTACAGTTCTGGCGATTCCGTTGTGACCGGGCACCCATAAAAGCATGATATGGAAGAAGCTTGATGCTATTTCTAATGAGGTCACTCCTTGACTAATTTTGAACGCACAGCCAAACCTCTTTAAGGAAGCTGAAGTTCAGTACATCTACCGCTACCTTGATGGCAGCCACCTCCGCCTGAAAGACGCTACAGTGATAGGCTGAAACTAGAGTTGATAGAGAGCTACCGAGAGAAGACTTCAGCACCTATTTTCCTTCCTAACTTCGTTACATCAGTGAAAAAGTTCACTACTTCTCCAACGGCTACGCCCCGCTCACAAATTCCTCGCAGTTATTTGAGCTGAAAAGAAACCGTCTTGAGAAGGTTCTGCGCTGCAGTGATCTAGATTGTCGGGATAAAGTCGTAAATAGAGAAGTTTCAACAGTAGACTAATCAAACAAACGATCGAGCGTCAAAGGCTACTTGATTTCACAGTTCTTATTCGACGGAAATTGTCAAAGAAGTACTCTCTTAATAACAAGAATTTAAAGATATTCTTAAGGTGTTCTAAAATACAATAAACATTGTAAAATTGTTTCTTTATGTTTATTTATATTTTCAACCGAAGTAAATTTAAGCATTACTGATTTAATTTAGAGATTGTGTACTGTGGAACCGAAACACGCTGGCACCGCTCTTGAATTGGTTACTCATCATATAATTGTCACTTGCTTGTCAATTTCAGTTAACGGCAGTGAGACAAGAAATCTTCATTCATTTGTGATGTTTGAGTAAATAATTGACAGGCAAATAATAAAACTGGCTGGAAATCGTGAGATGTGTTAAAATCAAAACAAAAAGTACAAAAGTTAGTGTATTTATGTTTATGATAAAACGAGCGTAATACCCAAAACTCAAAAACATTAAGAACTACAGACAGATACCAATACACAAAGATATTGCTTCCATTCCATTTTTAGAATCGAAATGAGCATACTTTGGAAATACTACTGTGCTCAAAAAGTAAGATGAATTTGTGACCGATAAACGCACTTTTGCCATCGCTTTTTCTAAGCGAAGCAGCCGAAATGGCATTTTTCCGGTATAGCCTTCAAGACCTTTTCCTACTCGGTTTGTCATTGACCTTCTGAGTTTACTGACTAGCCATACGATGGTCATGAAAAACCAATGCATTACGACATGGTGCAAGGAGTTACATGGGTTTTCATGGTCATCTCATTAAATTTTACAATATCTAGCATATTGTCCTAATTTTGATGATCAGAGTAATAGTTTCGGAGATACAGCCTTGAAAACTTGCGCGCTCGAGGCTGGCTAGGCTAAGTGCGCCGTCTTTAAACACGTCTTTTCGAAATGTGTTTTTGAAGTCGGTTGGCAAGATTTCTCGAGAACTACTTAACCGATCTTCATAACATTTTACACAGGTCTATGAGATATAATTTTTAAAGACTTGGACGAAAGATTTGTTTTCGATTACAACTATTTGCAAAAAAACAATGTCGCGAAATTTTCACTGAAATTTCCATTTTTTTTTTTTTGTAAAAATGTCTGCCAATTTTCAGTTTTTTTCCTTCGTCCAAGTTTTAGGTTAAGGTTTTAACTAAAACATACACTTTTTCAGAACAACAGAAGAACCAAGGGGGACATCTTTTTTCCGAGGGGTTACCGGAAATGGCGTCGCAATGGCCGAGTTTAAAATATTTTTTTCCAAAAATTTCAGAATTTCTTTGTTAATAGTATATGTTTGTAATAATAAAAAACTCTAATAAAATATTTCATTTATTATATATGAGAAAAAATTGTTGAAAAGAGTCTGTTTTTCACCCGAGGTAACCCCTAAACGTGATTTTGGCACAAATCGATTTGACGCGTTTGAGACACAAAACAAACTTCAAAATAGTTCGGGCTAAGCCAAATGATATTCCAACTTTATCAGCGAGGTCCTTAATTGTCAATCGACGATTTTCAAGCACTAAATCTTTGACATTTTCATATAGCCTTGATCGGCAGAGATTGATGGTGGTCCGCCCACTTTGAACTCGTTTAACACTTACAGAAGTATTTTGGTGTCATAGTTTGCTCACCAAAGGCCTTACGTAATTCACAGTTTATACGAGTCGGCGCAAGAATATTCGTTTCACAAACAAAATTCGAGGCAAGTTCTTTTCTCTACAAAATCAACAATTATAAAAATTGAAAAAATTACTTTTGGTTGTTGACAAAAACAAATGTAACTCGGAGTTAATTTAACCTTTTGACAAACAGAAGCTTGACAAATGTTGCAAACAGTTCTACTTACCTACAAAAAAAATATACCTGCCTCCCTGATGCCTTCACTTTACTTTTTGATCACAGTAGTAGGTCATAATAAACTTCTGGAGTTAAGAAAGTAACCCAAGGCTAAAAAGTTCGTAACATTTTTAAATAAATCTAAATATTCCCGAACTTAATTCATTTCTAATCCGTTCCGTGAAATTTTTTAGAGAATGTGCTACTTTAACCAATGGTATCACTCTGGCTAGCTCATCGGCTTTGCAGTTACCAGTGATTCCACTGGCCAACAAACGAGCCTGAATTTGAAGTAGCTTGATGCTATTTTTAGTGAGGACAGACACTTCTTGACTAGCTTTGAATGCACAGTTAGCGCTAATATTGCCACTACGCTGCCGGAGTTAATTTCACCTTGCTAAAAAGGGCCACACAGCGTAAAAGTACGTCTACCACCACCTTAATGTAATTGTAGACACTTCTGATCACACTACACTGAACCGGCCTAACGCCTAAAGCTAAGATTAACGGAGAGTTCCTTACAGAAAGTTGTGGTTTAAAAAGCTCCCTCTTCTCCAGCGACTTTTCTCCATTTACATCTCCTTCGTCGGTATGTAGACAGAGAAAAAGCAGCCCCGAATGGCCTCCAAATACCATTTAAGAAGGAGAAAATCTCGGCGTCTCCTTGTTCGGACCCCTTTCTATACCCAGCTTCCCTCAGCGGGGCATAAACGGTCCATTCAGCATCGCGGTAAACAATTTCAATGACTTCACCGAAAATCAATTGAAAACAACGTGTTTAATATCCAACTAATGCCGATCATTCTCATCTTCTTTTTCGTTTTTTATCATTCGTTAATTAAATCAGTTGATAAAATTCCATTTTGTTGTTGAAAAATGTAAATTTAATTTGCCAATAAATCGAATCAATTGTAATTGAAATAAATTGAAAAAATCAAACTTGTGAATGAATGAATAAATTTGTATTATACGAGTGTATGTAAAATTCCAGGGAAAAATGATAATAATGTCTAAAATGTACACGAATAATAATAGATTTCGCAAGCGTTCATGCAAATCAAGCGCCTCGGATGGACGAAAGCGAGGCAGTCACTGAATATCGGTGGAAACTAAAAACGAAATGTTTACAACGTCGAGCAAAAACGATAACTCGTTGCGGTGTTATGCAATCAAATGTCAAGTGCGCAGTCAATTAGAATTGCTAACGTGCGCTCGACAGTTCAGGAGAGCGGAGAGACAAGTCCAACGACATTGAAATTTCAAATAACGAGTATTCCACAGCAAGCTAACTAATTTCGCCAACGAATAAATTTTCGCCGATTTGAAGGGGAGGGAAAAATGCAAGGTTATAGCAATGCAATAACTGGAGACAAGGCCAAGGGATGGAAGTGCTTGAAGAATGCACAGTAAATATAGTGCATTATTTGCACTTTGAGTGCATAGTCACTTACTAAATGAAATAAATAATTTAGTAAGCGCCTCCTTAGGCTTAGTTAGAAATTTCAAACAAGTAACTTTAGTAAATTTTAAGTCTTAAACTCGACTGCTTTAAGATTAAGCGGCTGTTACAGGGTGTTTCATATTTATTTTTTTATAAATTATATTACTATTTAAGTAGTTTTTGAAGTAAATAAGCGTTAACGATTATTTATCGATTACTAATGTCGATTTAATAACAGCAAAACACCAGTATTTCGAACATAAAGAAATACTTGATATTACTGCTGTGGTATTTTAATTTAATATCGTTAGAAATAATAATAACGGAACGTAAAAATACACTGCGAACTGTGATCTATTATGGCCAGGCAATATAAGTATGTATACACATATCTTTCGCTTGATCTTCCATAATGCGGGCTTCATTACACTTTCAACGTTGACGTGTTACAAGTACACATATGTATGTATGTACGGTTACTACGTTATCACATTTGCGGACATTGGATGCTCATGTGTTATTAAATTTTTTTGCTGAGTCACTGGACGCTGTACTGACTTTTAGAATGATATGCAGATTTACGATTTGCTTCTACTCAAATTTAAGCATATAAATATGCGTAAGTTAATCATGATAAGTAAAAATGACAAGCAGAAATTTTCGAATATTTTTGTTTTATTTAATGTTTTTGTCATAACGGTCTTGAATATATAACGCTTTCTTAAAAGCAATCGCACTTAGAGCCACCAAGAAATTGGCACAAGACCACAATTTTCAGAAATTAAATAAAAAGTCAAGAAATTGGCACGAAACTACAATTTTCAGAAATTAAATAAAAAGTCAAACTTTCGTAGTAAATGCAAATAATGCATTGATGTCTCAAACCACAAAAATTTTTTTTTTTTAAGTTACAAGACGAAACAATTTAAGTTATGAACTTTATAAGTTTTCGATTCTCCGCAAATTTGTGGGCGTGGCAGTTTGCCGATTTTGACCCCAAGAACGATTTTCATGAGATGCGATTTTGAAGCTGTTAATGGAACCAAATGAATACGTCAGTACAAGTTTCATCATGAAGTCTGGTCGATTTTTGATGTCATCGAGTTACAGCTTGCAAGCAGGCGACATGCAGAGATGATTTTTCTACGGAAACACGCTGGCAGATATATAACTTGCATATCTGAGTTTTAGTTTTAGGACTTACAAACAACTGTTATGTGAACAAAACTATAATACTCTCCTTAGCAACATAGAGTATAAAAATACACTACGAACGGTGATCTATTATGGCCAGAATATATATGTATATAAGTACATACATATCTTTCGCTTCATCTTCCATAATGCGGGCTTCATTACACTTTCAACGTTGACGTGTTACAAGTACACATATGTATGTATATACGGTTACTACATTATCACATTTGCGGACATTGGATGCTCATGTGTTATTAATTTTTTTTGCTGAGTCACTGGACGCTGTACTGACTTTTAGAATGATATGCAGATTTACGATTTGCTTCTACTCAAATTTAAGCATATAAATATGCGTAAGTTAATCATGATAAGTAAAAATGACAAGCAGAAATTTTCGAATATTTTTGTTTTATTTAATGTTTTTGTCATAGCGGTCTTGAATGTATAACGCTTTCTTAAAAGCAATCGCACTTAGAGCCACCAAGAAATTGGCACAAAACTACAATTTTCAGAAATGAAATAAAAAGTCAAACTTTCGTAGTAAATGCAAACAAAGCATTGACGTCTCAAGCCACATATATTTTTTTGTCAAACCCACTTCAAAAATGTAACGAGACGAAACTACTGATATTTAAGGTAATCGGAGACTCCTCACTCCTCACTCCTAAAATATCAGTTTAAATATTGCATAAATGAACTAGTCCCTCAATTTTTGAGATATCGTTATGAAATTTTACTTATGTCCTTCTCGCACCAAGAAGTCCTTTGTCGGAAACGTCGATATCGGAGCACTACGGCAAATAGCTGACATATAAACTGAACGATCGGAATCACGTCCTTGTGCGGAAAACTTTTTCACCGTGTTTTCTAATAGGGCCGATATGATTTCTGAGAATCGTTTACAAATTATTTAATTTTATTATCAAAATTATAGTTCTTTAATTGCAACTTTTCGTGCGCCTTTGCCATTTTATGGTCATAATAATCATCCAGCTGTGCTCGCTATTCGTCGAATCATTGAAAATTTCGGGCGTACATTTTCTTTACAAAATCTTCAAGTGCCAATAATACAAAGAACCGATCGAAGTAATGAAAATATTGCTGAAGACCGCATTTTGTCGATTCCCAGAAGTTCTCAAGAATTGGGACTACCTTAAACCACAACCTGGCGGATTTCGAAAAAGGATTTAGGCTTTCAATCGTATAAAATTGTTCTCACTCAAGAACTGAAGCCATTAGATCACCGTAAACGTCGTGAATTTGCTGGTTTTGCTTTGGGACAATTTGAAAACGATAACGATTTTTTTAAGGAAATCATCTTCTCTGATGAGGCTCACTTTCATCTGAATGGTGCGGTACATAAACAAAAAATTCGATTCTGGTGCGAAGAAAATACACAAATTATTTATGAACTACAATTCCATTCACCTAATTTGACAGTTTGGTGTAGTTTTTGGTCTGGTGGAATCAACGGTCCATACTTCTACCAAAATGGAGCTGGTGACGCCGTTACTGTCAACGGAAAAAAGTATAGATAGATGATATGGCCGCGATTGGAAGACGTTTATCTTGGCAACATCTGGTTCCAACAAGACGTGGCTACGTGCCACACAACAATTATTGCGAGAAAAGTTTGGATCGATATTCGACTATAACATATGTATAGCTCTCATACAAACTTACCCATACAAATCAAGTTCTCTTTTGGAACTTTTGTATTTGTGAGGGGTAGCTTCCATACAACCGAAGTTCTTATATCTATTAGATATTTTGCTAGCTTCAAGGCAATGTAGGTTTTTCAATTTTAAACAGCTGGAAACCTAAATAAGCATAGCTAATACTCAATACATTTGCCTGTTACAACTATCATTGCAAAAACGAAAAATAACAATATTAATATTCATAATAACAAATATTTATATATCGAAATATGCAATAAATAAACAAAAATATATAAATATTTGTGTGTGTTTACTCACAAATGACAACTTGAGAACAAGAAAACTTGATAAGACACTAAAATATTGTCTGTCGTCAAAGGCTGCAGCGCATTTGTTGCGCCTCCAATTACCCAAATTATGCAATTAAGTGAAATCGACAAACCACAGCCATCAAATTACGAGCGATTACCTCGAAGCTTTTGAATCGCGGACATATATGTATATGTAGGTATATCGACACAAATGCTTGGCATAATATCCAGCTGTGGTTATTTGATATTATCAATTAGTCATGATTGCCAGCGCTAAATTTGATTGCAGTTTAATATTGAGGAGCCCAATCGGCGAGCAACAGTGATTGGACAAATTGTGTTGCAATTTCCGTTAAGTCTCTATTTTCTTATTAAAAATATGCATACCTATAAAAATGATAAAACAATGGTGATTGGCAGAGGAAATGCTGCCGTTAGCACTTAATTTTAATGAACGTCAAAGTTGGAAAAAAAGTTGGGAAGCTCTTCCCTAATTTGCTATTAGGTCTACAACTTTGCTTCCGCCGTTTTCCAATAGATGTCTCTAGGGTCAAGCACTGGTCGATTAAATCGATTAAATCGTTTTATATCGATCTTGGACATTTATGTCAACACTAACCCAACAAAATATTTGTAGAGATCTGTTTGCATCCAAAATTTATTCTCAACTGAAAATGTCACTTTTTGAAATTTTGCTTTGCGGAAAATTTTGTTTTTCTTTTTGAATTCCAAGAAAAGTGCGGCTGAGGCTCATCGAATGCTTTCGGATACGTACGGTGAGGCTGTCCTAAGTGAAAGAACATGTCGCGAATGGTTTCAACGTTTTAAGAATGGTGATTATGAAGTCGAAGACCGGCATGGTGGTGGAAGGGAGAAGATTTTCGAAGATGCTGAATTGGAAGCATTACTCGACCAAGATGCGTTTCAAATCCAAGAGGAATTGGCCGTATCGTTGCAAGTGGCACAGCAAGCCGTATCAAAACGCCTCAATGTCTTGGGGATGATTCAGAAACAAGGAAACTGGGTTCCTTACGACTTGAAACCAAGAGATGTCGAACGGCGCTTCTTTGCATGTGAACAGCTGCTTCAAAGGCACAACCGAAAGGGATTTTTACATCGCATTGTAACTGGCGACGAAAAATGGGTCCACTACGATAATCCTAAGCGAAGAAAGTCATGGGGAAAGCCTGGACATGCCTCCACGCCCACGGTAAAATCGAACATTCACGGCGCCAAGGTCATACTCTGCGCTGCTAAAACCAAGTGAAACCATCACAGGAGATCGATACCGAACGCAATTGCTGCGTTTGAGCCGAAAACTAAAAGAAAAACGGCCACAGTACGAGGAAAGACACGATAAAGTCATTCTCCAGCATGACAATGCTCGGCCTCACGTCGCAAAAGTGGTCAAAAAATATTTGGAGACGCTGAAATGGGAGATCTTACCCCATCCGCCGTATTCTCCAGACGTTACTCCATCTGACTACCACTTGTTCCGATCGATGGCACACAGTCTAGCTAATGAGCACTTCAGTTCTCATGAAGAAGTCAAAAATTGCATTGATACTTGGATCGACTCGAAAGATGAGGAGTTCTTTCGTCACGGAATAAGCATGCTGCCAGAGAGATGGTCAAAAGTAGTAGCTAGCAACGGCCAATATTTTGAATAACATTTTTGTAACCGTTTTTATACAATAAAGCCTTAATATATATAATAATCATAAGAATAAGTATAACATATAACAGAAATATTGCTTTGAAGCTTGGTGGGTTTTGCCTCGTGTGCTCGGTTATTCAATGCTTTGTATCGAAGAAAGACTTTGTCATGCCTTCTAAGCTATCGTGCTTCCAAAAGAGTTAAATGCACTTTAATTTAGAAGCCTTCGGGTCAAAAGTGCACATATTTACCGATGTGTACATTGGAGTATAAGCTGAGTTCAGTGTTAAATAGTTGTTACCTTTGTGCTTTTGCAACGTAAAAGTTGTGCGCTGGCAAAGTTTAAAGTTCAAAAGTGCTCATGCTGGCACTGCATTGCAGTAGCGCTGAAAAACGGTAGCGCAAGAAAAGTTTCATTACAACAATTAGAGTTGAATGCAGGGAGGTGAGCCACTTTTTTCCAATTTGATATGATTTTTTTTTTTGTTTTTTGTTTTTCCTTGAAACAGAGACAGGTGAGGTAATATACTTTTTATTGAATTACAAAAGTACGTAAATATTTCTCTAAGGCTTCATCAGTTACGCTAATAAATGTTCAGAAAATTCTGATAGATAGGTGAGGTATATAAAATCCGAAGCTAGCATATCATTCATAAATAAAAAAATTTCCATACAAGTATTCGATTTTGGTCAACCAATTTGTACTGCAACTATTTGCTATATATTTGTATATGGACTGATATCAGTGGTTCCGACAAATGAACAACTTCTTAAGGAGAAATGAACGTGGGCAGAATTACAGATCGATATCTCAAAAACTAAAGGAAAAGTTCACGTGCATACAATCAGGCAGACAAGCGTGGCTAAATTGACACGATTCTTCCCTCAGATAATTTTTAAAGGTTGGTCCATTTCGGGGTTTCCTACTTTTTTTTAAAGAAATTGACAGAAACTGCAGATTTAATGGGGAATGTTTATTAGCATCCGAAAAAACATTATTTGGACTTTATTTTTTGAGGATTATCTCTTGCAAATATTGCCTGCGGCTACATCTCAGATGGTCCATCCGTTGAATTCAATTGTCGACGACTCGTTCGAGCATTTCGACTGGTAGTTGGCGAATGTAACGCGTGATGTTTTGCTCCAAGGCCTGAATCGAAGCGGGATTGACCGCCTAGACTTTAGACTTAACATATGCATACAGGAAAAAATGGTGTAACGGTGTGATATCATGCGATCTTGGTGGTCAATCGACCGGCCCAAAACGTGAAATTATCTGCTCACCGAAGTATTATCTCAATAAAACCAATGATTGATGTGTGAAGTGGTGCCGTCTTGTTGAGATCACGAGCTTAAATTTGAATCAAGATTAAATGGCGGATAACGGTCGCCATTGACGGTTAAGTACTCAGCGGTATCATTTTTGAAATGTAATATATAGACTGATGATTCCACCGGCCCACAAACCGCATCAAGCCGTTGTTTTTTCTGGATGAGATGGCAGCTCTTGAATCCCTACAGTTTGATCTTCGTTTCAAATGCGTTCTTGGAACATTTCAAGAGCCCAAAGAGGGAGGCGATGTCGTTTGGGAAGATCGAGCGGTTTAATTCTGTACTTTTTACTCTTTCAACTTAATATCTCGACGTAAAATCTGCCAAGTCATTCCGTACGTGAGTCCGAGTTGCTGCGAGCGGCTTCGAAACGACTCTCAACAGTTTTCGTGTACACACTCAGCTACAGTTACTATTTTTTGTTCACTCTTTAGTCACTGTATAACTTAGTAGTTTCGTTAATTCTTAGCATTGAGCGCACTAAACACAGCCCTAAATGTTATTTACTGATAACAGTATATCTGTTAGACTGCTGTGTATATAAATATATAAATCCGGGCTGCGTATATGCGTTGTATAAGTGCTGACTAACTGTTTAAATCGCCTACATACACACATACGTTCTTTAGGCGTCGCATAGCTCTGGGAATACATATACATTTACAGTGAAAACTATGCGTGTGTATCTGTGCCGTTATGTAGTTTAGACCTGTCAAAATCACTTATCAGTATTTTGAAACATATTGTTTTTATAGCTTCTAGTAGTGAGTACTATGTGCATTGTTTTTTATGCCCTAAGGCAACACACGGTCTGATGAGACACTAACACATGCATGTCTAATCTGTCTCAGATCAGCAGGCAGCGAACGATGGACCGGCAAGCAGTCGATACATGCACTACATATATGTATTTCATGTGCCTGTGTTGTATAGAAAACAGAAACTGGTCGCTTTCGTTGAAATTTTGACGTTTTATTCTTTAATCGTAGTCCGTCATCAGTAGTTCCTACACCCTCACCGACGTTGCAGCTTGCAACAGTTTGGGCCTTAAGCCAACAATTTGCACTCACAGTCCACCGCAGTTCGAACTCGCCACTCGCGATCACACAAGCGCTCAATTGTGCGCGCTTAAAGTCATAAACACCGAAAACGTAAACGCTTCACCGGCGACACCAAACCGTCAAGTGCTTGACGGTCTACAGGAACTCTTGCAGCTCTGCCGTTAGCTCACTGAGTAGCCGCCGAAATGTGGCTGCTCATACCGATCCTCGTCTACTCGGTCATCTTCCTCTACATACGTCACATTTACACATACTGGAAACGTAAGGGCTTCCCAACCGAACGCACCGGTTTGAATTGGCAATTTCTGAAACAAGTTTATCGGCGCGAGTTCCACTATGTGGACGCCATCAACGAAGCATACAAGGCAGGCGGCGAGCGCCCCTTATATGGCGTGTACTTCTTCTTTCGGCCAACTTTGCTGGTGCGCGATGTCGCCTTGGCGCGCACCATCCTCGAGATACCGCATGGACATTTCGATGACAAGCGTTGGCACTACATGCAAGGTTATCGCAAAATTAATTTACTCGAAAAACTCGCATCGATTTTCAGTGTGCCGCGCGTGGAGGGCATGTTTCGGAATGTCGAAAAGGTGGCCGATCATATGGTCAAGCAAATGAATGCGTTAACGCTAGGCAGTGAGCAATTGGATATGCAGATCGTTATGAGAACGTGAGTAACGCAGATACGGCGGTGTGTGGTACACTATAGTTTAGTGGAAATTGTGACTCGGTGTAATTGAAAACTCATTGCTGAAGTGAATAAGTGAAACAATAATAATAAGCGAGGCATAGATTTGTTTTGTTAGGTTCCATGGGTGAGCCTTGTGATGTGATTAAAGAAGTAAGAACTACTACCAGAAGTCCACGCGGGTGGAGTAAAAAGTTGCTTATAAGGTTGACTCTTTAGGGATGTTGATTTTCTATTATTGACTATTGGCAGTCTAATTCGCATACCGAATTCCGAAATTTAAAGTATTTCTAAATTTTTGTAAGAATAGTGGCTAGTTTTGAAGGGAAAATATGCAATCAGCGAAATTCGCGTGAAATTTTTTCGAACAAAAATAATTTTTTTTATGAAAACTATATTTTTCACACAAACTTTACTTCACAGCTACGTCATCAATGTATTCGCTAACCTGCTGTATGGTCTAGACACCAACTTATTCGAGCCGAACGATAGCGTCTTCAAGCGGTACATACAAAGCACGTTACGAAATCGCGGCATCAACTCATAGTGAGTATTGCGATTATGTTGCTTTTGATTAGACACATAAATATTTATATATAACAACAACAAATGCTTTATTTCCCAATCAGCACGTTCAATCATTTGCCGAAAAAGTCGTCGCTCACCTACCGGCTGCGTGACATTATCAAGGACAGCGTGGGACGCCGTGAAGATGGCGGCATCATACGCAAGGACATCATGCAGTTATTGGTGAAATTCCGTAATGGCAATAATTTAACGAATAACGGTAAATTGAGTTGGCATGTGGAGAATGTGTTTGGTGAGTAAAAGAAAGAAAAGTATACTACCAGCAAAAACTCGAGTCTAAATTTTTCAGTTATTCATTCATAAATTATTGATTATGACATTTTTTTGCAGAACGCGAGAAACTACTCTCGATTAAGAAGTTGTCGAAAATTGCCGAACGCTTTCTCAATATCGGCTATGAATCCACCGCCTCAGCGGCTACGCTAACGCTTTATGAGATTTTGCAAGCGCCGAGCATATACAAGAAGGTGACCGAGGAAATACGTCAACTGAGTGTAGCAAAGAATGCAGATAGTGCAGATAATAGACTGACCTATGCGGATATTGATAGCCTCCAGTATTTGGGTGCCTGCATTAAGGGTACGTCTGCACACTATCAATATTTATTAGTTGATTTCGACTTATTATTTTTTTAACAAATTTTTTTTTTAAAATTTGCTTAGAAACTGTGCGCAAGTACCCAAGTGTGCCGTACATCGAGCGTGTCTGTGGCAAGAACTTTCCAATACCGAACAGTCGTGCAACGATCAATGAGGGACGCACCGTAATGATACCCGTGATGGCAATGCAGCGCGATGAGCGACACTTCAAAGACCCCGATTATTATAGACCCGAACGTTTTTACAATGTTAAAAGCGGACCAGAGCTGGATAATTTTATGGGTTACGGTTTGGGCGCGAGCGTTTGTGTGGGTGAGTATTAAGAAGCCGAACATTAAAAACCAGAATAGAAGCATTTGTCCAACATGGACATAGTCTCTTGCGCAAACTGCCGGTTCTATGACATGGAGCAGGAAACCCCAGATCACTTGATTTTGGATTGTTCTGAAGCAGACTCAAGTTACTAGGCTTCATCTACGTGGATAGGGATCACATTACCTCAGTCGCGCCCAGCAGGCTTCTGAAATTGTTCAGGTTGCTGGACCTTGGTGACTTTATATGATATAGCAGACGACACAATAGATCGTAGTTTGTTAGAAATGCTTGTCCGTTGTGATGTCCAGAACTTCTAAGCTCGAATAAAAAAAGGCGATTAATATCAATTCCAGCCAATTGGTTGGGTTCGTAAAAGATATGGCAAGCGAGATGTTTCAACCTTAGTCGGGCGCAAGCTAGACAGTGGAAAAAAAGTGTCTGGTTGTTTGACAAGTCACCTCTAAAACTTTGACAAGTAGCGTTCTCCAAAATCGTTCGCCTCACTACGTGCGTATTAAAAGGACAGTGTTTAGTTAGGACACCTACCACTTTAGCGAGATATGGCAAGCGAGATGTTTCAACCTTAGTCAGGCGAAAGCTAGACAGTGGAAAAAAGTGTCTGGTTGTTTCTACCTCAGTCACATCCCTAAAACTTTGACAAGTAGCGTTCTCCAAAATCATTCGCCTCACTACATGAGTACTAAAAGGACACAGTGTTTAGTTAGGACACCTACCACTTTAGCGACGATGTGAACCTTATTGAAGCCAGTTGTTCACTGAACAGTTTTCATTCTACTCGCAGCCAACGTTTGTTGAGCACTTGCGAAGTTAAAATTCACGAAGCCTTGGTAACAACTGCTCATTCTCATCCTGATTTGGGTAAGCGTGCATATCGACTTTACAATTTCGGACTATACCACTGTGACCAGGCACGCAGACAAGTTTAATATGGAAGTAGCTTGAATGCTACTGCCACTAAAGTCATGCACTGCTTGAGTAGTTTTCAGCTCACTGTCAACATTATTGAAAATGTTAATATTAAATTTTACTGCTAAAACTCAGCTTATAATTAAAAAAATCAATATTTAAGTGCCGTTATTACTTTAAGAATTAGAAAACTGAAATAAATAATATTTAATGTTTAAGAGCAATAAAGAAGTTAGTTTGGATATAAACTCAGCATCGCCTACCATCGTTCAACTATTTTAAGCAAAATATTAACAATAGCGTAGTGAATATGGCAATTAAGAAATCTTCTAAATGTAGTCTTTAAAAATTGTATTCTTACTCAAATTATTAAAATTAATTATTTTCCCCCCTTCCAGCTCGCAATTTCGCCATTTTGGTTACCAAATTAGCACTTGTAAAGCTGCTGCAGCACTTCGATATGGAGTACACCCCGAATGAGGACATACAAATTGTCCACAATCCTGCGCCCGTCATCAAATGCAAAGATGGCTTTAAACTCAGACTGAAGACGTACAAGCACAACACACTTTTGTAAATATGCCAGCAACAATTCAAGCGCCAGAACCTTTAAGAACGCCGTGCATTTACTACTACAGTGTAATTATAAGACATGTTTATGTTTGCCAGCAAACGAATAAATGTAAATATATTCATTATAATGAGCTTTAATTGTTGAAACCCCTAAAAGCAGGCTACTGCTCAACCATAAAAATGACATTTTGTTGAGCAATTACACAAAAGTCCCAAAAATTAAAAGGTATTCGGTAATGTTTACCTATTTTGGGTACACAGGATGGCCATGAATAAAGTAAATTGCTAAAATTACTGTTGTGTTGCTCGCGACGCGTTTCAACGCGCCTGAATGTATGCTGTATAAATAAAACTCAGAAATTTATGTTTTTCTGCGAATATCACTTAATTAAGGAAGGTTTATGGGTAAGTGAAATCAACGAAAGATGTCTAATTCTGTTAGCGTGAGTGGAGAAGGCTTGCAGTGCGCAGGAACTAGAGCAGTAGGTAGTAAATTTATAACGGTAGCTAACTTTATAATATTTTGCTTACGCTTTGTAGTATATGTGGTGTATCACATTTTGTTTTCGGCTTGAGCGTGAGGCAACTGACTCTAGGTTGAGGTTATGCAATGCTAAGAAAGTACTAAATAACAGAGAGTGTTAAATTTGAGATTTAATAGATAAATTTAGGCATAATTTTGTTGAAAGACATCAGTTGAAGAGCATGAGAATATTTATGTTTAGAAATAATGAAAAGACGCGCAGAAGATTAAAAGTTTAGCATTGTTAGTTGCTATATAGTACATTCAAAATCAAAAACTTAAAGTTCTGGCTAAAAATTTGAATCCTAAAGTAATAAGTGCTTGAGCTCATTCTTTTTTTTTTGGAATATAACTAGTTGAGATTTACATAAAAATAAGTTGGCAATGTTTTATATAATATTATATATTTATGCTCCTGTTTTATATATTCCTTTATATGTAAGAAACTTACCACCCAATAGGACAGTGTTTGCGTTTGTATGGCACAGTAGCCAAAAATACTTTTCGTGCAGATATAATTATGCAATTTATACCAAAAATGCCTTCTATATCTACCATAGCATCTAACGATATCATGATAATTTTTTAATTTGTGAAAAGATAACAGTGGCTCATGTTTAAAACTTATAAATAACAACATAAACCAACAGCCAGCTACCTATCGGTTAAATAACCGATTAACTACCCAACAGCGCTGTTTACAAACATTTCTGTTAAAGTTTTTATTAGTTTTTTAACGCCCAATTGTCACTTCTAACCAAAACTCTAAAGTACGTATGATCATTTCTGCCTCATGAGCTCCCAAAGTCCTCACGAGTTGCACGGTGTATTTTCATGTCTTTGATAAGTGTGAGAAGAAAAAAATGTTTTTGTTAACACTTTTTTGGGTGTTTCGAAGAGACAGTTTTAATATATAATTAGAGTTAGTACTGAGATATTTCTAATCAGTTTTTTAAACTTTTAAGAAATCTTGCTTAACTTCAAAAGAAACAAACAAAAAAACAAGAAAAATGCTAATTTCGACTGCACTGAACCTATAATACGCTCCATAGGTGGATTTCGTATGGAAAAAGTTATAAAAATATATTTATCTTGAATTTCTAAAAAAAAAATAAACCAACGATCAAGTCACCAATCGGTTACATAACCGGTTACCCAACAGCCGTACCAGAAATTTTGGTTAAAGTTCCTGTGAATTTTTCAAAGCCCAACTGATAATTCTAATCGAAACTCTAATGTAAGTACGTGTGATAGTTCTTGCAGCATGAGCTGCCAAAAATCTTTTAAAATAAAATCTTATAGATATATATTTATCTTGAGTTTGTTCGGTCAGTTTGTAAGACGGCTTGCCGCATGAGCTGCCAAAAATCTTTTAAAATAAAATCTTATAGATATATATTTACCTTGAGTTTGTTCGGTCAGTTTGTAAGACGGCTATATGCTATAACGTTCGAATCCGAACAATGTCTACGGAGATAATAGCATTTACTACTCAAAATTTATAGCAATTTTTCCGAAGTTATATAGTCAAATAGGAAAAAAGTGGTTTTCCATGGTAGGTCTTGATATTGACCTATCAGTTTGTATGGCAACTGTAGCACATAATGAGTGATCCAATATCGGCGGTTCCAACATATGAGTAACTTCTTGAGAAAGAAAGAATGTGCGCAATTTTTCAAATCGATATCTTAAACACTGAGGATAGGTAAGGTTATATGGCTGATCGAAGATCGCACGTGGACTGCTATTTGTGGCCCTTTGTAAAGCCACACAAATATAGAACTCCTGTGTTCAAACTTTAACTATACAAATTTGCAGAGACGTTTAATTTCATCTCCCGTTAGTTTGGTGGGATGTCTAAAGAACTGTCCCAAACCCAGGACAATCAAAATGGTGTTGAGTTATTTCCGCCTCATCTTCTTTCATACAGCTTCTGCATATGGCATCTGGGAAGATTCCCAACCTTACAACATGAAGGCCAATAGGGTAATGGATTGTTAAAAGCCCCACAACTAGGAAGAGGCTATCCTTACTGAGGGCAAAGAGATCACGAGATCTTCTGCGATCGATCTTGGCTAAACTTCAACAACTGAATCTTCTGAATTCTTGGCATATATGCTTATTCTTTGTTATTTCCACTTTAATTTTACTTCATAATTTACAAATTTATTAATTAACACGCCAGCAGCGCTCCATTTTCTGAACCACAGTGTATAAATTTCTATAATTTGCTGTTCTTGATCCAAATCAAATCAAACTCAATTTCTGTTTTCAGTCACTTAAATGAACGAGACTTGAATTTTCTGCACTTGATTATATATTCCATATATTTTTTGCATTCCAAATATTGCTCTCGTGCAAGCAAAGAACCGAGTGAAAATCATTAACTAATTAAGCGTGAAAAAATTTCGCTCAACGCTGCACGGCACTTCTGCCAACAGGAACAACATGACGAGCTTCAAGCACTTTTGAACGCGTTGCACACAATCAACAATTTATATAATGCCAATAAATGAAACAATGTTTGGGAAAAAGCTGAAAACAAGCACTTCGCAAAACAAATTGTGAAGCAAAAGAAAGCCAGAGAAGCAACCGTGGTACACATAATTCCCATTGACAGTGGCGATACCATGGGCTGCGCTTTTGTGTCAACTAACAAGTGATGCATTTTTCCGGGCGCATTGCAGCAACAACCGTGGCAACAATAACAAACAAACATATACATATATATATATATATATATAGACATATATACTATATATTATAATGGGTACGTTTTCGGAGCTCTAGCGGCAAATTTGCAACTCTGTCTCTGTTGGGCTGGTGTCGACGCTGCTGCGATAATTGCCGCGCTGCCATGCCACAAAGTCGGCGGAACGCGTCGGCGGTTCGTTCCCAAAGCTCGAGCCACTTTTTTATTTGGGTCAAAAGGTTTTCAAGTAAGTTTTTGTTATTATTATTTTCGCATTGTACTCGGTTTGCCGTTTCAAAAGCACTTCGCTCGGCAGCCTAGCGGCGGGCCAATGGTTGGAGTTGGAGAGATGTGTGTGGCGATGCGGTGTGCGGATTGTAATGATGCTGATGGCCCTTATAAATTAAAAACAAGCGAAAAATCGCGGCAATCTCTTAACAAGTGCGACAATGTTGCTGTTTGTTGTTGCTTTTCATTTGCAGCTTGTGAAAACGCAGACAACGTGTCAGTTGTCTAGCATGGTGTAGGAGTACTTTTGGCCGAGAGGAGTGCAAACACATAACAGATCCAAACAAGTGTGCAAATGTATGTCTGTAACTCTGTTTATAAACACCCATTAGGAAAAATGTAGCTCAGTGGGTTGTATATTTAAATTTACAAAGCTCCCATAAGGCAATAGCAAACATTTGGAGTACAATATATAAGCTCTCAGTAAAGTGATGAGTATTTGACTACGCAGCAGCGAAATCAATGCTAAACACATTCTGATCATGTTTGCCACTTGAGCATATGCCCAGATGCCTGATTAGTGGAATTCTTCTTCTTCTTTGCTGGCATAGACACCGCTTACGCGATTATAGGAGAGTTAACAACAGCGCGCCAGTCGTTTCTTCTTTTCGCTAGATGGCGCCAATTGGATATTCCAAGTGAAGCCAGATCCTTCTCTACCTGGTCCTTCCAACAGAGTGGAGGGTTTCCTCTTCCTCTGCTTCCCCCGACGGGTACTGTGTCGAATACTTTCAGAGCTGGACCCTGGAGCTTTCCGTACCCAAGGAAAAACCTTAAAGTGCAAAACGTCAACCAGCAGATCAAAATCCAAGCAATTGTGTGTACATATACTATACATATGTATGTATATAGGTATAGCTTCTATACTGACCGAAATTCGGCAAAAGGTTTGTGGTAATATCGACCCGATTTTATTTAGTTTTGCCCGTACCACATACTAAGAAGGAGGTCTCTCATCCGAGGCTGTTTTCTTTCTTTTGGTGGTAGTGTTCTTACGTTGCGGGTTCCAAGCTCAGCGCAAAACCCTGGAGAGATGGTTCTCACTTAGCTCGCCTTCAAACGGATGTTCTTAGCTAACCAGAGGATAATTGGTCTAAGACCGGAAGTCCTGAGCTGCTTGGGCCATATGTAAAAGAATCGTTTCCGGCCACTCCCAAGTGAATGGCTTCTACACATGGCTCCGTCCTTATAAAGACAACATCTGATACGTCGACGTTACGAGTTTTCGAGATAAAGGTCCTGCGGAAGATTTATGGTCCTTTGCGCATTAGCAACGGCGAATATCGCATTTGATTGAACGATGGAACAGGGAATTAAAAGACAGTGGCTACGCTGGCTAAGTCATGTAGTTCGAATGAATGAAAATACTCGCCGGGGAAAGTAGAAGAAGAGGAAGATCTTCACTCCATTGGAAAGATCAGGTGGAGAAGGACCTGGATACTCTTGGAATATCCAATTGGCGTCAAACAGCGAAAAGGAAGAGCGACTGTCGCGCTGTTGTAAAATGCTCCCAGGGTTTCAGTAAGGTACCTCATATACCATCACCAATCATATGTAGTAAAGTCAGCCAGATATTCGAAAATTCTGATATTAGTTATATGGATGCTAGTTCAAGTTTTCGTCGAATTGTATCCCTTTTAGGCACAAAGATGCCTGTTATAAATGAAGCACACTCTCACATTTTCAGTGAGATAACTCGCATGTTGGCCGATATATGAGGTATGAAGTCGCCCAGAATCCCTACCGTGACAAATTTGTCGTTCCGCTACTCGACCAAGACGAGGTAAAAACCGCTCTAAGGTGGATTAGGAACAACAAAGACGCAGGGGCCGATGGATTACCAGCTAAACTATTTAAATCCGACGCCAAGGAACTGGAAAGGCGCTTATTCTAACTGGTAAGCATGATTTGGTCGGTTGAATGTATGCCCAATGATTGAAGTATGAGTACCTATCCACAGGAAGAGAGATCCTGTAGTCGTATTATCGCGGGATCAGCTTTCTCAGATAATGCTTATAAGGTTCTTTCGACAGTATTGTGTGAAGACTTAAGCCCATTGTAATTAAACTGAATGGATCTCTTCAGTGTGACTTTAGACCTAGGAAATTCACCATAAATAGATCAGATTTTTTTAAGTCAAATCTTGGAGAAGACCCTTGACCCATCACCTTTTTGTCGATTTCAAAACCGCTTCCGACAGCACTGACAGGAGCTGCCTATTCAACAGCATGTTTAAATTTGGTATCACTGCAAAATTCGTAGGTCAAAATCAAGAAAGTCCTGTCCGAGCCGTTCGATACCAAACGCGGTTTCAGACAGGTTGATTCGTGCATCTTCTTCAATATAATGCTGGAAAAAGTGCTGAGTGCCACTAATCTGAACTGCAACTGCGGTCTAATCTGAAAGTACTACTGGAGTACGCAAATAATATTGCCAGGGTAGAGCCGTTAACGCAAGCTTTTCCAGCCTAAAAAAAGAAGCGGAAGAGATTGTCTTGTGGTGTACGAATGCGCTGGTTAGGCTTTGTCATTTGCATAAAAACTGTGCTCCAGCGAAGAACTTCTTCGATTCGAGACTCATTACAACAGAAGTAAGGGCGCCCACGCATCCAATTTAAGGACCAAGTGCACTGGGACTTATCTGTACTTGGAATATACAACTGACGTGAACTCGCCAAGCATTGAAGTAGCTGACGAACTAATATTCCCAACCCACTGTTGTAGTGAGAAAAAGAAGAGAACATTCAAAGCAAAAAACCGGAACTTTTTATCATTTTCCTTTCTCTGAGAATATGAAGAATGATTTTTCACAAGATTTTCGCTCATACAAATGCCCATAGGTATTTATATATGCCATATAGGTGGCAACAGTTTTTATACTCTCGCAACAATGTTGCTAAGGAGAGTATTATAGTTTTGTTCACATAACGGTTGTTTTAGTAAGTCCTAAAACTAAAAGAGTCAGATATAGGGTTATATATACCAAAGTGATCAGGGTGACGAGTAGAGTCGAAATCCGGATGTCTGTCTGTCCGTCCGTCTGTCCGTCCGTCCGTCCGTCCGTGCAAGCTGTAACTTGAGTAAAAATTGAGATATCATGATGAAACTTGGTACACGTATTCCTTGGCTCCATAAGAAGGTTAAGTTCGAAGATGGGTAAAATCGGCCAACTGCCACGCCCACAAAATGGCGGAAACCGAAAACCTATAAAGTGTCATAACTAAACCATAAATAAAGATATTAAAGTGAAATTTGGCACAAGGGATCGCATTAGGGAGGGGCATATTTGGACGCCATTTTTTGGAAAAGTGGGCGTGGCCCCGCCCCCTACTAAGTTTTTTGTACATATCTCAAAAACTACTACAGCTATGTCAACCAAACTCTACAGAGTCGTTTTCTTCAGGCATTTCCATATAAAGTTCAAAAATGGAAGAAATAGGTTAATAACCACGCCCACCTCCCATACAAAGGTTATGTTGAAAATCACTAAAAGTGCGTTAACCGACTACACACTAACACAAAATTTTACGGAAGAAATTGCAGAAGGAAGCTGCACCCAGGCGTTTTTTAAAAATTGAAAATGGGCGTGGCCTCGCCCACTTATGGACCAAAAACCATATCTCAGGAACTACTCTACCGAATTCAATGAAATTCGGCATTTAATATTTTCTTAACACCCTGATGACATGTACGAAATATGGGTGAAATCGGTTGACAACCACGCCTTCTTCCAATATAACGCTATTTTGAATTCCATCTGATGCCTTCTCTGTATAATATATAGTACATTAGGAACCAATGATGATAGCGGAATAAAACTTTACAAAAATACGGTATTTGAAAAATATGTAAATGACGTATAATGAAATCTCGATTATCACTTTATCATGCGAGAGTATAAAATGTTCGGTGACACCCGAACTTAGCCATTCCTTACTTGTTAATTTCAATATTTGTATTTGCTGATTCCTCACGCATGCAACAATTTGCATTAACGATCAAATATGCCTGCGCTGAGAGCAATGGCACTTTTTCACTTAATCCCCAGTGATTTTCCACCTTTCATTGCATGTTTGTATTGCTACGTTACCGTTGCTATACAGTTATATTAAATTTAACAACCAATCCACTTCTGGTTCCGTTGTTCGTTTTTGCATTGTTGAATTTGTTGTGTTGCGTCTGTGACATTTGACCAATAAATATGATTTTTGTGCAATATTGAAACAGAATTTTAAAGTAACGTGCATATTTATGGTACATTAAGGTGTGACTCATTTCGATGTGTTATATATATATATATATGTATTTATATATATTTTAATAGATCAGTGGTTAAATCTCCGAATTTTAGCAGAGCAGTGTGTTTAGTACACAAAATTGGGATAAGATTGAATCTCATTTTTATTATATCTAGAAATTCTTCATCAGAAATTAATTTTTTCCGCTAAATTATTGCGCACCCTAATGAGACCACGTGTGCTGCTGCAGGCCTAGTTGCACTTTTTATGCATTGTGGTTTGCGGGCACCTGCGCGTAGTTGCATACAACTCTGCTCCATACACAACGCCATTGTGGCACCTCTCCCTCACCTAATTGCAACGCAAATTCCATGAAGGTACGCACAACAATTGGCGATTGCAGTTAAACCGAGCTCAACTTAAATAGGCTTTCACATTAACACTCACTTTATGCTGAAATACAGTTCACGGACCCGTACGTGTATTTATAGAATCAAACAAGCGACGTTGTTTACCAATTGGTTGGTTTTATTGGTTATTGCAGCAGTGTATTTAAGTCATTTTTAAACCGTTTCAGATTTAAATTAAAACAATTTGAATTGTGTGCTTTTTTATACCTTGAACAGTAAGACCCAGAAGGAAAAGTAGGAGACCCTTTGAAATATATGTATATATATTTATAAATGGATAGCATGACAAGCTGAGTCGGTTTACCCTTGTCCTTCTGTTGTAACATCCTCCCGTTTTTGAGATATCAAAACACGTCTTTTTTACCCCAAAAAGAATCATATATAGTATATGGTATAGCTTATACTTGAGTAGCTGCCATACAACCTCATCGATCAAAACTGAAATCCTTACTTCAACTGAGTAGTCAACCTCATTACCATATTTACCTAATACTAACGAGTGATCTAAGTAGAGGTACATTTTTCAAAAGCCTTTTCTTCACAGATCACGCATAACTCGTGTCAAGCTATATGTTAATTTTGTTCAGTATTGTTTAGCATTTCATAATGGAAAGACTAGCACCTGAAGAACGTTTAAAAAAACATTCAACTTTATTACACAAATTCACGTTCTGTAAAGAATGTGTTTCGTACGCTTCGCTCAACTTATTGTCAACATAATCGGCCTACTGAGCGTACTATTCGCAACACCATCACCCACCTTGAGGCCCAGCATTCATTATTGGATAATATTCGAACGAATAGACCTGTGCTGGACGTGGTGTAAAGAAAATATAAGAGCCATAGCTGAAAGTAAATACGAAGACCGTGGAGAGTCGATTTGGCGCCGTTCGCAGCAACTCGGACTGACGTATAGAACGACTTGGCAAATTTTACTTTGAGATCTTAAATTGAAAGCGTACAAAATACAGCTTGTGCAAGAACTGAAGCTTCTCGACCTTCCCAAACGACATTGCTTCACTTTATGGGCTCTTGAAAAGTTCCAAGAGGATCCGACGCTTTCGATCGAATTTTTGTTCAGCGATGAGGCCCATAGAGGCATGAGGCGGCATTTGGTTTAAGCAAGACGGCGCCACTTCTCACACACCGCAACAATGGATTTATTGCTTCATTTCAGTAAGCAGATAATTTCACGCTTTGGGCCGGTTGATTGGCCACCAAGATGGTGTAATAACTCACCGTTGAACCTTTTCCTGTGGGGATATGTAAAGTCTAAAGTCTATACGAACAATGCCGCTTCGATTGAGGCCTTGGAGCAAACCACCACGCGTGTCATTCGCCAGTTACCAGTCGAAATGCTAAGTGTAGCAAACTCATCTTTAAGCATAGAAATAATTTTAAAAAAAATTTATACAAACTCACCATTTTGTTTTTTTTTTTTATTTTTTCAGTGTTGGCTCAATTTCTGCAATGAAAATAAAAAATGTTGATTAATATAATAATTTTTATATGAGGCTGTGATAATCTAAGCTTAAATCGTAATTAGAAGACAGAAAGTGTTCACAAAAGATATGGAAAGAGAATGCCATTTGAGAAGCAATAATCAAAGTGATTGTATGAACAGGACCTTAATAGTTATTTTCTACATTTTTTCGGTTTAATTCATTGTTTCAATTAATATACAGCAGCTCTTGACGGAATTTGTATAATCAAGCCAATATAATATAAGATATTTATTTAGCAAATTGAAATTCCTCATATAATGTAGAGCTCTTTATGTGTGAATATAGTTTTTATTAGGAGATAGATTATTACTTCCACAAAGTGGGGTTACCAAAGGTCAAAGATAGACTTTAAATTTTCATAAAGTGAGCATAGCCCCACCTTCGAAAAAGCTTGATTCATATTCTTTAGCCATTTCAAGATTCATCTCTAATACTCGTAACAGTTATATTCGAAAGTGCAATAATTTTCGAAGTATTATGTCAGTAGCAGAGTGTTTTATAAAGAAACCCACAAATTTTACGCAATATACGTGAAATCATCCACTTTTATGTGGAATTTTAAATATTACATAGTATTCCACCGATTTTCTCACAATATTCAATCAATCAGTCTTCTTGGCATAGTTCAACAAGTAAGGAAGGACTAAGTTCGGGTGTCAACGAACATTTTATCCTCTCGCACGATAAAGTGATAATCGAGATTTCATTATCAGTCATTTACATATTTTTCAAATACCGTATTTTTGTAAAGTTTTATTCCGCTATCATCATTGGTTCCTAATGTACTATATATTATACAGAGAAGGCATAAGATGGAATTCAAAATAGCTTTATATTGGAAGAGGACGTGGTTGTTAACCGATTTCACTCATATTTCGCTACATGTCATCATCGTCATTATATACCGTTTCATCATTTCCTGAATATGGTTTTTGGTCCAAAAGTGAGGCCACGCCCATTTTCAAACAAAATTTAATGTTGGCTCTTCTGTTTCTTCCGTAAAATTTAGTGTTTCATTTTCGTTAGTCCGTTAACACAAACATACCTTTGTACAGGTGGGCGTGGTTAAACGCAATTTCTTCCATTTTTGAATCATATGAAATGTCAAGAACAATCGATAAAGATAGCAGATTCTAATATGTACAAAAAACTTAGTCGACATATAAAAAAATTACTTCCAAATATGCCCCTCCCTAATGCGATCCCTTGTGCCAAATTTCACTTTAATATCTTTATTTATGGCTTAGTTATGACACTTTATAGGTTTTCGGTTTCCGCCATTTCGTGGGCGTGGCAGTGGACCGATTTTGCCCATCTTCGAACTTAACCTTCTTATGTAGCCCAGGAATACGTGTACCAAGTTTCATCATGATATCTCAAATTTTACTCAATTATACGGACGGACGGACAGATCATCCACAGATGTGACAGAACGGACGGAAATATCCATTTATCTATCTCACCCTATTTGGTATATATAATCCTCTTGGCATTTTAGTTTTGAACAGACAAACAACCGTTATGTGAACCGGAATAACGTTAAAAATGACAATAAAATTTTCACAAATTGTGCTTCAATAATTAGGAAACTCTGACTCAACATTTGTCGACATCGGTTTATATATTCTGCTAGTTTCACCAATAAAAGTACTTAATATCATTCTAAACCTAACAACTGTCGACATTGCCGTCAGGTGCATTGCTGCGCTGAAGGCTCAGAGAAGATGTGTATATGAAGAGGTCCAAACAGTGCCACGCTAAAATTCTCTCCTCCTTGAATTGCATCTACAGGAACTTGGATCACTGCGTCACAGAGGCTACTTCTAGTGGATAGTTCTCCGCTGACATACAAACGAGAGATATGTGAACGAGGAGAAATCACTGCTTATGTAGCCTGTGAGCCTTTTTATAGATTGGTCAAAGCTAGGAGAGAAGTTTTGATGGAGTGTCTTCTGTAACGAGCGCTCCGTCAAGTTTAACTTACGGCTACCGGACTATCCTCACTAGAAATATCAAAAACCTACTTTATCGTCAGACTTGTTTGGGTAACGAAGTAGCTGGAAAATGAAAAGCCGATGAGCGAGCAAGATATGGCACGCATAACTGATCTCAACAGACGGGAAACGAGTTGGATCACCGTTGTCATCTTTAGTGCTAGCAGGGAACATATCGGCAGACAATGGACCTTACGTGCGCTTAAAAGTCATTTGTGAACGACCTGCTACTGTGCAACTGCGAGATCCTTCTGGCTTAAGGAAGAATGCAGGAGATTTACTGGACCGCTCATCTACTGGGCACTGTCCAAAAGACATTCAAGCTGCAAAGCTAAAAATTTGTCGGACGCAAATTGTCATCGTTGTATGGAAGAAGTTGAGATGGAAACAACCAGACACTTTCTCCTCAAATGCCCAGCCTTTGCCAGACTGTGGTTGAAACATATCGGCAGTTATGCCTTCATAGCCGAAACTGACATTAGCTACCTCAACAAGTTGAATCGACTTCAAACGCTTAGTTGATTTGGTTGATTTTTTAGGACTTTGATGGGAGCTCATGTTACCGGTGGACCGGTGTTATAAGTTGGCCAAGTGAGAGGACAATGTCGATCGATCATTTAACCTAACCTAAGCTATCTTAACCTAGTTTTCATATACCGATTATGAAGACCCTAACGCTGGACTCTAGACGTTGACAATTTTAATTCAAAAGTTCAAAAGTTACATAATAAAGACGGTTGTTGCTATTGTGATAGCGGCAGAAAACATTCCAAATATTATTAGATAGAGTTGCTTGGCAGTTACGTTGGAACGGGAAAAAGTAGTACTAATAAATAAGCCACAGAATAGTCATAATCTTTCGATAATATACATAAAATATTGTAATACTTCTTGCCTAACATTACTTTATTTATGAATTTGATTTATATTAATATTCATTGGTAATTGCAAAATACTCGTTCATACAAGTTGCAATGATTACGTGAAGGAAATAATTAAAAAATATTATTAACATTTCAAAGGCAAAGCTGTTTTTGCTTAGGTAATATCACGTATATTTCGAAAGTAAAAGGTTAGTGAGCTTAACTTACGAGTATTTAAATTTACTGTTACATAAACTATTTGAATTATATTAGCGCTAGAACTTGTATGTTTAACAATGTTTGCAGTTTCATAACTATGCGCTGACTATATTAAGGACTATAGTTATCTACAATCACATGAAAGAACATCAGCTTTATAAGTCCCTAGACATTTTTACTAATTAAATGTTGCGAGCCTACGCGGAGCAGAAAGCCAATTTTACGCAACACTTCAACAACTATTTTACCCAAAAACTTTGCCTTGTTTAGTAGGCAACTAAACAGATTCACAAATTTATTGCATATATACACAGACTAATGAGATATGTGGTTGCCTCATTATCCTGCAAACATTCTCACATTAAAAGGTACAACTGAACATTAGCGTCGTTTTATGTAGCACCACTTCCAGCTTCCAAAGCTTTATCAATGCTTACAAATCAAAGCGATGTCCTCAAAGTAACAGCTATTCGATGTAGTTAGTATTCCCGGTACGGCAACAACTTAATTAAGCACTAAGATGAACAACTATTTATTGGTGTTCGCATTAATGTAAATGTGCGCAATGATTAAACCATACCAGCAGTAAGTTCAACCAGTTAGAAACTACTTTGCAACTAGTTGTGATACAGACTAGCCCAAATATTAAACACAACTACTTTCTCCATACAACTAACTGGTATATATGCAAATTTTGATGGCTTATGTGTTAGATCTCATGCATAAATGTTTCAATCTCATATTATTAAAAAAGTTAGACAAACACATATTTAGTTGAATTATGAAGCAAGTCCACGGGCCAAAAGGGAAAATAAAAGAATTAGTGCTTCAGAATCGACAATTAAAAGTCAGAGATCTTAGTGGCATCGTTGGAATATCGGAAGGATCAGTGAAAACCATTTTGAAAGTATGATTTGGGCCTAAGAAAAGTGAAAGCACGTTGGTTGCAAAATCACACAATTTTTTCGGAAAACAGCGTCGCTTTAACGTCTGTGAAGCAATGCTTTCGGACTACGGCATATCATAAAACGTATCATTACTGGCGATCAGTCTTGGATCTATGCTTATGACCCAGAAACAGACCATAAATCGACCGAGTATCGCAGCAAAGGTGAGCCGAACCTGAAAAAACACGTCAGCAGCTCAAAATTCAAGGTTATGTTGACAGTTTTCTTTGATTATAGAGGTGTGGTGCACTCCGAATTCCTAACGACCGTCCAAACTGTCAACTAGGAATACTATTTGAGTTACGCGTCGTTTTCCTGAAGCTATTCGTAAAATGAGACCGGAATTGTGGGCCGACAACCCTTAGTTTTTGCACTACGACAATGCACGATCGCATACTGCATTGATTCTTCGTGAGTTTTTCGTCAAATTTTCAACCAATAAGGTGCCGAAACCACATTATTTGTCTGATTTAGCTTCATGTGACTTCCGCCTATTCAGCAAACTCAAACGACCGCTTTAGGGAAACCTTTTGAGTCAGTTGAAGACATTAAACGTGAATCGCTACGCGCATTGAAGGCTATTCTGAAAATTGACATTAATAACTGTTTCGAGGATTGGAAAAAACGTTGCCACTAGTGTATTGGAACCAAGGGGAACTACTTTCAGTGATAAGACACAGATTTTGAAGCAGAAATTAAGAGTTTTTAAATTAACTCTTACTATTTTATGTTCATAGACTGGTAGTAAAATCTATAGGATAGGCAAAGTTTTGAACCGCCGACCCACTACTATTTACTGTTAATATTTTATATGAAAAATTATATACAACTGCCTAAAGAAGAGAAAATAGAACAGAAAACATTTTCCTATACTTTTTAACCGAGATTGAAGCCCACAGAGTAACCGAAATCATATGTCTTTATACTTTGAACAGCGTCTACGAAGTTTGTAACTCCCAGACGGAGATGCCGGAAACCCTATAAAATATATTCTATACAAATGGTCAGCACGATGTGCTGAGTCGATTTAGTCATATCTCAGACAGATATGTATATAATATACTATATATAAACCTTATACGCGAACTACTCCCTCAGTCTTTGAGATATCTACCTGATTTTCACCCATGTCGTGTTCTCACCATTTATACCAAAAATTGTCTTATAACCTTTTGGTTTTAAACTAAAGTTATTAATTTTCCAAATTCGCTAATGAATGAATCCTTTTATTGTGAATTTTTGTATGATCCGTAATTGAAGAGTATCTGCTTAAAAATAGTTGATGAAATCAGCTATTCCTGTGATTGCCAGGTTTCACTGATGCTCACAAGTATTGGTAGTTTAGTAAGTTCAAACAAATAATTGCGCCAACTTCGTGTTAATAAATATCTTAGCAGTTTCGGATATGTATTAGCATTTGAATGAATTTTTACAGTTAGTTTTTAGTTAATGTCATTACTCTCTACCTAATTCAATTAAAATCAGTTTGTCTCAGTTAGGGATTTTTTGAATTGCGCAATAAGCACTTTAGTTGCTTGACTTTTGAACAGGATAATAGGACATTAGTCGCATGCCGTAAAATTTCCAGGAACATTACAAGTTGTTAATAACAGCGTATTTAATTAAGTGGCTTAATCAGTGGGGATAGCTCTGCAAAGGTAGGCAACAACCTGCATGGCAGAACTAATTGCCTATAGCAGCATTAAATATTGATTGGTAATTCAATTAGCTGTCAGCATAAGCACTCATATACATTAAGGTGCTTCAAGAAAAATTTTTAGAATTTTTTTTTTCAAAAATTTTTAAAGTTTGAAAAGTGAACTTACTGAATATGTGATGATTATTTTTGAGAAACGAAAATTAGTTGTTTAATTTGAATGAAAAAACGAAAATTCCTATGTTAAATGTATGGGAACCTAAGAAAAAATAGCGACCCGTTAGAGTTAAGCTACAGCGCCTGGCTTGAGGGAGGATTTTTTGTTTGTCAATCACTAACGTTTGAGGGCGTAAGAGTTGAAAAAAAAATTCAAAATTCAAAATTTTTTTTTTTTAAGCACCCTAATATACATACAAATTAAAAACTCCGTTTAGTTCTCGTGGGCAACTACGGGCAACTGCCCGTGAGCAACTCCCGTGGGCAACTCCCTGTGGTCAACTGCCTCGTTTTCTTTATTATGTTTCTTATATACAGTATTTTGCTTAAGTCTAGATACAAATATTTATCTTACATTCTAGGAAGTATATCAAAAATCCACTTGAGATATGACATATGTTACAAGTGGAAAGATTCATCTTACAATCTATGAATTATATTTTGGGACCACCTAAGGCGGACAGTATTAGGAAAGTACCATATGGGTTACATATTTATAACAGAAATACAATATGTTCATGTAATATGAACTGGTTGTATTAACTTACATACATTCGTACATATATGCAAATATGAGTTTATTAGAGAAAGAATTTTATTTTTGAAATATCAGAATTTGCCTTTTAGCAGATATTTGCTTTAAATATTTTCATAAATTTTCAAGACTGGTTTGTGTTTTCTTCGTACTCATGGACCGATAGCCGATAACAGAGAGGAAATACTATAAACAAGAATTTTTTTTTATAAATTCATAACACAGAATTACGATGAAAAATATAATTTTATGCTTAAAAAACGCTAATTAAAATTATATAAGCCGACCAATGATAAATCTTTCTTACTACCGTATCAAAACGCAAGTATCCATTTAAAAATACATAGTTCCGAACAAACAAAGCGCTATTGCCTTACTTAAATATACCTTCCCATATGTAGACCGGATGTCAGAAGAGGCAGAAGAGTTAACTTACTGGTGGTATTAATGATTACCTCAGGATTTCAAATATCATAAACGCAGCTGATAGGGACAAATCGGGCCTTTGAAAAATGATGAATGAATATAGAACAAGTAACTCACAAAAAGTTCTCTGATCGCCATTCACTTGGGAGTGCCAGAAACGATTCTTTTACATATGGCTCAAGTAGCTCATGACTTCCGGTCTTCCGGTCGATTTGAAGGCGAGCTAAAGTGAGAACGAACCATCCGTACTCAAGGTTGTGCGCTGGGTTTGAGACCCGCCACGTAAAAAACGCCCACAATAAAAACTAAACAACATCCTAGGACGAGAGACCTCCTTCTGACGACGACCATGGCAAACGCATTAAGGACTATGATTTAAGGGCATGCACCTGGAATGTCCGGTCCCTTAATTGACATCACCGCCGTCCAAGAAGTGCGATGGACGAGGCGAGGACTGAGATGAGCCTGTGGCATTTACTACAATGGTCATATAAAGGAGTGCAAATTTGGGGAGGTATTCGTGGTGGGAGAGAGAGTCCGATAAATGAACGTGTAGCCACAATCCAAATCAAAGCGAAGTCTATCAACATATCGCTGGTTTGCACCCATGCTCCGAGGAAAGAGAAGGACGATGTGACCAAAGATGTCTTCTATGAGCGCTTGGAGCGCACCTATGAGAGTTACCCTCGCCACGATGTCAAAGTCGTGCTTGCCGACATTAACGCTGGCAAAGTAGGAAGACAAAGCTTATGCCGTTATACCCAAGTTTACAACATCGCGCTAATTGTTCTACCTTTTCGCTGTTTGGCGTCAATTGGAGATTCCAAGTGCAGCCAGGTCCTTCTCCATCTGGTATTTCCAACAGAGTGGTGGTCTTCCTCTTTCTTCGCTTCCCCCGGTGGTACTACGTCGAATACTTTCAGAGCTGGAGCTTTTTCATATATTCGGACGATATGAGCTAGTCAGCGTGGCAACTGTCTATGAATTCGCTGAAATATGTCAATGTCGTCGTATATCTCGTACAGCTCATCGTTCCACCACTGCGGTATTCGCCTTTGCCAATGGGCAAAGTACCTTAAGCCTTCCGCAGAACCTTTTTCTCGAAAACTGATAACACGGATTCATCAGATATCATCGTCCAAGCCTCTGCACCATATGAAAATACAGGAATGATGAGTTACTTGTAGAGTTTGGTCTTTGTTCGTCAAGAGAAGTTTTTACTTCCAATTCCCTACTCAGTCCGAAGTAGCAAGTGTTGTCAAGAGTTATTATGCGTTGGATTTCGAGGCTGACATTAATACTGGTTCCAATATAGACGAAATTGTCTAGGACTTCGAAGTTATGACTGTCAACAGTAACGTGGGACGACGTTGCTTCGCTTCCTTATCCAGTCTGGAGAAAGCAGAACTAACGGCGCTTTTGTTGAGGCCAATGATATCAAAGTCATAGGCGTACGACAGCAGCTGTACCCTCTTATAGAATATTGTACAACTCCATTCAAATCTCGAATTATTTTCTCCAGGAGTAGATTGAACAAGTCGCCGAAATTTTTATTAAAACATAAATGCAAATCCCCTTGTCTAAAAATACACCCATTACAATTAAGTGAAACCGGTACGCTGTAAAAATAATTATTTTCACAAAACAACAACTTTATGTTCCGCGTCAAAAAGACGTAATGAAAGCATAGTACAAATATGTTATCAGTAAAAAAGTAAAAAAAAAGTAAAAAAAAAGCAACAAAAATGGAACATAAAAGAGAATTAATCATAGAATTCCCCTTGACAGTGAAAACAAGCTCCAGTGCACACATACACACACGCTTGTATGCTATATTTATGTTATGTTATGTGCTTGCTTCCAGCGGAATGAAAAATACTCATGTAGCGACACATGTAAATACTGGCAACACTGGCAGGTAGTTGTTTGAGCAAGTGTGATTAGGGCTACATTAGCAAAATACTATGTAGGTAAGTATTTACGACTACGAGTGCGAGTATGTATGAGCGACTGGAAGCGCTTATGGCGCATAAATGCATGTTATGCGAGAGTATGTTGTCTTTATCAATGCTTTGCTCAGTCGAGCGCATTAGAGGACTGACCACCAAACCAAAGCGAGAAGACACTGGAGCGGAAAATTATCAACACAGAAAACGGAAGCAAGCGAAATGAGACCAAACACATACACACACACCGCCAGAAACAAAGCAGTGATTTGCATAGAACCGATGAAGCTACTGGACGCCACTTGCGAGAAATGGAGGAGGAATAAATCAAAGGAAGCGTAAAACAAAATAAAGGAAATTGGAGCAAAATGAACAGTAAATTAAGCACTGAAATCGAATGGCGATTTAAGGGTGTGCGAAATGCTGGACCCCAGGCGGGCGCAATAACAAATGACGATGCCACAAAGCGAAATGAAGTGGGAATTATTATAAGCTAGGAAAATCTAGGGCAATTTCAAGAGCTTTAAAGGGAATAGGCAATGTTTGTGGTGCGCTAATTACCCTCAACCCACGACTTTAGTGTATTGCCCGAAAATGAAATATTAAAAAAAAAAAATAAATAAAAATATTGTAAATAGATTAATTGAAGAGAAACACTATGTAATACAATAAATAATAGGAAAATTTGTGAAAAATTTAGCCAGAAAAGTCTTTCATTAAAATCTAGGACCCCCAGTTGACTAATTACTCGGATTATAAAACAATCCGTTATATGATTTGCGATAAATAAAAAAATATACATTTATTTTATTAATTTGTGGGATGCCCACAATAATTTTAGATTTATTCAAATATAAAATACTGATACAAAGTTGATGATTGAAAATGAAATGAAGAGCGAAAATGATGAAGCGTGCTAGCAGTCGGGATGATGCGCCAAGAAGAAGGAAAAATGGCGGTTCGTCAAGCTGACAGCTTATCCAGTTTTTGGGTTGTCATATCTATGCTTTGTGCAGAGTTGCATTTGGGGTTGCCACATTACTTTGGGGTTGCCACAAATTTTATACAGTTTTGGCGTTTACAAAAATAATAGGTGATCCATTTCGAGGTTCTTCACTTTTTTTAAAGAAAAAACACAGAAACTTCAAATGTAATGGTGAATTTTTTGCTCCAATACTTGAATCGAAGTGGAATTCTCCTTATAGACCTTAAAATTTACATATCTCCACAGAAACAAGTCTAATGGTGTGATATCTCATCAGCCCAAAACGTGAAATCATCTGCTCACCGATGTGTTCTCTCAAAAAATCCATTGATTGATGTGATGCGTGGGAAGTGACGGTGTATTGTTGAACCTAAATATCGTCGAGATCACGAGCTTACGTTCTCATCGGCATTATTTTTGAAGAAATATGGACCGGTGATTACAAACCACACCAAACCGTCGTTTTTTCTGAATGAAATGGCAGCTCTTGAATCTCTTCGGGTTGCTCTTCTTCCAAAATGTGGCAGTTTTGCTTATTTACATACACTTTGAGCCAGAAAATAGCATGACAGCTTGACACGACACACGCGTGAAAAGGCTATAAAAGAACACCAATACTTGGATTACCCTTTATATAGTATATTTTTTTTTTGATACTTGAAAAAATGTCTCGCCTTATCTCCACACTTCACCTTCACCTTCTCCTTTAACGATATTCCATATAATACAAAAAATTAGTTATTTTTCACTTCTCTCTCTACTCTCCTCTCACATTACATTGATTTCCGTTTGCTTTTTTCCTAAAAGCTTGCGAATATTTTATGACCTCTGATTCTTTCCCCATTAACATTAATAATTTCTGAACGTTGCAATAAGTATTTTGTTGGTATTGTTGCCGAGGCCCCTTTGAATGTAGGTATAGGTACTATATACCATGTTGTATATAGTGTAATGTAGACATACAAGTAAATGGAAAAATTGTGATGAATTACTATAGTTAAGAGAAAAAATGAGCAATGCACCAATGCCCACCAATTGACGAAAGCGGAAAGAAAATCACAAAATTGTTTATTTATTTATTGAACGAACCCCCACGAATTTAGGGGGTAGTAGGAGGAAAATATAACTTCAATACTGGAAACGTCGAACATTGACAAGCTCAAGGCAAACATTAGTGGGGATCTTTGCTTTACCAGCCGTGAGCCAAATAAAAATAGTAACAGCAGACTCGACAAAAATAGTTCAGTTTACTGTGGTCTTTAAGGGCCTTATTGTTGTAGTTTTCCAAAAAACAATAAAGGACCGAATTAAATGTTGTGTTACAAAATAAATAAGGTGGATCTTTAGAGGTTAATAAATTTTGTACATGCGGTCATAAAGCATCACAATATGAACACTATTCTATTCCAAAGATCTTTTAAAATTTTTTCTCTTTCCTGCTACCATATTCAATTCTAGAACGCTGACGTTGGGAAACCTGAGACACCGCCCGGTAGAAAGAGAAAACACAGCGTTATTAAGGTAGTGCTACCAATGGCGCACGGTGAATATATAATATATAACAATGTAGTAAAAACAAGAAGCTGGAAGCTTGAGAAGAATGGCTTAGCGAAATCGAAGTAGAAGACTGCGATCTAGATAAAAATCTACTTGAACTTTAGGCTAACGCCATACAACCGAAAATATGTACATAAATACAAAATAAAAGGTACGCGAAAAAGTATTGTGTTGTTTACAGTAACTAAAAATATTCTTTTTGACCAAAATATGAAATAAAATCTCAAACATTTTCGTGCGATAATTTTTTCGACTTTCGGCACTTTGATTAACTCAGCAACAGCGTATCGATGCACTTGATTCGATTTTTGACGATGAAGCCCCATCTAAAACCAATGTTTATCGATGGTATGGTGCATTCAATCGAGGTCGTAGATCACTTCGAAACGAATTTGGCGAATGTCATCAAAATTAGCTGCTGTACCGGAAACTATTGATGCTGTGCGCTAACTGATATTGCAATATCGTCATGTGACTTATCATGAGATTAAGACAACTATGCGCATTAGAGGGAATATCATGCATTCAATATTTGCTCACTTTGGAGCCCACACAATTTGTCAATCGTTCAAAAGAATGCCCATGCCAATTGGACATGTTAACAAAATACGATAGCGATCCTTCGAAACACGTCTCCGACATCGTGACAAGTGATGAAACGTGGATTTACGCGTATGCTATCGAAAGTAAAGAGCAGTCGACTGTATGGGTGTTTTAAGATGAGAAGAATCCTACAAAAATTGTTCGCGCACGAAGCACTTCCAAGCCAAAAATTGTTTGTTTTTTGGAAAAACTGGACATGTCGGTAACCATACATGAACATAACTGAAACAAGGCAGAACAGTAAATTCTGAGTGGTATACGATTATTTGTTTGCCAGTTGTCTTCAAGAAAGCAGGAAAACTAACCAAACCGTCGAAGACGGATCACTCTTTGCGACGACAGTGCGAGCTCTCGAACCTGAGACAACTGCATTTTTGAGCACTCAAAGCATTGATTTGATTAGTCATCTCCGTATGAACCTGACTTGGCACTGAATGACTTCTTTTTATTTCCGTTCGTAAAAAATAAACTATTACAAGACTGGCTTGAGATTTTATAAACTGAACAATTTTCTTTGCATAAGTCGCAAGTGTTTGATTATGCACGGATTTGCTGCTTCTGTATTCACTTTTTCTTCGTCGTTTTTCAATGGCAATTCAAGAGTATACTCTGTCAGACGCTGTCAGAAGTGACAAGCTGAATTGTAATCAACATAATCATTACGGGAGACACTCGTGTTGCCATTTAATAATTTAATTGCTGTCATATTTTGTTGTTGCGGTTGTACAAACAGCTGTCAGTGCACGAGTAATTGCCACGTAAATGGCAATTTGATCAAATATAGGGTTTATTAAATGAAAAGGCGACCAACTGAAAAATGAATGAAAGAGCAATTGCAGAAAAATATGGAGTACATACATACATATCTACACTGAAGTGTAGGGTGCAAATGAAAACAGTGGTGTTGAAGAAATGTGTACGCATAATACAAAGTTCCGAAGAAAGTTGAAAGAAAATGCTACAAAAGGCGGTTGAATTTTCAAGAGTCAGAAATGGTTTAACTCGATTTCCCACAAAACGATAAGTCCTACAGAAATATGTTCTATGGAAAAATTGTAGGTAACAAAGAGATCTATAACTTTTGTAACAACACCTTCTACACATAACCTCAAAATTTAACTGAAAAATTCAAATAAGCTAGTTTTTAGGTGCTTTATTATGAATTTTCTTCACTTCAACTGTTTTAAAAGGCTTCTGCACTGGTTTAGTTGCAATATGTTTTAGCTTCTCATAATTTACTAACACAAAATTTGTATTATTTTTCAAAATTTCGATTTTTGAACGACCGTTAAAAAACTTCCCTAAACCTGGAACTCAGAAAAGGCAAGAATGTGCTTAATGTGCTTGCTCATACATTTTGTAACACACAGCATATACAAATCACAAGTTTACAAATATCAAAATGTTAATAAAAAAGAATAGCTTGCACTCAAATAAAAGTCACCTCACAAACGGAAGCTTCGCATTACACCTGTTTAAAGATATTTTATACCGCTGGGTATATACAATGCATATTAAAATAATTACAATTCCTTCACGCATGCTCAATTAAGCAAATAAGCGCTCGCATGCCGGCTTGATGTAAATATGTACACACATACATATGTGTTTGTGAAAAAAATGCATGTGGCGTGATATGGGAGATGATCGTAATCAGATTTCGGAATTCTTCAACATGCAATCCCAGCGGCTTTATGCCACAAATGAGCGCAAATGAAAGAAAAATCAAAGTCGCTATTGTAAGCACATTATCTCAACATGAAGAATCTTCTAATGCAATGAGAGAACTATATAGTGTGTATTCAAGGTTTCCCACGATGGATTTTCATTGTGTTTATACATATGATATAAATATATACATAATGATTACATAGATGGCTGCTATGTGGAGCAATCTACATTCTCTTGAAATTTCTGTTTTGACTGTTTTTCAAAAACAAACAATCTATCAGACTACACTTAGGTAAACAGTCCAGATAAGGATTATTTGTTAATATTATGACAGGTCCTACTTTTGTAAAGAATTCAGGAAAAGATTCGACATACATATGCCTCTTTATCGAATTTTGGAATCATAGCTTAAACACTGTTCCAGAAATGTGAGATATAGAAAATTCGGTTCGAGAGTGAGATGCCACTTAAAAGACCTAGAATATATCAGTATTAATGTAATCTAGTATCAACGACTATTATGAGCACTTCTAAGAGAGTTATTTGAATTTCTTGCTTATAGAGTTACTGTTGTTAATCTAGATCATTAGACTTATCTTATTTCATGTGGTTGGTGTAAAACAAAAGTGAACGCCAACAACCCTCGGACCAGTGACGGGCTCAAGGCTAACAAACTATAATCTTTGCTATAATCACGAGAACCAAATAAAAATAGTAATAACACAATCACCGAAAATTGCTAATTTTGCCGAGTTTCAAACAGGTCTAAGTGATGGAATTTATCAAACAAATTTCAAGGGACCGAATAAAAGCGATAGGGTGGTCAGAATTAAAAACAAAATTGATAAAGTGCAATATCTAAGTTATATTTACTCAAAATTCGGAAGTAGATCTAATAAATATGCATTTTCCTCAAAACTATTTTTCTTTAACTGGTGATCACTTTAGTTTGAAAGCCGCTGATAGATTTAAATAAAATGTATACAGCTTTTAGAAAACATGAAAATCTAGTGCTTTGATGAAACGATTTTTCTCGTTTTTTAAAGCAAGTTACTGTTGTGATGTTACCGAAAATTGAGAAAAAATTTTACTGAGGCCGACATTAAAAAAAGCTTTTTTTCGACATATCACTCGTGAGTCTTGTCAAGCTGCCATATTATTTTTGTACAGTATTGTTTGACATTTCTGCATGGAAAGACTCACGCCTCCCACGAAGTAATACTTAGCCGGTGGTTCCGTGTGAGAGTCTTGAGTTCGGCGTAGGTTAGGTTTAGCGGATTAAAGTTCCGCACTGCGGCTTTCGATGCTTCCCCCTACTATAAAAAAAAAAGACTCACGCCTGAACAACGGCTACAAATCGTTCTACTTTGTGACGAAAATGCACGTTCTGTAAAGAATGTGTTTCGCGCGCTTCGCTCAACTTATGATCAACATAATCGGCCTACTGCGTGTAATATTCACAACACCATCACCCATCTTGAGACCCAGCATTCATTATTAGACAATCTTTGATAGAATGGACCACATCCAAAGCACAGTGAAGAAAATATAGCAGCCGTAACTGAGAGACTACACGAAGATCGTGGAGAGTCGACTTGGCGCATTTTACGTCGAGATCTTAAATTGAAAGCGTACAAAAATCAGCTTGTGGAAGAACTTAAGCCGCTCGATCTTTCCAATCCACATCGCTTGGTTCTATGGGCTCTTGAAATGTTCCAAGAAGATCCGCCGTTTTCGAGCCAAATTTTGTTCAGCGATGAGGCCCATTTCTAGCTCAATGGTTGTGTAAACAAGCAAAATTGGCGAGTTTGGGAAAAGAGCAACCTGAAGGGATTCAAGAGCTGCCATTTCATTCAGAAAAAACAACTGTTTAGCGTGTGGTTTGTGGGCCGATGGAATCATCTGTCTATAGACCATGTTAACCGACTATTTCGTGATCTCAGCGGTCTTTGGTTTCAACAAGATGGCGCCACTTCCCATACATCGCATCAATCAATGAATTTATTGAGTGAACACTTCGGTGAGCAGATAATTTCACGTTTTGGGCCGATCGATTGGCCACCAAGTATGATGTCACACCATTAGACTTTTTCCTGTCAGAATATGTAAAGTCTAAAGTCTTTGCGGACAATCCCACTTCGGTTCAGGCTTTGAAGCAAAACAACATGCGTGTCATTCGCCAGTTACCACTTGAAAAGCTCGTGCGAGTCATCGAAAATTGGGCTCAACGGATGAACCATCTGAGACGTATCCTCGGCCAACATTTGGAAGAGATATTCTTTGAAAAATAAATGCCAAATAATGTTCTTTCGAATGATAATAAACATTCCCCATTAAATCTGAAGTTTCTGTATTTTTTATTTATTGGAATTTCGAAATGGATCATCCTTTATTAATAAAACTATTTTTGTTTGCCCGATTGATTTTAGATAAATGTCCAAGGATAAGTGATAGTGATGATGGTAAGGAGTCTCGGTTGGAACCAAATCAACATTAGCAGCCATTACTTTAAAATTATTTTTTTTTCAAATTTTGTTAAGTCAAATTGAGCTTGTTTGAACTAATTTTACTCCAACAATAACCCACTTGGAAACTAACTAATTAACTATCTATCTGTATCTGCCACTAAATGTAAGCGTAAATTTTATTTGGTAAACTTTGTGGATTTAATATAGATTTGTGGATTTTCTGCAATATTTAAAGGTATTATATCATATTAAGGGCCAACACTGAAAACATTTTGAACGACTACTGACCGACTCAGCTTAGCTTTATAGCAGAATGAGTTGAATAATTGCTTCTTTATATAAATTTGTATATGAAATATGAAATACATGCCTCAAGCATCTACCCACTATTGCAACAACACTTCTTATTTTGCCCGAAACTAGACATCAGCTACTATGTAATCCCTGGTCGCTTGTCGGCAGCATCAGCATGTTGCACGAGGCAAATGCAGGGAATTGGGCTTGTATAATATAGTAGACATACATATGTATGTACCACTCGTCAGCACAATGAAGAAGTATGTATGTATTTAAATTTATATTCATTTTATCTTCACATCGGTGTACTCAACAAATTTACATACTCAATTTCACATAGCCAACCAAGTGCGGTACTCTATGGCAATCTTGTTGTGGCATTGTCACCACACCAAAGGCGAAGAAGGAGCCAAACCGACACTCTTCCCACAAGCAAGCTTTTTATTTGTTTAGTGTTCGATATTCTCATGAGACACTCTTGTAGTTTGTTGCAGGTTTTTATACCCTCAACAGGGTATATTATTGAGTTGATTTAGCCATGCACCTCTGTATACTTGTACATATATGTAAACAGTCAAAGCAGCTGCTCATTTGTCGGAACTGCCGATATCAGCTGCCTATATTATATAGCTGTCATACAAACTAAACGGTATAATAAAACAAGTAAAAAGAGAGAGGCTAAGTTCGGGTGTCACGAACATTTTATACTCTCGCTTGATAAAGTGATAATCGGGATTTCATTATACGTCATTTACATATTTTTCAAATACCGTATTTCTGTAAAGTTTTATTCCGCTATCATCATTGGTTCCTAATGTATATACTCGTATTATACAGAGAAGACATCAGATGGAATTCAAAATAGCGTTATATTGGAAGAAGGCGTGGTTGTGAACCGATTTCACCCATATTTCGTACATGTCATCAGGGTGTTAAGAAAATATTATATACCGAATTTTATTGAAATCGGTCTAGTAGTTCCTGAGATATAGTTTTTGGTCCATAAGTGGGCGAGGCCACGCCCATTTTCAATTTTACAAAAAACCTGGGTGCAGCTTCCTTCTGCCATTTCTTCCGTAAAATTTAGTGTTTCTGACGTTTTTTGTTAGTCGGTTAACGCACTTTTAGTGATTTTCAACATAACCTTTGTATGGGAGGTGGGCGTGGTATATTATCAACACCATTTCTTCCATTTTTGAACTGTATATGGAAATGCCTGAAGAAAACGACTCTGTAGAGTTTGGTTGACATAGCTATAGTAGTTTCCGAGATATGTACAAAAAACTTAGTAGGGGGCGGGGCCACGCCCACTTTTCCAAAAAAATACGTCCAAATATGCCCCTCCTTAATGCGATCCTTTGAGCCAAATTTCACTTTAATATCTTTATTTATGGCTTAGTTATGACACTTTATAGGTTTTCGATTTCCGCCATTTTGTGGGCGTGGCAGTTGGCCGATTTTGCCCATCTTCGAACTTAACCTTCTTATGGAGCCAAGGAATACGTGTACCAAGTTTCATCATGATATCTCAATTTTTACTCAAGTTACAGCTTGCACGGACAGACAGACAGACATCCGGATTTCGACTCTACTCGTCACTCTGATCACTTTGGTATATATAACCCTATGTCTGACTCTTTTAGTTTTAGGACTTACAAACAACCGTTATGTGAACAAAACTATAATACTCTCGTTAGCAACATTGTTGCGAGAGTATAAAAAGAGAGAGGCTAAATACGTGAGCACGAAAAGCTTGACAAGCTGGCCGACAAGAGTAATGAAAATTTTACGAGAAGATGCGGCGACTAACAGTAGATTTCTCCAGCCTGCTGAAAAGTGGTGAAAGAGCCGACGCGCCAAATATTGGAAAACACCCGTGAAAAGAGCATCGACACATACCACCTCTTCGTCGGTTTCAAAGCTGCTTTTGACAGCATGAAGCTGCATTTCTGCCGCTATGTCTGAATTTGGTATCACCGCAGAACTAATACATTTAGGTAAACTGACGCTGAGCAAACCTAATGCTCCGCCAATATCGGCATGGACCTTTTCGAGCCGTTCGATACCAAACGAAGTTTCAGACAAGGCGACTCCCTAACGTGCGACTTTTTCAATCTACTCGTGGAGCGAATAATTCGAGCTGCAGAGAAGGCAAAATCATTTATAAGAGTATACAGCTGCTGGCGTACGCCGATGATATTGATATCATTGACCTCAACACCAGCGCCGTTGGTTCTGCTTTCTCCAGACTGGATAAGGAAGCGAAGCAAATGGGTCTGATAGTGAACGAAGGCAAATTAAATATCTCCTGTCTTCAAACAAAAAGTCGTCGGATTCGCGACTTGACTCCCACGACAACAACAACTTCGCAGTCGTAGATAATTTCGTCTATCTTGGAACCAGTAGTAGGCAATTGAGAAGTAAAGTCCGCTCTCGGCGAACAGAGACCACATTCTACAAGTCACTCATCATCCCCCTCCTGCTATATGGTGCATAGGCATGGACGATGCTAAAATCTGATGAGTCGGCGTTACGAGTTTTCGAGAGTAAGGTAATGCGGAAGACTTATGGTCCGACATTGACATAGTTCAGCGAATTAGGAGACTGCTGCTACGCGAGCTAGATCATGTCATCCGAATGGAAGAAAACACTCCAGCTCGGACGCTTCGACGCAGTACCCGCCGAGGGAAGCAGAGGAAGAGGAAGATCTTCTCCCAGTTGTAAAGTATAGGTTATAAAGGACCTGACTAAAATTGGAATCTCAAAATAGCGCCATACTACGAAAAGGAAGGACGATTGGCGCGCTGTTCTAAACTCGGCTATAACCTCGTAAGCGGCGTCTACGCCAATAAAGAAGAAGAAAAACGGTATAATCCTCAAATAATCTTTTTCAGATCGGATGACTATAGCAGATAGCTGTCGTACAAACTGAGCGATCAAAATTAAGTTTTGGTATAAAAAAAGTTTATATGTAAAGGGTATTATAGCTTCGGTACAACCAAAGCTATCGTATTTTCCTGTTTTTTTTTTTATTCTCTACTTTTTTATCAAACACTGTGACTAGTCGTTGAGTCGAAGCTCTTGTATTTGTAATTTAGAAGAAACAGCAAACCGCCTTAGAGACTCCCAGTCTTTTGTTTTCACGCCTTTGCGTGACATTCTGGCGCTTGCCTCGTCCCTGCCGGAGGTTCTTCATTATATTGACTTTCTTGATTAGCAAAACTTTTATTCATGTTTATTATGCTCGAAAATCCAACTCGTTGGTAAACATCCTATAACAGAGCTTTAAGCTCCCAGATGAACGCAAGTTCTTTTTTATTTTCCAATGGCTTGTAGAACTATTCACTTTGTTTCGTACAAATAGAACATAAGTAAATGCTGTAAATTATTTTAAAATAACGCAGTCAGACTAGAGAAGCGAAAACAAGCTAAATTGTACCGAAATTTGTTCAAATATTATTGAGAAACTCACTTTACACCATAATCGGAAACAAAAGTGAATTGCACTTTAACTTTATCATATGTGAATACCGCAAACATTATCATCAGAAACTGAGCTGATTTCGTAATCACATAAGATCTTCCTCTAAGTGACGCCGCCAAGTCAAATGAGTTTCTACCACAAACTTCTCATAAGCGTACACCAGCCGACAAACCGTTACATGAGCGATATGTGCTATTTGTGGCGCAGCACGGAAGCAGCTTACAAACAAGCGCTGGTATTGTGTGGCAAGCTGCCGCATATTGAATGCAGAAGTCATCAACGAAGGCATACGCGGAAGCACAAATAAAGCGCAGAATACTTGCAATGCACAACGGTAACGGTAGAAAACCGCAGAAGACGCTGAAACTCCCACGAAAACGCAGACGAATCGCATGTCATTTGCAGCCACAAATAAATAAACGAAGAAAAATGAAAACGCAACAAAAAACGAATTCGCAATGACTGCAAAAATCGACGGAAAAAATATTATTTGAACAAAAAGAAGGAAGTAGATAAGAAAATTTCAGCACAGAAGGTGCTGCGACGCGCATAAATCAGCGCAAACGTGCCACAAATGTCAGCAAGCCGACTCGGTTGCAACATAGTTGCACGCGTTTCCTACACACACACACACACACACACATTCATGCAAGCAGATTTAGCCAAACAACAGCGCGCGACATGTGGTGCAACATAGAAATATTGTGCAACAAAACTGCAAGCCGCTTTCACTACTTTCCGCATTTATTGCTTAGCTGGAGCGGGAGTCTGCTTAGAAGGCAGCCAAGAGCGCGCTGCAGCAATGTGAAGTAACGGCAACAATGCATTCGAGTTGAGTGACAACAGCAAATGTCACGAAGTAACAAATTGTTGCAACATGCAGAATGCGCGAAGCATTGTTGCGCAGATTAACTTATCATTGCAGTGAATTTGCAACAAGGCAAGCAGCTGGAGCATGTGGTGCATGTGGCAGAAGTTGTAAGTAGTTTATAGGAAATTAGGGAATATAAAAGAAAAATGGCATTGCGCAAGAAGTTGTTTGCGAACGAATTGAAAAGAGAGCGGGCAAACGCTGTGTTCCATTCATGCAACAAAGCTGCAACTTGCTTTGGAGTCTAAAGAAAAGTTTTGGCAATATGTTAAGCGGTTCAGTACACAACAATGGTCGAATTTGAGTGCGTTTTCTTACTCATATCTAATACTTAGAATAAAAGGAAAGCTTAAGTTTTCACTTTTATAATCTGGTCGGAGGATGAAGCCATGTGTAGAAGTTCACGCAAGTAAGGAAAGTTCTCTGAGCGCTATTCACTTGGGAGTGGCCGGTAACGATTCTTCCACAAATGGCTTAAGCAGCTCACAGCCTTAGACTAAATATTCTCTGGGTAGCTAAAAAAAACATCCGTTTGAAGGCGAGCTAAAGTGAGAAGGCAAATCAGCTCTTCCCCAGGGTTGTGCGCTGGGTTTGGAACACGCCACGTAAAAAAAACTCCCCCGAAACTCAGCTATAACCGCATAAGTAGTGTCTACGCCAATAAATAAGAAGAAGAATCTGGTTGAAATTTGAAAACCGCTTTAAACTGTCAATTAGAGATCTGTAATAAATCTAATGTAACACATGAATCTACGCGTCTCTCCTCATCTCCTCATTTCTTTGAGGTTTTTTCCTAGCTTAAATTTTTATTGTCGAATGTATTCATGTCTTTTAAGAAAAGAACAAATCTAATCGGCGACGATGGCTTTCTGTCTTACCTTTTATTTACTGTAAGAAATATAGAATACCCGACTGCTAACATGTTCTTCTCTTCAGAAAATTGCATGTGACAAGAACCACAAACCTTGACATAATCAAGCCTTTAACAAGCTGGAAAGCCACTTTCCTCGTTAAATGATCTTAGCCGGATGTAAATCCGAGTTCATTATGGTTATGCTAAAATTGTGATTACGTATTGTGCATCATCACTTTCTGGAATTCTGAGAAGATCCGACGTTTTCGAGACAAATTTTGTTCAGTGATGAGACACATTTCTATCTCAATAAGTATGTAAACAAGCAAAATTTCCCGCATTTGGGACGAAGAGCAACCTGAACAGATTCAAAAGCTGCCGTTCCATCCAGAAAAAATAAAGGTTTGGCGCGGTTTGTGGGCTGGTGGAATCATCGGCTCATATTTCTTCAAAAACGATGCCAGTGAGAACGTACGTAAGCGTCAATGGCGACCATTATCGCGCCATGATGACTTGATGCTTAAAATTGAAGCTCCTGATCTTGGCGACATTTGGTTTCAACAAGATGCCGCCACTATCCACATCTCACATTGATCAATGGATTTATTGAGGGAACACTTCGGTGAGTAAATAGTTTCAAATTTAGGGCCGGTGAATTCCTGTGGGGATATGTAAAATCTAAAGTCTAAAGCGGACACCCCTTTCGACTCAGGCCTTGGAGCAAAACATCACGCCTATAATTCGCCAATTACCAGTCGAAATGCTCGAAAGAGTCAACGAAAATTGGACTCAACGGATGGACCATTTGAGGCGTAACAGCGGCCAACATTTAAAAGCGATAATCTTCAAAACATAAATGCCAAAGAAGATTATTTCGAATGATAATTAACATTCCGTATTGAATTAGATGTTTCTGTTTTTTTCTTTGAAAAAGTAGGGAACCTCGAAATGGTTCCCCCTATACATTGTTTATGGCCTTATGAAACTTACAACATTTAAATATTTCCTCAATATGCATAAAAGCAAAAAACACTTCGCTTAAAGCATTCCATATTCGAGTCATAATTAGTTTCAGTAAACAGTATTTATTTCTATTTATTAATTAAATGAGTTTTTCTCTTAAAAATTCATACCACTCAAATTCAAGCATTTCCTTTTATGTCAAACACTTGCCGTTAGTGTTATGCAAACAAATATACAAATTATTCATTTTTCTTTCCATTATTAAATATAATTTTGTTTGCGAAATGTCGTTCTTATATAATAAAATTGCTACCTACAAGCTTCAAAAGCCTATCTGAGCGAACCATCGACAGCCGCGATGGCCAAATTGACAACGTTATCGGGCCAAAATCGTCTGCGCCCACACCAAACCACCAGCCATTCACTCAGCATTATTAAAAACATAAACAAACAAAAAATATGAAACTACTTGCGTGTTGCGGCCCACAAGTGTCTTGATTTTGCCACAATGCGCCCAAAAGCTGTTGACAACTTTGCCATTCCGTTAGATTTGTCTGTGGCTGTTGTTTGCTGTGACAAGCGCCAGATTTGCGAGAGTGCGAATCAGTTGGTAAACAGAATTAAAAATATAAAAAATAGCAGAAAAAAAACATTTTGAGTTTAGGTTACTTTCTCAGAGAGATACTATACATACTAGATTTGTTGAACAGGGGGTATTTGGGACTTTTTTGAGAACGGATGTTTGATATACGGAAATCAGAAATGGTCTCAAAAATTCCTAAATTATTGGTTATATATAAAAACTAAAATATTACAATTTTAAATTGACTCTTTATTTGCATTAGAAGAATATCAATAATCCCTATAATATCTCCCTCAACCGAATTGTCGAACTGGTTTTCATTCCTTGTTCCTCTCTCACCGTCAGTTATTTTGCATAAATAGTATAGTGATAGTAGAGATATCATTAGAAGAACTAGGGATTACGACAGTTTAATCCCGTTACTTTTTATTCCCTGAACAGTGTACAGGGTCTACTAACCAGAACAACGGAAGTTAAAATGATCAAATTTAATCAAAATGGGTTGGGCTTTCTTTATACCCTGAACAGGGTATATTAAGTTTGTCACAAAGTTTGTAACACCCAGAAGGAAGCGTCGGAGACCCTATAAAGTATATATATAAATGATCAGTATGTTGAGCTGAGTCGATTTAGCCATGTCCGTCTGCCTGTCTGTCCGTCTGTATATATACGAACTAGTCCCTCAGTTTTTAAGATATCGTTTTGAAATTTTGCAAACGTCATTTTCTCTTCAAGAAGCTGCTCATTTGTCGGAACTGCCGATATCGGACCACTATAACATATAGCTGCCATATAAACTGAACGATCGGAATCAAGTTCTTGTATGGAAACTTTCACATTTGACAATGTATCTTCACGAAATTTGGTATAGATTATTTTCTGAGGCAACAATGTAATCTCCGAAGAATTTGTTCAATCACATGGATTTGACTCAAATGAATGATCGAATCAAATATGTTCACGAAACCATTGAGCCATAAACTCATCTAAGAAAATGATTTTCATAGAAATAATTTAATATGGAAGAAATTGTTCAGATCGGCGGATCGATCGGAATCAAGGGCTTGAATGGAAAACTTTTGCATTTTACGTGGTATGTTCATGATATTTCGCATGCTCCAAAGTAAAACTTGACTTGTTGAAATGGCAAACCTTACTAAACTCACTAACAAAATTTGACACAAATCCGTGAAACAAACATGACTCCCTGAGCTGTGAAAATCACATCGTTTCCATTACTAGACGCTGTAGTTCCGGTGCAGCCATTGCTAACATGTTTTGGAGAGCATTTGGTACAAAAATAACATAAATTGGTTTGTAACGTTATAAACGAAATATAATAACAAAATAATTAATTAACAAAATAATTAATAAACTATCAAAAAGTTTCCCTTAAAAACTCTTTCCAGAAAGGTAACCGAAGACACAGAAATACGCAAATCGAAATGTAAACACTCAAAAGCAGAAAAATCGAGAATGTCAAATGGATGAGTTTCCATCATTCCTTGTTTTACATGATATGAAATTCGTGGGGTCAACAAAAGTTATGTTAAGTTAAGGCTTCCTTATTCAAGAAAGTCGGCTATATATTATATATCCCGTAACCGTAAGTATAATCGTAAATATAACTGGTACGAAACCGGATTTTTACCCGGAAAAGAACTGTCAACTCGGAAAAATTCTTCAAAACTTGTTCAGGAATGTTTTTTCCGCTACAACAACAACTGAAACAATATATTTAATCTAAATAAATTATTATTAAAAAGTTAATACTTTTTAAAACCCTTTCCAAGTGAAATAAATGTTAGGTAATGTTATCTTAAACCTCAAAGACTGCAGGAATAATTTTATACAATTAAAAAGTTTTCAGTTTACATTCATAAAAATATTTTTAATTGCGTTGTAAATCATGAATTTTGGCATTACGTGCACAAGCTTATCTCATGCGAAAATCATAAAAAAAAATCATAAAAATTAAAGAAAACAAACAAAATTAGATATTAAAAGCAAAAAAATGAAATAAAAGTCATTGTTGTAATGCCACAGAGCCGTTTAATGAATGACTCGTAGACATGAAATAGTGCGTTACTTGAGACACAAAAGAGACTGCATAAATATCTAACTTAATATGTCAAGCGCTTGGGCTAATGTGGGCACTCCGTGCGGTTTCTTTCGTTTTTTTCTCTCAAACAATGCAATGCCATTTTCGGAATCCCCACACCAAATTTAGATTTGCGTTTTATGAATCAAATACTTTCACTGCGCGACTGCACCTTTCTGAAAGCAAACGAATAGCTCAAACCAACAACAACAATAACAAACAATGTATAAAAGTGTCGAGGGCAGGCGAAGGAGAGGTGTGAATTAAGCAAATGAGCGGATGCTTAAAATTAGATAAAAATTGTTGTACTTTAATTACAAGCACAATTGTTGTTGTGCCACTGCTAAGCCAGCTGTGGCTGTGCCACAACCCAGCGTCATTAATTCATATAGCAAATATTCATTTGAAACTTTTGAGCCGCTGTAGGCGAGCGGGGCTAAGCAGCAACCACGCGCATGTGCCCAAGGCGAACGGCCGTCGCTTGAACGCTGGCTGCGGCTCTCAAATTGATCGGGTGAAATGTTTTGATGTGTGGCCGAAATTTTTATTTGCTTTTTGCACACCATACCCCCCCTTGATATTGCTCCGGGCAATAGAGCAACAATTCGACGCACACACACACAAATCACATACGCTGATGGACGCAATAAAGCAAAATGCTTGGCATGCCACATAAATAATAGAAAGAGACTCGCGAACAATGTCGAAGGTGCTATAAAATATTAGAAACATTAAATTTTGAGAAAGTTTTTGCGTTTTTGAGCGTCTCTTTTATTGCTGTCATTTGGTCAGATTGTCTTATTGTGCCATATTTAACATGCCTCACCTTTTAAATTACAGACATACGTACATGCGAGTATATATGTAGTATAATTTGGTGTAATGACATGATGAATATTGCTAAAATTTGGTAAAAAATGCTAATTACTGCAAACGTAATGCAACTCGAAATATTCGTTAGCTGCGCCAGAAAGGTAGGTAGGTAGAGCGGATCTCTGACGAAGCACCTATGTAGGTCTTTAGGAGGTCCACTTAACTCTAACTCACTCTATTGTGTCCTCTCGGAGCCACCCTGTGCTGCTGACGAAGTTCACCAGAACAAAAAGTTTTATCTGTACAACTTTCAAGATGCCGTCAAGAAACCCTCGACTGATAGTTGCTATTCTTTCTTCTTCTTGACAATTTCTACAATAGTTATTGTATGGGGTTCCCAGCCTGCTGGCATCAGACAGTGACCTTAGCACTGCTACTAAGTATTTCATGTCATTCCTATTGCAGGTTTAACTTAAAATGGGATGTCAGATCCACAAGATATCATGACATGCTTGCACTAGCCGAGCGACAGATCAAGAAACCTTTCTTCATTTGCTGAGACTCCGCTCCCACACTGCGGTGGGCTGGCAAACGTTAGGCAATTCGGGCATCTAATATTTCTGAAAAGACACCACCTTTCACTCGATTATCTAGTTTTTAACCAATGCTGACCGCGCCGTTAGTTCTGTTTTCTCCAGGTTGGACAGAGAAGCGAAGCAAATGGGTCTGGTAGTGAACGAGACCAAAACGAAATATCTCCTATCATCAAACAAAAAGTCGTCGAACTCACGACTTGGCTCCCACGTCACTGCTGACAGTCAGTTGTAGATAATTTCATCTACCTTGAACCTAGCATTAACACCAATAACAACATCAGCTTCGATATCCAATGCAGAATAACTCTTGACAACAGTTGCTACTTCAGACTGAGTAGGGAATTGAAAAGTAAAGTCCTCTCTCGACGAGCAAAAACCAAATTCTTAAAGTCACTCATCCTCTCCGTCATGCATTATGATGCAGAGACATGGATGATGACAACATCTGATTAGTCGGCGTTATAAGTTTTCGAGACAAAGGTTCTGTGGGAGATTTATGGTCCTTTGCGCATTGGTAACGCCAACACCGCGCTGGTTAGATCATGTCGTCCGAATGGATGAAAACACTCCAGCTCTGAGAGTATTCGAGGCGGTACCTGCCGATGAAAGTAGAAGAAGGGAAAGACCTACACTCCGTTGGAAAGACCAGGTGAAGAAGAACCTGGCTAGACTTGGAATATCTAGACTTGGAAGGCGCTAAATAGGGAAAGAGAAGAACGACTGGCGCTGTAAAAACGAAAAAAAGATCCATTCATATAGATGCTTATCCCTGTGTCTCTGTATCCATATCCTCCTTACCCCTTTCCCACTCTTCGTTAGAAGCGAAGGCAATGTTGGGGACCGAATTTAAGTTCAATTCTACAAGATTTCGAAAATCGGTGATATTGATCCATATGTCCATATGTCGATTAATATTGATTGCATAAGGTTGACAAGAGTATTCGGCAATTCATCTCTAAGCGAAACCACCACATCATCAGCGTAGGCCACAACATATCTTCTTGTGCGCTTGTCTCGTACTACCAAGATTACACTATAAGTAGGAGAAGGTATCAATAGTGAGGTCGCAGAGTCTGTTAACATTCGCGTCAAGCATAGGCAACCTAAAAGATGACTACTTCACTACAAGTGCAAGCCTTATTAGCCTACCAGGTTAATCTAACCTAACCTAACCTATTTCCATCTTATATTTATGATACACAAAAATCCACAATCATACAGTATTTGTTTTCGATTATGAAAACTTGTAGTGTTGTGAATCGATCAAGCAATGGCATAAATCGAAAAGAATGACACAAACAAATATGTGAGCACAGATTTATACCACTTAATGAATACAATTATATGACTTGTGTAGAATGTATTGAAAGTAATTGTCATATAACACCAAAATCGCGCCGAAATTGCAGTTCTTGCACTAAAATGCATCCATCATAAACAAGCTCTTTAATTTCAATTCGAACGGTGCCCAAATCATATTTCTTTTCTCATGTTCATAAAATGGGAATTTTGACAACAGCTTCTTTTGGTTTATTTGCTGCTTTTAAACTGGAACTCCCAGCGCTTCTTGCAAATCTGCAGTTTTAATTTCACATAAACTTTCCAAATTACCCAACCCAGCAGCAGATAAGCCAACAGGTTTTTGCAAAAATCACCTGCATATCGGCTATCGAGCGAATCACCGCGAATTGCAATTACTTTTTACACGCATTTTTATATTTGAGGCGAATTTTAATAGTAAATTTGTTTATTTTTAACTATCTACATGCATATCTACTATCTACATAGTTATTTTTTTGCATTAAATACATCCCAAATGGAATATGCGTTCAATGTAGTCACCTTCGGTATTTTTATACCCTGAACAGGTGTATATTAAGTTTGTCATAAGTTTGTAACACCCAGAAGGAATCATCGGAGACCCTATAAAATATATATAAAATGATCAGTATGTTGAGCTTAGTCGATTTAGCCATGTCCGTCTGTCTGTATATATACGAACTAGTCCTCAGTTTTTAAGATATCGTTTTGAAATTTTGCAAACGTCATTTTCTTTTCAAGAAGCTGCTCATTTGTCGGAACTGCCGATATCGGACCACTATAACATATAGCTGCCATACAAACTGAACGATCGGAATCAAGTTCTTGTATGGACAACTTTCACATTTGACAAGATATATTCACGAAATTTGGTATATGTTATTTTCTAAGACAACAATGCAATCTCCGAAGAAATTGATCAGATCGGTTAACTATAGCATATAGCTTCCATACAAACTGAACACATAGTTACTAACAGAAATGCACCTGTGAAGGGTATTTAGCTTCGATGCAACCGAAGTTAACGTTTTTTCTTGTTGAGCTTCATATTATCACCTTGTATACACCATGTGTATGAAGAAGTTTAGTTATAGTTACCACAGATATTTAAGAACTATTTGAATCGGAGAAGATTTTTCAAACATAGTTATAATATCAATAAAGAAGTAGAAAACAATATGTGGCTTGGAACTATGGGATTCCTACCTATACCTATCCTACACCTCTACCTCTACCTATACCTCTACCTCTACCTCTACCTATACCTATACCTATACCTATACCTATACCTATACCCATACCTATACCCATTTGTAGTACAAGTCAGCTTCGATTTTGATGAAATTTCCTATATGGTGTTTAATGACTATATACATATTTGGATGAATCCATGCAACATGCTGCGCCATCGCACGCACACCCAAAGCCCGTGAAAAGATCAACTAAAGGTGTTTGTTTCCTACATATCCGGTTCTTCTGAGATGCAACAGTCGGCAGAAAGTCCGAGGAGCTTTCCAATAAATAAGGAGCGAAAATGTTGTGCTGCCCAGTCAAGTAGAAATTCCACACAAATCATCTCCAACCAGTTCGTGTGGCTAATGCCACAACTCTGTGCACGAACATGTAAAAAAATAAGGACAACAACAACAACTAGCAACAACAAAAACTGCAGAAAAGTTGCAAACGTAAAAATACTTGCAACATCAAATTGGTTTGCAAAAGGTTTGGAGTTGTTAGCCTCCTGGCTTGTTGATGGTCACTTAGAGTAATCAAAAGAACAAGCAACGGAGGGAGAGAGATATAAAGAAAACACGAATGTACAACACTGTAAAAGCAATCAGCGTAAAAACCAGTTAAATTTACTTGTTTGTACCGCTGAATGCATGCCGAGAAGTCGAATGCCCAAAAACAACAAATATTCCAACTCCTCAATCCGAGCACACTTGTATTCCAGCTTGCTTCCAACGGCCACGCACAAATAAACCACGAACGTTGTCGTGGTTAAGTGAAGTTACCGGTTGACGACCCGCAATATGATTTTGCGGGCGAAACTCACACAGAAACCACACAAAATATGCTCATCACTTGACTTTGTAAAGACATATCTCACTGAATTTAATAGAGATACAACAATTTTTCAACTTTCAACTATTCGCAAGAAATTTTTTTATTAACTTTATTTAGCTTCAGCTTTAATTATTGAATATAACTCTTTTGACAAATTGTCACGGTCGTCGTTTCTTCTTTTTTATGAGACGAGCACAAAATTCATTATTTGAATGCAAGTTTTCGGAGTTTATTCGGATTAATATGTAGAAATCCTTTGAATTTCTCTTTTTTACTGCTAAAAGCACAGAGCTTAGAGTTTGTGGAGTTCTCTATCAGCCACACCAGTAGCATGCACTGTTGGAATCTTATGAGCAACTGAGTTTTTAAGATACAATATCAATTACCTCGACAGTAATGAAGTTGGAAGGAATAAGTGGTCGAAACAGAATAATCCTCAAGCCACCTTTCACACCACAGTGTACTGAGATTTACTATTTATTTCAGAGAACTTGGTTCATAACTGACCCTTAACAGGGAATACTAAGTTTTCGAGGAAGTTTTTAGCATCCAGAAGAAACGTCGAAGACATGCATATGTATATAAATCGTAGATAAAGGGTGATCTAAGTAGAGATACTCTTTTCAGTTGCCTTTTTTGTCAAGCTGTCATGTTATTTTTATTCAGTATTATTTGTCATTTCAAAATGGAAAGACTTATGCCTAAACAACGTTTACAAATCGTTCAACTTTATTACGAAAATTCACAATTCACGTTCTCAAAAGAAAGTGTTTCGGCATTCGCTCAACTTATGGTCAACATAATCGGCCTACTCGGCGCGGTATTCGCAACACCATCACCCATCCTGAGACCCAGCATTCATTATTTGATAATATTCGACCGAATAGACCAGCACGCAGTGAAGAAACGGTAGCAGCCATAGCTAAGAGTGTACAAGAAAACCGTAGAGAGTTGATTCGACGCTATTTGCAGCAACACGGACTGTGGAACTAAGGAACTACTTGGCGCATTTTACGTCGATATGTAAAATTGAAAGCGTACAAAATATAGCTTGTGCAAGAACTGAAGCCGCTCGACCTTTCCAAGTGGCAACGCTTCTCTCTATGGGCTCATGAAAAGTTCCAAGAAGATCCGACGTTTTGAAGCCAAATTTTTGTTCAGCGATGAACCATTTCTGGCTCAATAGGTAGCACAATTGCCGCATTTGGGACAAAGCGCAATCTGAAGAGATTCAGGAGCTGCCGTTTCATCCAGAAAAAACAACGGTGTGAGGTGGTTTGTGGGCCGGTGAAATCAACGGTCCATATTTCTTCAAAAATGATGCCTCTGGGAACGTAACCGTCAATGGCGACCTTTATCGCGGATTGATAACGGACTATTTGATGCCTGAAGTTGAAGCTCGTGACCTTGTCGACATTTGGTTTCAATAAGACGGCACCACTTCCCACACATCGCAGCGATCAATGGATTTATTGAGAGAACAGATAATTTAACGTTTTGAGTTGGTAGATTGGCCACTAAGATTGCGTGATATCACACCGTTAGACTTTTTCCTGTGGGGATATGTAAAGGCCTTGGACCAAAACATCACGCGAGTCATTCGCCAGTTACTAGTCGAAATGCTCTAACAAGTCATCAAAAACCGGATTCAACAGATGAACGATCTGAGACGTAGCCGCAGCCAACATTTGAAGGAGATAATCTTCAAAAAACAAATGACAAAGAATGTTTTTTCGAATGATAATAAACATTCCCCATTGTATTATAAGTTTCTGTGTTTTATCTTTAAAAAAGTAGATACCCTTGAAATGGATCACCCTTTATAAAACCTATATATAAATAATAATCGTGACGAGCTGAGTCGATTTAGATATGTCCGTCTTTATGTTCTGCATATATGTATGTGAACTAGTCCGTCAGTTTTTGAGTTATCGATTTGAATGTCTTTTTCTCCACAAGAAGCTACTTATTTGTCGGAAGCGATACCAAGAACGATGGCTGATAGTAGATACCAGTTGTGTTATCAATGCAGAAATCACGGTATTAAAATTATTGGAAAATCATTAGGTTCCCTCTACCCTTATTATGCATATATGTATGTATAAAAACAAATATTTCCACATACTCGTAGTATTGAGTAATTTTTCGTGCCATTTTCATAAACATTCGCACATACAAACTATATAGAGGAAATTCTGTGACAAATAGCAGTTTCAAAATTTCTTTGTTAAAGCGGAAAAACAACAACATCAATATTCCAACAATGTCACGTGCCATCACATATTCGCCTGACGTGCTCAATTTAGAAGTTTCTTGCCATAAAAATCAAATTTTATGCAAATTTAGCGGCATATTTTCAATCCACACTGAGGGTGGCTCATCAACGGAAAATCGGAGGAATGGGCGAGATGCTGATAATAATGGGGTGAATGAAAGATATTCAAATTTTACTCAATAAATTGAGGGAAAAAGCAGAACAACCAGCAGTCGAAAATGGTTACATCAATCTCCGTAGCACGAAAAATATCAACACAAGTATATACATATGTATATATAAATATACATATGGATGTATGTATATTCGCGTATGTACTTTATGTATAGTATATTCAGGGGTTTCCTAGGAGTTTGTGCTTATATTACCTTTTTAAACCCACACTTATATATTTATATATAGATGAATATATATAAAAAGAGATAAGGTAAATTATTACAATGAAAACATCCCTTTCAAAGCTGACAACACCTTTCGCTGCCTACCGCAATACCGAATACAGTGGTGCGCCATATGAATGCAGCGTAAAAACAATAGGTCCGGGACGAGTCCAAAATTAAGCGCAAAGGAATATGTGACTAATGGCACTTTTGAGCTGTTTCTACGTCACAAACTGTGGCCTTCTGTTCGGACATGGCCTATGATGAGACAATTTGTATTACGTAGGTTGCCTTTTATATTTCGGGATTAGAAACTTTTGCCACTCTAATTGAGATATCTCCAAAACATGCAATCTGAACGCATTAACCACCGCTTCAGATATCGAAAAACGTTGACCCATTAGTTTAACTGTTACGTGCGGAATTAATGCAATATTGAAAGTATTCTGGTCCCACTAATGCCTATAGTTGTCTCATTCTCACGATTTGCGTCAATAGTTGCCAAAACAACAAGTGATTTTGGATGACCTTAATGAAACCTCTCCTGGAGTCATCTACTAACTCGAATGAGTTAACCATGTCATCGGCAAACACTGGTCTTTGATGAAGCTTCATTGCCAAAAGTTGTGTTCAAATTCATGGAAGCACTGTAGCTGAGTTAATCCACGTCGCAAGATGTAAAACATAAATGTTCACGATTTAGTTCCATATTTTGCCGAGATGAATATTTCAAGTTACTATAAAAACACAAGTACAAGCTGTATGTCAAAACCTTCTGACTATGTATGGTATAACATTAAAAATGTCAAACTTTAGGATAAAGTTGTTTGTTCTCAGATATCAACAGGAGGGTTACCAAATCCCGAAATATAAAAGGCAACCTACGTATTTTAAACTTGAAAGTTACCCGAATTATTTTTAAATCTTCCTAAAGATATCCGTTTGAGACTACTTAAACAAAATGACGTTGAACACAATCATCAGCATCGTCAAAATTGGGGAATCCTCTCCAAGCCCTGCGTCTTCTTTAATATAATGATGGAAAAAGTAATACGCGCCGCTAATCTGAACCGCTGTGGCAACGCCTATTTTAAAAGTACAATGCTACTGGGTTACGCAGATGATGTGGGCATTACAGACCTTAACAAAAGAGCCGTCAGCGTGAACTTTTAATGCCTAGAAAAATAATCGAGAGAGGTTCGATTTGTGGTGAACGAGGGCAATACAAGGCACTTGGAGGCCTCATACAAAGAACGCTCGCGTGTTGGGAACTACATAGCTGTTGGCACCTATAAATTTGAAAAAGTGAATGACTTTTTCTAGCTTGGAACCATCATAAATTCCGCTAACAATCTAAGCTCGGATCTCTTAGCATTCCCATTCTATTATACGACGCAGAAAAGTGGACTATGGATGAATATAGTTAAGCGCAACGAACGCGGTGGTTAGGCCATGTCGTAAACTTGGAAGTTGATGCTCCAGCGAAAAGCTCCTTCAATTCGAGACACATAGATGAACAAAGGAAGCAAGGGGTGCCCATGCATCTTATGGAAGGACCAAGTGCATAGGAACATGTGTGCATTTGAGATGTATAACTGGCGTGACCGCGCAAAGGATAGACGCAACTGACGACGTTTTGTGCTCTCGGCCAAGACCGACCCAAAGTACCAAAGAAGAAGAAGTAGAAGACTAATTATAATATAATTGTAACTTAATGATATGTATTTGAGACTAATCAATGCTATTGCTGAGTTTCGTTTGCCATCTCATTAAGAATAGACTTACCCTGGAACAATGTTTACAAATCGTGCAAATTTGTTATCAAAATAATGGTCGCCATAATCGCCCAGCAGAGTCGGTAATTCGAGCAACCATAGCTCGGTTTCGCACCGTGTTTGCTCTACTGAATTGTAGGATGTTGATGTGGACAATTTTTGGTTCCAACAAGACGGCGCGATTTAACACTGTTGGACTATTTTTTGTTGGGTCATATGAAGTTGCTTGTCTAGAGAATAAACCCCCGTTATTGCTGACATACGACCCCCAATTGCTGCAAAAAGTGGTCGAAAATTTTATTTCTCGGCTGCCAATCATTCGAGCCAGCCGCGAAATCATTTCTAAACAAGTAAGGAAGGCTAAGTTCGGGTGTCACCGAACATTTTATACTCTCGCATGATAAAGTGATAATCGAGATTTCATTATCCGTCATTTACATATTTTTTTTATTTTGCTGTAAAACTAATTAGATTAGTAGTTCCTGAGATATGGTTTTTGGTCCATAAGTGGACGACGCCACGCCCATTTTCAATTTTTAAAAAAAGCCTGGGTGCAGCTTCCTTCTGCCACTTCTTCCGTAAAATTTAGTGTTTCTGACGTTTTTTGTTAGTCGGTTATCGCACTTTTAGTGATTTTGAACATAACCTTTGTATGGGAGGTGGGCGTGGTTATTATCCGATTTCTTCCATTTTTGAACTGTACATGGAAATGCCTGAAGGAAACGACTCTGTAGACTTTGGTTGACATAGCTATAGTAGTTTCCGAGATATGTACAAAAAACTTAGTAGGGGGCGGGGCCACGCCCACTTTTCCAAAAAATTGCGTCCAAATATGCCCCTCCCTAATGCGATCCTTTGTGCCAAATTTCACTTTAATATCTTTATTTATGGCTTAGTTATGACACTTTATAGGTTTTCGGTTTTCGCCATTTTGTGGGCGTGGCAGTGGGCCGATTTTGCCCATCTTCGAACTTAACCTTCTTATGAAGCCAAGAAATACGTGTACCAAGTTTCGTCATGATATCTCAATTTTTACTCAAGTTACAGCTTGCACGGACGGACGGACGGACGGACGGACAGACATCCGGATTTCAACTCTACTCGTCACCCTGATCACTTTGGTATATATAACCCTATATCTGACTCTTTTAGTTTTAGGACTTACAAACAACCGTTATGTGAACAAAACTATAATACTCTCGTTAGCAACATTGTTGCGAGAGTATAATAAAACATAAAACCTTTATCAAATAAAGCTAAATTTTACCTTTTTAGAAACCACACATATTATATATAAGCATAGATATATTTTCCAATCTATAGTAAGCACATTTGTTTGTATATTTCAGTTTATGCGTCAATTTTGCTTATCACTTCATATGAGCAAACTTCATTTCCCTCAAAATGCGAATCATTTTGCTAGTTTACGTTTGTAAACCGTTACCTGCCTGCAGTCAATTTTATGAGTCACTTTATTTTATATTTATTTGCGAAAAATATATATAAACAAACAAATATTGATAAGCAATTCGCAACTTTATTTATTGCCACTGAGCGTTGAGTTGATTAACAGCAATATCCTGTTCCATTCATGTGAAATGCACACAATCCATATCAATATATATAGATACATATAAAGGGTGTGTTTTAGGGATATATGTATAACATAAATAAAGCACAAAATAATTAAGTGATCCAAATTCTAGCCTAATCAGTTGGTGCATTTTAAGGCATTTATGGTCAATGTTGCGGAGATTTCACTGCGACTGTATTTTATGAACACCATTCTGTCGATGATATTTTGAAAGCCTTTTCAAGCAAAGTTGGCACCTGCTCAGTCGTAGCCAGTTTATCAGCACAGACGACTGACTTGACCTGATACAAAGTAGGCTAATTGAGTAAAATCTCTGAATTTATACAACCAATTCTCTACAACTCACCCCATTCTAATTCTATACATGATTCGTTCACCAAAAGTTTATCTCCATAATGCGATAGCTTCACGTGCTGTGGGGCTTGTTGTATCATTTTTTATTTTGACAACTATTCCTGTGATATTCTATAATTCTAAAAACACCCTATACATGTATGTATATACCTAACTGTGTATACTAGTGTATCTATTGGAATTATAACTCGGTTGTAGTTGAATATTTTCGCGAATTGATAAGAGACCTGATAAGATTTCTCCTATGACTAAAAGCCAGCAAGCGGAGTCACATAAGTATATGCAATTGCTGTGAAAGAGTTGTTTCAATCTAATTATAGAGTGGCAGTAAAGCAAAAATATATCAGTTAGACCTTTACGACAAATGTTCGTATGTATCTATAAATATGCAATATATATACATTAGGGTGGCGCGAATGTTTTTTTTTCTAACTTGGTACTCTGACAACTTGGTTGATAGACGCGCTTAAAGAAGACTAACCAAGTATGAGCTCTTAATTTTGACGGCAAAGTCATCTGCCTTAGAGTTTTCTATTTTTTCTCTCTTATTCTCAGATAGAAGAATTCATATCTCGCCTCCAACTACTTGAAAAAATATTTCGTTCCTTCAAAATGGAAATTGTATGTTCCTCAAAATTGTCTACAACGAATTTTTCGTAAACCTAACTGTTTAAAAAATATTATCGTAATAATCGGTTATATATAAGTTATATATCCAATTGTGTTTGTTAGGTACATATACATACACATGTATACCTTCAAAGGATGAGAAAGTTTCGTGTGCGATATATAGGGGCTACTGGAAGTTACCCTTCAAAATAAGCTTTTTATGTACAACATACAATGTACATATATATATATTATACATACATACATACATATGCATTTCTGTAGCGATATATTTAGCTCAATTAAACATACATTGAGACAAAAAAGCACCCGGAAATTGTAATTAAATTCCCCGGGTATATGATATTCCAAAAATAATGTATTTTGCCAAGTTGATAGCACTGTCCTTAAGTACTATGCCAAATATGTGCGTAATTTGTCAACCAGATTGTTTACAGCAGCTGCTTAAGGCGGCACACCTCTGTAGTACGTGGCATTTTCACAATGGATGCAAATATCGAAGGAACAATTTGACTAAATTTTTTCTATAATGAAATTTCGTGTGCGGAATCGATGCGAATATTCCGTTTTATCAAAAACACAAGCCTACGAGTGGTACAAAGTCTTCAAAGACGGTCGAGGGATCGTTGAAGACATGCCTCGTTCTGGACGACCTTCGATATCTTCAACTGATGAAAATATTAAAAATGTCAAAGATATGGTGCTTGAAAATTGTCAGGCAAGTGTTATAGAGATGGCAAGAGAACACAATCTCACTCGCGAGTCCGTTCGAATGATTTTGGTGGATATTTTGGGCGTGAAACGCGTTCTTGCTCGACTCATCCTGATAAAGCTGAAAATTTTTCAAAAAGAGTACTACAAACAGATCTCTTTGGCCAAGCTTGATCGCGCAAAGTCCGTTCCCACATTCATGGATAGCGTTATAACTGCCGATAAGACGTGGGTTTATTTGACATGCAAACAAGTCAACAATCATCGGTATGGTACACGTTTTCAGTCGAACGAAGAGATAAAACCAAAATTCGCTGAAGGAGCTGAAGGCCATCCTAAAAGTGCTTATGAAACGTGTTTCGAGAATTGGAAAAACTGTTGGCAAAAGTGTATAGTGGTGATTACTTTGAAGGCGACAAAATAAATATAGATGAATACTTGGATGATGGGTACTTTTTTATCACAATGTATTTGTTACGTACTTATAAATCATTTAAGGGTGAGAAAGAATTGTATGATATAGGTATATTTTTCTTTTTTTATAACATATGTAATAGGTTGAAACTCCTTGAAAAATAAAGATATTATAACAAAAACTAAAGAAAAAATAATTTACGGGCGATCTGAGGTCGGAAGGAAGTAGCTGACGACATGTTTGAAATTTTAAAATTAAAAATGATTTTTTTTCTTTAGAAAAAAGTTGTACAGCAAACTGAAGACAATAAAGGTGTACATTTTTATTAACATAATCTCAAAATTTATATGGAAAATTCAAATAATTTTTTTTAAAATGTTATTGGCTAGTAAATTATCACTTGTTACTGTATTTGAAGCTCCCGAGTTTAAAATATTAGATTGTCAAAAATAAAATCAAAACTGCGGTATTTTCGCTAAAATGGCGCTGAAAAAGCTTGCATATTTTTATTGAATTTTATTCGTCGAATCGGGTCATGCTATACCTTTTTGGAAAGCTTATTTCACCCGCTAACACGTGTTTGATTCTTTCGACCAATTCAGCGATTTTATTTAAGTTTCGACGACAGACCTTCCGCAGCGTCGCATCTTCGACCAACTCTAAAGAACGAAAATTTTAAACCATCGTTGTGCGGTGGAAATGGAAACTGTACCGGGTCCATAAACTGCCAAAAAATTTTTTATGGACCCGATACATTTTCCATTATCGACCACACAAAATATGCAACGTATTTCGTCTCTTGTATTTTGCTCCATGTTTGCGACCACGCTCACGAACGACTGTCGTCGAAAATCAATCAAAATCGCTGTTGCGTGAAATGATCGGTCAAAAGCTATAGCATGAGATGCGACAAAAATTCATTTCAATTTCAATAAAAAAAAATATTAAATACCGCAAAACTTTTTTGACAACCTAATATAAAAATTGTTTACTGTGATTTTTATGATTTTTAAAGAGTCTAGCTACAACTGCAAATACTTTACTCTTCTCTTGTTTAAATTGGCGAGTTAAATGGAGTTGCCGCTATAGTTTACTGTATGTAATTATATATGAAGATCTCTATATAGTATAAGTTTTTCAATTCGACGACTGCTGCTGACTTACCTCTACAAATGCACACCTTTTTTGTCCGAAAAAGTTGCTGAAAGAAATGAAATAATTGCCTATTAATACTCAACTTAAAATAATAATATAAAAACTCGAAATCAAATTAAACTTGTACTTGTGCAAAAAAAATTCTGAATATCTACAATGACGTAACCTTTTATAAGCAAATACGATACAAAAATTAGCAAGAAACAAACTGGTTCCATGCTATCAATTTAGAGAATTTAGTTATTAACACCAAAGAGAAATGAATGTAATTAACTTTAAGTTGCTTGTGATAATACTGTTGAACAAACTGAAAACATACTTTCTCTACACAATTTTTTAAAATATTTCTGATTAAAACTCGAGGCGTTGCATAATAAACTTATTTACGGTTTTGGTTTTAATCCTTATTCAGCAAATTCCATAAAATACTTTAGAGTGTGAAAAATGCCACATAAAGATTAAAATATTCGAATAGATCAAAGTTATGGAAACGGGTATTTGCTGTCTAACACAACAATAAATTCGTTTGATTTATAATAATTGCCACCAACAAGCGGAGAGTTAATCGCTTTACCATACAAGCGAATTTATTGTGTATGCAAGCCATCCATACAATCATAACCAAATCATAACCAACCATAAAACCGATGATAGTTAAACCGAAATAAGTAATACGAGTACATATTAAAAAAAAAACAACAACAGCAAGAAAAACATCAACTTCGGTTGCACCAAAGCTATAATACCCTTCACAAACAAAGAAATTTCCATAAAAAAACAGGATTTTGAACAGTCAGTTTGTATGGCAGCTATATGCTATAGTGATCCGATCGCGAAAATTTCTTCGGAGATTATACCGCTACTTCGAAGAATATTCTATGACAAATATCGGTAAGATATCTCGAAAAATAATAAAGTGTTTTATAGACGAACTTGATTGTGGTCGTTCAGCTGATAGGGCAGCTACATGCTATAATGGTCCAATATGGATGGTTTCGACAAATGAAAAATTTCATCGAAGAAAATAACTCTCAGAGCGATATCTCAAAATCTGAAGGACTAGTTCGCGTATATACAGACGAACACAGCTAAATCGACTCAGCTCGTCACGTTGGTCATTAATATACCACATATTTGAGAAATAATTTTCTAAGTTTGTTCAATGACAAATGATCCATTTTCAATTTTCATTTTCAAATACTGCATGCTATGGGCAAAAAGTGGTAAGACTTTTAAATTTAAAATTTTTTTTTTTTCTTGGTTAATTTGTCTGTCAGTGACTTTCGTTTTAAATATCACATCAAACTAATCATAAGTGTTCAGTACACGCTTGCCTTTATCAAATACATAAAGTGCATTCGGCGATTTTTACGATTAGTGAAATTATTAAACAAAGAAGGTCCACAAATTTTGTGTGCGGAATTAAATCACGTCCAGGACGGCCATCAACATCAAATGATGATCAATCTCAGGAAATAAAACACGAAAATTCGGTAAATGATATTTTCTGAACATCATGGTGAAATATGGGTGAAATCGTTTCACAACCACGCCTTCTTCCAATATAACGCTATTTTGAATTCCATCTGATGCTTTCTCTGTATAATACGAGTATAAACATTAGGAACCAATGATGATAGCGATAAATTTCTTCAATTACATTTGTTGCTTTAGACGGAAATAAATCTCATATCACCTTTCATGAATATATCTTGTCAAATGAAAGTTTTCCATCCTTACTTGTTTTTGCATTCCGATCGTTCAGTTTGTATGGCAGCTGATATGTTATACATGGTCCAATATCGTTCCGACAAATGAGCAGTTCTTCGAAGAGAAAATGACGTTTGCAAAATTTCAAAACGATATCGCGTAATAAACGAGGGACTAAATCGTTCATCACGCTGGTCATATATACATACACATTTGACGGACAAGTGGGGAAAAAAGTGATACGACTTTTTGAATTTAAATGTTGCGCGAAAATCCATTCGTTGACTTGGTGGATTTGTCTGATCATTTATATATATACTTTATAGGGTCTCAGACGATTCCTTCTTCAAGTGTTACAAACTTCGTGATTTTTAAAATAATTTCACTATTCAACATACCCTGTTCAGTGCGTATAATAATGGAATTGGTACTTGAGAATCGACGATTAAGAGTCAGAGATCTTAGTGAAATCGTTGGAATATGGGAGGGATTAGTGAAAACCATTTGGAATGATAATTTGGGCTTAAGAAAAATGAGAGCATAATTGGTTTCAAATCACTAAATTTTTTCGAAAACTATATCGTTAACTTCTATGAAACAATGCTTTCCGACTACCAGGATGTCATGAAACGTATTGCAGGCATTACTGGCGATGAGTCTTGGATCTATGCTTACGACACGGAAACAGACGATCAAAGCAGGTCAAAAATCAAGATTATATTGACAGTATTCTTCGATTATCAAGGTGTGGTGCACTCCGAATTCCTTCCGAACAGCCCAACTGTCAACAAGGTAAACTATTTGCGTATTATGCGTCGTTCGCGCGAAGCTATTCATAAAGAGGCCGGAATTATTACAGGTCTTGGTTTTTGTCCACGATAATGCACCGTCGCATACTATGGTACATTGATTCTTCGTGAGTTCTTCGCCAAATTGTTAACCAATATCGTGCCGAAACCACCGTATTCGCCTGATTTAGCTCTTAGAGACTTCTGGCTATTCAGCGAGCTCAAACGATTGCTCCGCGGAAATAGTTTTGAGTCAATTGAAGACATTAAACTTGGATCGCTAGGCGCATTGAAGGCTATTACTGCTTAAATTACCTTAAACAACTGTTTCGAGGTGTGGAAAAAATATTAGCACAAGTTTATTGAGGTCAAGAGGGATGACTTTGAAGGGAACGACATACATAGATTTTGAAGAATAAATTAAAAATTTTAAAATTATGAAAAAATTCGTACTCTTTTTCGCCCACATATCAGATACTATTTCCAGCTTTCACATCGGACCATTTACAGTCAGAAACAAATCGGTTATGAGCGCAAACATCCGTCCAAAGTACGGGTTGTACACCCTTGGCGGCATGATCAAGAAATGCATGCTAAATTACGGCTTTGTGTGTCTTACTTATTCAATTGTTGTCAATTACGCGGCTGTCACGAAAGTGCTTAGCAGACACATACCCAAACTTCCGCGGAGAAACGACTAGTATTTCTTCTCAACACCAGCACCAGCACTAGCCATGACAGTCAGCGAGATCACAGAAAATCTTATACAAAACATTAACAAGCAAATTAACGGTACACATAAACTTAATATCTGGAGAAAAGTGTGCTTTAAAGATTTTCGAGCGCCGCGGTTGATTTAAACGCGCGTTCTTTGTACAACCAACCGAAGAAAGAAGTCAAAATAAGATGAAATAGAAATTAAAATTTCACACCAACTTGTCGCGTCAACTTGTTGCTGTCCTATCTCAATTAGACCCGCTCAAGTGCAGGCATTCAGCGGTTTCGCCTCCGTCCGCCTCACATATTTGTATTCCCTCTCACTCTCTCGCTCACTGTTGCTGCACATGCGGCTTTTTGCTTACATCTTCCACTATTTTTTCGGCGTTTTTCCAAGTCCACAGCGCTCACATCTCTGTCGTCTGGGTTGGGTGGTTCGCTGGCAGTTCGACCACCACAAAAGTTTTTCAAGTGTTTTCACTTTTCCAACTTGTTGAGTCGCTGCTAAAGTTGTTATGACTAAGTGGCCGGCAGTTTGAGGCCAATTCAATGGATAGTGTTTACAATTTAATGTTGAATGGTTGAATGTAGTCAAAGCAGCATGTTTTTGTTGCAGCTATCAACACGAGCATCTCACGCAGCTGGCAGCAAAACATTTCAGTTTCAGTTTCAGCTCCATTTCAGCTGGTCGAGAGCCATTTATGTTTAAATAATATGCTTACTAACCCAGTTTAAATTGCTTCCATGTACAATTTAAGGTGTGTTTTGCTGGCATTTTTTCATACACTGGTTTTCCAAAAATAATAACGGAATTCAATTTGTTCGTTTATAATTATATACACAAAAATATGGCTGTAAAAGCATTTTTCAATAACAATATATTTATAAACATATTTATCGTTATATGTATGTATGTATATGCACTAAGTTGTCAATAAATTGTAAATATTTTCACAGCTGGCGCTTAGCTGCTGGAAAACAGATTTCAATAATAAAGTGAAAATACAAAAAAGCTAAAAATTGGTTATATGACTGTCTGGCTTTTATGGGACTAATTAACAAATATTTATATCATGTTGTTGCTGTAACAGGTACCTAATACCCACTAGGATGTTACGGATGAGATAAGTTGTCATCGATGTCATCCAACGGTATGCCCAGGAAACGTGCTGTTTCGACGGAGTCGGACCAAAGGGAGTAGGTCATTAGATGTGCAGGTTTAGCAGGGCATGCAAAGAGGTGTCATGCGGGGACTCATTGCACGCTGGACATATGTTTGATATGTTATGGTTTATTCTGAATAAATAGGAGCTTAACCTGCCACAGTTTCTAGAACGAAGCTGCGTAAGGGTCATTCTCGATTCTCGCGGGATCTTGAGCTCGTCGTCTGCAATGGGTGATGGTTTGACTCCAAGTACGGCATTCACTGAGCGCGAATTGGCTTCACTGTGAATGGCGGTCAGTGGTTGTCTGAAGTAAATTGCGTCCGAAGTCTGGTCGGCGTATTATGTGATGTCGCCGACGTAGTTCAGGAATGACCTGTTGACGCTCCTAGGAGGCGGTTCCGCTCCAAGCAGGTGACCGCAAGGATGATTTTTCTAAAACACCCCAGCAGGAACTACTCGGAGAGGAGTTCATTATGTTTTCAAACTGGGAGCATACGAGCCTCACTATACAGCTGTTCGTTGGAAGACATCAAGGCATCCTGTCGTAGTCCGGAGTTCAGTGTTCTGACAAGTTTTCAGCTTCCTCATTTGCGTTTCATTGCATCCAAGCGACCATATTGGTGCGGCATATTTAAGGACGGGGCCGGCCGATTGGCTTGTATGTTGCCAACAACGTTTCTTTGTCCTTTCCCCATGAGCAACCGACTAGCGACTTGAGGATTTTGTTGCGGCTCTGTAATTTGGCGAAAATCGCGGTCGTATGAGGAGTTTAGGAGCACAGACGAAAGCCACACCTAAAATTTTAAGGTTGTTGACAGTCGAAATCTTAACGCCATCGACTGCAATATTAAGGTAAAGTCGATACTCCTTTGTCAAGTTTGTGAATATAGCCGCTGTGGATTTGGTGGGGGAGAGTGTTAAGTTCCGTGCAGGGAGAAAGCGAGAAAAGTCGGAGAGATAGCCGTTTACGTATGAGCCACGCCATCGATTTCACGAGGTGATAGAAATTTCCACTAGTGATGGCGGAGTTTCAAGATGTAGAAGTTAAAGAATAACGGGGAGAGGAGACCACCCTGCGGAGCCCCTTGTTTAATTCTTCTCAGTTTTGAGTTTTTACCTCGACTCATCCATCCTCATCCACGGATGATTGACAACCGCTCAAGTAGTTCATAGTCCACCTCTTCAGTCCTAAAAGGAGTGTAGATTCTTTGATGTCCTCAAGTAGCGTTGTGTGATTGACTGTTCCAAGGACTTTTGATAAGTCCAACGCTACGAGGATCGTCCTCTCGCAGGGTGGATTTTAGTTAAGGGCATAAACTAGCTGAACGTTTATGACCCTAAATGCTGTGGTGGTTTGCTAGGATCAAGTAGTGTGTGAAGGCCGGAAGTAGCAAGGCCTCAAGTGTCTTCCCTGCTGGGTAGAGGAGAGTTATGGCTTAAATTTTAGTACATTTAAATCCTGAACAGTGTTAGTTTGCCACGAAGTTCATAACGCTTGGAAAGAAACTTCAGAGACCCTAAAAATGCATAAATAGACAAAGTAGTCCCCCAGTTTTTGAGACATCGGTCTGATTTGTCTCCCCAAAAAGCTGCTCATTTATCGATATCGGACGACTATAGCATATAGCTGAACTCGTAGAATGACCAAATGTTTCATAGAGAACACCATTCAAATACATAAGTGCTTAATCAGCGGGGACAGATTCGCAGAAAAAAGTCTTTATTTTTATTTTAAAGTGTGTCTACTCATGTACCGGAGCAGCATTGTCGGTATATTTTACTGGTTTTCTAGCAATGTGCTGTGTACGTAGAAGATTTGATTCGTCGCATTAACGACTGTGTTTGCTTATCAAGCTCAAATTACTTCGAAGACCGATAGTGACCAAAAAAGGTTATGTTGTCTGTTTGGTGGGATTTCAAAGAGATTCTGAAGTGTATTATGATCACCTGGACATATTTAGTGATGCACTCAAGTAGCGCTTGTAACAGAACTTATGGCAGTACTAACAAAAGTCCTTGAAATATGTTCTCCTTGTCATTATTCTTAATACTTCTCACAACAAACTTGATTATCTATAAGTTAGCTGTCTGGACTTATAATTTCATATTCAAATTACTAATAATTAAAAATATTAATATTATTAAATGAATATTTATTTTTTAATAAATTGAACAACTAAAATTCCACCCGATTACCTCAACCCGTAATGCGAATTATATAACAAGAATACAAGTATTATTATTATTCAGCGTCTAAATAAATACATATAAAAAGTAGTTTTCGTGTTTTGAAATGCCTGAGCGTGTCTCAAGTTGGGCACGAACTCATACACATTGCACAGTATTCTAAATTTAGAGTCATTGTCACGTTTAAGCGCAAAACAAGCTGTGAGTAAGAATTATGAAATGAAGAAATGGGGAAACAGATAAACAATCGAAATAAAAGACACATCACAATTAAAATACATAAAAAATAATAATAATGGCTCAATCCAAAAGTAAGAAATAACAAGAAAAAAATTTAATAAAAAAAAAATAAATTGGTTTGTATCTTTCGAAATAATACTATGAACTAATAAAATCTAAATACAACTTTCCACGCTTTGCACAAATCATACTTTAAAACCAAGTCAAAAAAGCAAAGAATACATATGTCAAAATGAACGCTTTGCTTCTCTCAAATTAAAAAAAAGTAGCGACTACTTGGCAAATCGTAAAAAGCTGAGAGTAGTCCAACATTTTGTTTTGCTTCGTTTCGATATGAACGAACTCATCTAAAAGCGAACTTACATATGTATCTGTCAAAGCAAAAGTCTGAAGCAAAGCAAAGCAAAAGTTGTATGTGCATTAGTCATTAGTGCGCATCTCTCATCACTAATCGGGACGATCGTCCGATTTATTTAGAATTATTTATTTAAGATTATAAAAATAAATGTCACATGCATACACCACAAATTTAATTGAAATTTAATTTTCTATAAATTATACAACTGTTTTAAAACGACTTCATGTGACCAAAGCGCCACAAAAACAAGCGCAAAACTCACTGCACAAACATAGCAACAACAATTAGCTTGAATTATGCATCATTAGTAATTGTTTATTATACGAATTATACTTGTGTTCAAAACAAACAGAAAAACTAAAATACAAACAAGACTAATCGTTAATTTCGGTTCCAGCGAAACTATAATACCCTTCACAAATAAAAAGAGTTTCCATACAGTAGTTTGATTTTGATCGTTCAGTATGTTTTAAGGATCCAAGCTAAATAATTTGTTTAGAAAATAAAGAGGTGCTTTGGACAAAAACCCAGGCCGCATCTCTTGAAGATATTTCATCAAATGAAAAGGCTTTCCGATTCCGATCTTTCAGTTAGTATGTCAGCTGTATGCTATAGTGATCCGATCTGAAGAATTTCTTCAAAAATTGCACCATTGTTTTAAGTAACATTAAAAGGCTTTCCAATACAAGGTCTTTTTATGGCAAATATAGGCTATTGTAGTCCGATATTGGAAGTTCCGACAAATGAATAATTTTTTGAAAGAAAAGGAACGTTTGCAAAATTTAGGGTGGATGTCTCAAAAACCAAGAATGTGTATAGATAAAAACCAGCCGACACACAGTCGGGCGTGGGTAAATCGATTCAGCTCGGCACGCCGATCATTTTTTATGGGTATCCGATGTTTTCTCTTAGATGTTACCAACTTCATGACAAACATAACATACCCTGTTTAGGGTATAATACTTGTAAATAAAATTTTCTACACAATATACTCGTACTTGTATATATATACATATAGTATATACATAGTACATATTTGTTGTCGTTTTGTTTAAACTTGTGTGCATACAAATAAATTTGAACACATTCAATAACAACTTTCAACATTTACGAATTTGCTCAGCCCGTTTTTTGTAGCGCGTTTAATTTTTTAACTTTTTTGCGCGCTCGAGCAGCGGCGCATCTTTGAGTGAATCGTGTGAATAGATAGCCGGAGGCGGCGGCTCTGGCTCTGAACGCAGTTGCTTTCGGAGTCTGACATCATTGCCTTTTTAGTATGAATTATCTAAGAACGCTGACGTGCGAGCGTGAATGAACAATTTCTGTGTGCTCAAATGCGCTCTTGAGTTTTTTTTTATCATATTTTGTGATTGTTGTAGCTGTTTTTTTTATTATTTTTTGCACAGGTGCGGCTTATTTATATATTTTCCGGAAATTGTGCTTGAACATGAGAGCCAGGGTTAAAGTTAGCGTAGAATTAATTGGCTGCCAGTTGCTGGGAAAGTTGTTTAATAATTGTTTGAGGCTAAAATGGGAATGTTTTGATTCTATCATTACTTTTTATATGGTGATATTTATCACATCACCGTGAATATTTCTTCAAAATAAAAATTGTAATTAATACACAAGTTTATATTATTTAATTTGTTTTTATCAAATTATGCTTTTGTTGTACTCGCATTATTATACCCTGAACAGGGTATGTTAAGTTTGTCACGAAGTTTGTAACACCCAGAAGGAATCGTCGGAGACCCTATAAAGTATATATATAAATGATCAGTATGTCGAGCTGAGTCGATTTAGCCATGTCCGTCGGCCTGTCTGTCTGTCGTCTGTCTGTCTGTCTGTCTGTCTGTCTGTCTGTCTGTCTGTCTGTCTGTCCGACTGTATACATATATACGAACTAGTCCCTCAGTTTTTAAGATATCGTTTTGAAATTTTGCAAACGTCATTTTCTCATTTGTCGGAACGGCCGATATCGGACCACTATAACATATAGCTGCCATACAAACTGAACGATCGGAATCAAATGCTTGTATGGAAAACTTTCACATTTGACAAGATATATTCACGAAATTTGGTATATGTTATTTTCAAAGACAACAATGTAATCTCCGAAGAAATTGATCAGATCGGTTAACTATAGCATATAGCTTCCATACAAACTGAACACATAGTTGCTAACAGAAATGCACCTGTGAAGGGTATTTAGCTTCGGTGCAACCAAAGTTAACGTTTTTTCTTGTTTTTTTCTACTATTACTTTTTTTGTCTTTTTTTTTTTTTTGCCAATTCGCTTTGTTCAGCATTTATCGCCCGGAGCTATGTTAATGAACATCTGTGCCGAATTTGTTGCATATTTAATTCGTCGTAAGCTTTTTGACTGCAAATTCATCATTTTATTTTGATAGCTCAAGTACACATACATACATACACTTATTATATTATACAATATAAATGGGTATTTTTTGGGTATGTGTAAGTAAGTAAGCACTCTGTAGAGACAGCAGACAGCAATGCATCGTATTTTGCTCCGAAGCTTCCATTTGTCGCCAGCAATTTAAGAGATACAATGACAAGTAAACACAATCTGCTGACAATGAAATTTATTGCTCCCGTGACCAGACACCGACTGTTCCAACAGTTCTTCACTCAAACAATAACAATACTACATATTATAGTATATTGCACATCAACTTTTAATTACCCACTAAAAGCGGTCAACTAATCCAAACTTAAGAAATATTAACTAAATTTTTATTGAATGGTGTTATTATAAACTAACAAAGAGAGAAAGGCAAGTTTCGAAGACTGGTGATACCAACGATCAACAGGTATAAACTAGTATAATAAATGGGAGATAATATTGTAAGGTTTCTTACAGGGCACCTACATACCTTTAAGATATCACCTTCACCAAATTGGTAGAGTGGATTCGGCGCTTAGGATGATGAGACGCTGAAAGATTACCTTTGCGATTGCCCAGTCAAAAGCTGGATGTCACGGAATATATTCCCCGGTTCCCAAAGCTTCAACTTAAGAGACTATGTATTTTACCAAATCCTTTTATTTGCCGGATAAAGCTCAATGGACCTAATGATAGCCTAAGTGCTGCCGCCTACAGTCTTGTGCTCTTGCGCCTCGCTTTTCAACCAAGCAAAAAGAGATAGAATAACATTTTGTCGCTTTAATGAAGTAACGGGTGTGTTTTCAGTGAGACCATACTTTTTTGCGAGTTGGTCTTTTCGACAGCTGATAATTGATTTATAGTCAATCTTCTTTGACGTTTTATAATGAACAGATTTACTTCAGAACATTGTTTACAAATCGTGGACATTTATTACCAAACGATTTGTTGATCGGTTCGCGCGACGCCGTTACTTCCTAAAAAGTTCGACTTTATTATGCTCTATGGACAGACGATATCATTGGTCCATATTTCTTCGAATATGAAGCCCACCATAATGTTACAGTCAATGGAGAATGCTATGGATTCATGATCAATGACGTTTTCTTGCCTAAATTGAAAGATGTTGATGTGGACAACCTCTGGTTTCAACAAGGCGGAACTGCATGCAATAGAGCGAATGAAACAATCAATGTATTGAAGGAAACTTCTGATTAGCGATTTAAGATCGTGCGATCTAACGTCGCTGGAATATTTTTTCTGAGGTTTGGCGAAGAATTTGTCTACGCAGATAAGCCCGAGATGATTGACGCCTTGCAACAGAATATGCAGCTCCTTATTGCTGACATATCTACCAAATTGCTTCAAAAAAAGGTCAAAGATTGGACCTCTCGGCTTGAACTTATTCGAGCCAACTGCGGTTTTCACCTGCCCTAAATCATTCTTAATACTTTTAGTTTTATAAGAAAAGTTAATTCATGGTCATAACATATAATTTCTTGGAAAGCACATGTGTTAAAAACAGCCTTTTAAAAATAATCGCTTGTATTGACTTTGAAAAAAGGACTTTTATCGCCAAAAGCGCGAATTTTTTTGGTTTCGTATTCAATTCAAATCAATAGATGTAATCTGCAGCTTTTGATGCCTATTTTTCAGTGTTTTCTTATACAACTCACAAGAAGACTTTTCGTGATCTTTGTCATTTAACTGAAATCTAAAAATTATAAGGTGATCATGTGGAATAGTATTCATTCGGGCCAACCTAACTTAAGGATCGTTCTCAATCATTTACAATCAACTAGCTTTGGATGGTGTGAAGAGCGGTAACAATAAATTTTATTGCAACTGATTGGAAATAATGCTGCTTGAGAAACAGTGGAAAATTTTGGTAACCTTAAGTTGAGTATCAAGTTTTCAAGCGCATAGCAATCTTTTCTGAAGCAGAGTTCTGAGCAAAGGTTGGAGAGCGAGTTTAATCACTTACCAGGATTTTTGTATATACTTACATACATGAATGCAATACTCTGACATATTCATACTTTTAATATACATATGTATGTAATAATAAAATACAACATTTTGTTGAGAAGATAAAATTTCTAAAAATATTTTATTGCGGCTTAAATTTATTTCAATTTCAATTATGAGCAAGCTATGTGAATCACAGCGGTTATTATTAAAACAATACGATAATGAAACAAGTAAGGAAGGGCTAAGTTCTGATGAACATGTTATACTCCAGCATTTGCAGGAATCAAAGAGTTTCATTGAATTTCCTCACATACAATCACCAATCATACTTATCGAGAAAAGTTAGCCGGATATTAGAAAATCTTGATATTAGTTATATAAGGCTAGGTCAAGTTTTCCACCAATTTTACCTATTTTAGGCATAAAGATATACGGCTATAAGTAAAATACGTTCTCTAATTTTCGTTGGAATAACTCATCCAACATAAGGTCACAAGGAAGTTTGAAAATCTTTATATTAGGCGTAAGGTGACTCAAGAAAGTAGTATTTACCCGATTCAACCCATTTTTGATACACAGAACTACTATTGTCAGGGCAGGACTCTCTCTGAATTGCAATTGTACTCGTATATCCCATACATTGACGGATACTTTCGGTCAAAAGTCAACTATAATAACTGGTGTTCACATATTCGGTATTTAGGGGCTTGAACCGTTTTGTTTTTTAGTTCTGATTCGTGTACTGGAAAGTGAAAGAATCAAATGGAATTTAAAATTGTGTTATTTCGGAAAAAGGCGTGGCTGTCGTCCGATTTCGCCCATTTTCACACTGTGACATAAAAATATGAGAAAAATGACACGTACTAAGTTAAGTCGAAATCGCTTGGTCGGATCCCGAGATATGTGATTTCACCAAAAAGTGGACGGTGCCACGCCCATCGTCCAATTTTCACCACATATCCCACAAAGCCCTCTCATACCATCTCGGTGGTAAAATTTTATGTCTCTGGTCTAATTAGTTATTGATTATTTGCGCTGTTAGTAATTTTGAACAGTACTGTTTTATGGGGAGTGAGCGAGGTTACCTTGCGGTTTCTTCCATTTTCACACTCTCGATAGGAGTTCTTATAATATTTGCACTAAGCATATTTGCTTGTTCTAGCTTTAGTAGTTTAGGGGATATGTACAATAAACTTATTAGAGAGCCAGGCCACGCCCACTTTTTCAAAATTTTATGCCCATAGTTTCCTCTTGCTACTGTGATCACCTGTACCAAGTTATAGCTTTATATCTAAATTTAGTGCTTAGTTATGGCACTTTATAGGTTTTCGGTTAATGGTGATTTGTGGGCGTGGCAGTGGTCCGATGATGCTCATCTACGAACTCGATTTTTTTTTTTATACTAAGGAACCTACATACCAAGATTCATCAAGATATTTTTTTTTTTAGATTTTTACTTAAGATACAGCTTGAACGGACGGACAGTCACCGGGATTTCAACTTTTCTCGTCATCCTGATCAAGTATATAATATTTATATAACCCTATATCTATTTTGCTTTGTTTTAGGTGATACCGTTAGGTGAACAAAACTATTATACTCTGTAGCAACAAGTTGCAGGCGTATAAAAATAGAGCATATAATTATAAAAAGTATATACATACTATATATATATATGGTATATGAATAATATTTTTGTGTTATGTGTATATTTAATTATTTGTTTATCATCATTTTAATATTTTTTAACAACAAAGGACTGAAGATTACAATTATGTCTGGTGTTCAAGTACTTTTTCGCGAGTTTGTAAGTTCATATATTCATATAAGCGCTTATGCATTTAAAAGTATTACATATATTTGTATGTATGTATGTGTTAGAGTTTATTAGCAAGCGAGTCATTAACTTTGAAAAGCTTGGCCTTGAACTCACGTCTGAGTGAAATGGAATTCGTTTGCATGCATCACTGCTCGCATATGTGCACAAGCCTACATACATATGAATATGTTATGGGTTATATTCAAGTGAATTTCACTGAAAATTTATTAAAAAATCTTAAACGAAAAAATTTATTAATTTAGAGAGTAATGAGTACTCACCCACTAATGTGCAAAATGATTAATTATGACTTTCATACAATTTTCAATTTTTTTCATGTTAACGATAAACGTTCAAGTAAATGGAGACCAATTTGATTGTTGAAAAGGGAGGGGCATGAGGGCCAGACCCCAGGCAGCCGCACTTAGCCTATCATTAAGCCCATTGTGTTGCCGAGAGCTAACCAAATTGACTACCAAGCCAAGCACTATGTGTATTTATTGAAAATTCTAATTTTTTTCACCACAGCTTCCCAATGTCTCTTAAGTTGGAGCATTGGAATATATCCCGACTCATCCGGTTGAAGACTAAGGATTCTCAAAGGAAATGTTCCGTCGTCTCATCATCCTCCGCGCCTATGCATTTCGCCGAATTAAATTTTCACCTCTTCTCAAGAGGTAGTCTTAAGAATAGTTGCCTTGTGATGATCCCGAAAATATTACTAAATTCACTGTTGTCTAAAAGTAGGAGCTTTTTAGTCTGTCCACCATCAACACTGTTCTTAAGTTTGTGGCATGCCCTGTATAGCTAGTGTTCCAAGACCTGAGCTGTTCCTCCAGGGTCTTGCTTCAAACAACACTTGAAACAGCTGAATGGCCTGGGTTCGCTTAGGGAAAGTTGCTGAAGCTCCCAAGCGGACCAGCTCGTCTGACTTTTTGTCTCTTTCTACTTCTAAACGACCGGATACCAAAGGATATTAATGTATAGCCGTATAGCTTTAACTACCGCTTGGTTATCCACTAGGAGGTTTATGGACTTGGTGATGAGACCAGAAGCCCACATGGCACCTTTTGTTTTGTTCACAGTTTTGACCTGGATGACCGAATTGTAGTCACTAAATTTGAAGCTCCCTTCTGTATATGGATTACGATAGCAGAATCCCGCTCCTGTCCTGTTCCTATTTCACCTTTTAATCCTTCGACGAATATGTAGATTAAAAACATTGAAACTATCGATCAGAGAACAGAAGGAATATGTTTTTAATTCCTCATGAATCTCTTTTTTTCGGTCGCCAATTTAGCCCAAGTTCATTAACAAGGTCGAGTATGATGTCATACCCGCAGTGACTTCGAGTCATTCAATGACCTAAAATCATAAGCCAGATGGCTATTTCTTTGCCTCATACTTCATTCTTCTCTACATAAGTACCCTCATATCTGTCCATATCAAGATACTTCTGGACTAATTTTTGTGGAACCTCTTGGGAGTTCTGTTTATTTAAGTTTGCAATTTTTCCAATTTATTTTTGATTCTAACCTTTCCCAGCCTCATTGACTTCATTCCACTTTAATAAGACAAGTAAATGGGAAACTTTGTTCCTTTTTTGGAAAAAACGTTTATATATTCAACGGCTGAAATAAAATAACAAGCCCTTCACTAAAAGCTTATTGCAATTTGCTCATCTGTACAATCTCTGCAATCACGTCATGAAGTCTTGCAAATTAAAGACCTAAAGCGACTGAACAGCCAAATCGGCAAAAGCTGTTATTCTCCTCTATGATTTTACGACTTCAGCACTAAAGATTGCAGCTGCAGTCACAACTAAAAATGAAATGAACATTTTAATCATTAACCGGCTGGTGGTCATTTCGGTACATTTGCCCAAGACCAAAGTATAATGCGGTTTACGTATAAACTCGACACTTACGTATGCATAAATATAGCTAATAAACGAGCTCCGTATAAAATTAGAAGTTATTAACTATATATATGTGTTCGTCCTCGACGACCAGTTGTAGCGTTTCACGTGTTGTGGATTTTTGAAGTTAGGACGGTATGTAATAAAATGAAAATATCCACAAGAGGTGTTAAGTATAAACGACGCTCAATGAAGGTTTTTTTTTTTTATAATTTAATAATATATAGATATATGTACATATAATATGAATATGTGAGTTCATAGGTCATTTATGATAGGTGTCATAGGCATGAATTTATTGTACATTACACTAGTTAAGTTAGGTTGGAGGGCCCAAAACTAGGGTGTGGTTAGCCTTACTGAGGGCAAAGAGATCACTAGATCTCTTGCGATCGATCTTGGGTCTTGGGTGATTTTGCGACAGCGCATATACCAATGGTGACCCAGCGCGAAGCCCAGCTATTTAGAAGTAGAACACGGAAGGATATGGGGGCACCGACCGGCTCCCATTCTACCGGTACGGGTTTTAGGGTGCCTATATTTTACAGAGCTTAAGCAATTATTGAAAACAAATATATCAAAAGCGGTACTTACATGTGAGCTGGAAAGATATTGAAGCGTTCTAAAAAAGAAACAGAAAAGAACGTTAATTTAATAGCTATAACTTTGCAACAAACTTCAGTATTATAATAGATATATCATAATTAATACACAATAATAATATAATATTTATTTTTAAACAAAAAATAATTGGTACAGACTAGACGACGATTGTCAAAAGTTTGAGACATATTAGCGATCCAAACCAAAGGCGAAGCTGTTGTAGTGGCTTTGCAATGACCTAAGATGCTTTTCAATTCAGTGAAAGTGTTACGTATACATATATCGGTTTAGTTTTAATAGGTTCACCAGGACTTAGAAGCTCATGATATACCACCTCCCTTCGATCCCACCAAAAACACAGAGCATTGCTTGCTTACCGAAGCGATCTGTTTTTCGAATTTATGTTAATACATGTCCCGGATTAATCCATGATTTTTTCATCGCCAGTTACAATACGATGCAAACCCGATTTTCTTTCGTGTCTTTGAAGCAAAATTTAGTAAGTGTTTTTTCGGTTTTCCTTATCTTTTTCTTCCATTCAGTTCATGAGTCACCCATTTTCCATACTTTTGGATCTTTTTCATAGCTTTCAAAAGATATGAAATTTTTTGTTGTGCAACATTTAACAAGGCTTTTGATTCAAAGTATCATATTCAGACTGGATAAAGCAAATACTTTTAGATCTCTAACTCTGTTTGAATCTCTACATCTGTCCTACAGTTGCTCGTGTGTTAACTCGGTGTAAACTACATTCGAAAACATGTAATTTGAAATGTGTTACAATTATAATTGTGGTAATTTTGAATACCATATTTGACCCTCGACTCTTGAAAAGCCAAACCGCGGTAGCCAGTACCACTAACATTGAACCAAGATATTAAACATGAAATTAAGAGTACGTTAGTACCAAATATATACTTTACCTTACGAAAAATGTGTAAACAGCAATAAATTCCTCAAAGATTCCAGAAGTAAGTTATAGCTACAGCAATATTTTATATTCATAACAGCCATAAAACATTACCGTTTTTAATTTGTTAGACCTGCTTTTGTGAGCCAAATATGCATTTATATTTGTACCTAAACATTCCTACATATATATTTAGCCCCTCATTTTTGTGGCAATTTACGATCTCAACCCATAATTTATGCGCGTACAACATTTCTTTATTATATTCTAGTTATCCTTTCCCTTGACATTGCCGTCAAATGGGAAATACCCTGTAGGAATTGTGCAACTGCCAAAATATATTTTGAATTCAGAACATATTTGATTTGAGTTCGATAGTAAATTGGTTCTTCTCCTTTATTGGCGTAGCCACCGCTTACGTGGTTATAGCCGAGTTTACAACAGCGCGCCTGTCGTTCTTCCTTTTCGCTGTTTGGCGCCAATTGGAGATTCCAAGATCCTTCTCCACCTGATCCTCCCAACGGGGGAGCAAAGGAAGAGAAAGAATACTCCCAGAGCCGAAATGTTTTCATTAATATGGTGAAGAGGACCTAGTCATAGTTCGCTGAACTAACTATACCTCATACAGCTCATTGTTTCTTCGACTTCGGTATTCGCCGTTGCCAATGGAAAGAAATGGAAAAATGGACCATAAATCTTCCGCAGCACCTTTCTCTCGAAAACTGATAATGCCGACTCATCAGACGTTGTCATCATACATGCCTCTGCACCGGGAATGATGAGGGACTTGGTCTTTGTTCGTGGAGAGAGGACTTCACTTTTCAATTGCCTACTCCGTCCGAAGTAGTACCTGTTGGCAAGAGGTCTTTTGTGTTGGATTTCGAGGTCTACGCTGTTGTTATTGTTAATGTTGGCTCCTAGATAGACAAAATAATGAACTCGTAAATATCAAAGTTATGACCGTCAACAGTGAAGTGGGAGCCTAGTCGCGAGTGTGACGACTATTTGTTTGATGACAGAAGATATTTTGCCTTCACTACTTTTCGGTGAAACTATATATGTATGTGACCTGGTCTACGGAAAGGGGGCTTAGGTGTCAAGAAATCAATTTTCACTTTTTAGTTGATTCGGATGGAAGATGAGATGCTTTTTCACATGATAGAATCCAAAAAGTCATAACTTCTTTGAAAGTTCCCATGAAAACAAGACAACAGCAGCTGCGCGGTATTAGAGTAAACGTCACTTCTTCAGTGTTACTTTTTTAAATGTTCCACACTAGCAACTTACACGATGAACTATAATAATATTCCGACCAAAAACAACACTTACTGGACGTCCTTGAAGCCTCTGGAAAGAAGAACAATTAATGAGATAACGAGAAACTGACGAAACGAGTTGTTTATTTTTAACAGCTGTTTCCCAGAAAACTAATTTTCGCACGTTAGCTCCCTTTTCGTAGACCAGGTCACATATATTTTAACAGTTTTCAAAACTCCCCAACAGACACCGGTAGACACGAGATTAGCAAGGCGTGTTCACTTATTTCGTAATGTAGAGTGAAAATTTTCCCGGCAGCAAGAGTACATATTCATATTTTTACATACATATCAGTATACTTTGAATAGCATTCTGGAACCGCAGCACTATTATACTCTTTTAACTGCCAGGAATGTAATTGCCAGCACGTCATTTGAGAGGTTTTTTCCTTTTTTCTCTTTGGCTTGCTTTGGTCAACTCATTCCACTAAAAGTTACGCCACAATTTTATTTTCGTCTTCGACGCAGCTTCATTTATTGTTCGGCTTTTCTACGATTTTAATTAAAGCCAAGCCATACGGTCGTTAAATTAGGTTTGTTACACTCAACCACAGCAAAGTGGGAGAAATAAAATTTCGAGCAAATGTGAAGAAAAATAAGCCAAATGTGGTATACATATACATACATGTATAGATTCATAAAGAAATTAACAGCGCTGCCTTTCAAGTTAGCTGAAGCGAAAATTCGCAAATTCAAGATATTCTCACAAACAAACACATTAACATACTCGTACCCACATTATATTTATAAATGATTTGAGTCTAAGCACAGTTTCCCAGTCGCGCTTGTCGCACACTTCAGTCGACTTGAATTGGCGCGCGCCACTACCCACTCAGCCGCCAGTTGCCGAGCTCTTCGCCACGGGCTGCATTTTCGCTAGACATTCGATAGCTTCGACAGGAAGTCGCTTATTTATGACAACGAGCTTCAATGTTGTGCGAAATTAAATTCTAAGAGATTATCGCCATAAAAAATACGTACACAGCGGTGGCGGTCCGGCGCTAGGTGCTTACAAGGCGCCCGAACGTGTCGCAGTAACCGTAAATTACCATAATAAATTTGTGAGCCACACAACGGCTTGCGATGAAAAGTGGCTTGAACGCGATTACCAAGTCAAGTTCAAGGTTCCGATTTCTACGAGCCGTAGGTGACTCGCATTAGTTGAGTAGAAAATTAATGCTTGTGATTTACAGTTATTTATAGTAAATTGATCACCTTTTTAATATACATATGTAAGTGTATATCTCGAAACATTGTTTGATTATTTAAGTATTATTTTCAGATATTTTTTCAAAGATTGATATCGAAATACTTTAAATAAGCAACAGAAATCAAACTCACTGAAATTTTCAAACGCCATGGAACCAACCGTCAACGCTAAACTGCTCATTGTTGTTATTGTCCAGCATCTTTTTCGTCTGAAAAGATTAAATTTCCAATTGCATTCAAAAGAAATCGCAAAAAAAAGGCGGCTTCCATTGGAAGCGCAGAAAAAGCACTAATTTTTCAATGAACGAAGCTGATGAAATGAATGAACGCTTATTGTTCCTCGTATTGTGTGTTTATTTTGCCGTTTTTTAACTCTTTTGCATACATTATTCGTAATTTAAGTATTAGCCATAAGCAGTGGATATGTAAATATATTGAACCGACGCCGGCCAGTGCCTGTGTGTGGTCTTCAGTCTTCAAATGAACCAATAAAATATTATTTTGCATTTCACTCGCCTTGCCATGCACCGTTGTTTATTTCAGTTCATGCTTTCAGCTAGAAATTATGGATGATTCATGAGCAACGCGTGGCTATTGGGCATAAGCATTTTATATTGTTCAGTATAAGTTCAAAACATGATAAAACCGAAGCTATAATACCCTTCACAGGTTCCTTACAAGAACTTAATTCCGATCGTTCAGTTTGTATGGCAGTAAATGCTTACTGACCGATATCGTGATCCGACATATGAACAATTTTCTTGGGAAGATTGAATTATTGCTTTAGATGTCTAAAAACTGAAATTTAGTGAGAAACTTTTCTAAATACAGGCAGTTTGACGGACGATCGGACAAACTGACGGATATAGCTAAAATCAACTTGGCTCATCATAGCGATCATTTCTATATACTATACAAATGTTTGTATATTTTAAAGAGTTTCCGCGTTTCTCTGGGAGTTACAAACTGGATGAAAAATTTATTATACCCTATTCAGCGCATAAAAATAGGTACTTATCCAAACTAAATTAATCTCAAAGATGATGAGCATTAAAAATGCTATCATGGGTTATATGAAAGCATCAAATATAGCCTAATTTAGACTGTAAATATCTAAACACCTGACTTTTTGGAGAAACCAACCTCCATTGTCATCAAAGTCGTATAACGATGCCCAGAGAACGATCTGTGTTGGCGTGGTCAAACCATAAGAAAAGGGATATTAGATCAGTTGGTGGTCCACCAAAGGGTATGTAAAGAGGTGATTAGTGATTTTGCATTGATAACACATTTAAGATCTAGTCTCTATAAGTAGCATTACCTTTACAAAGATCAGGAATAGAGCATGGCAAGGAACATTGAAGTTCGATGGAATGATTTATCAGTAAGCAAGAGTGCAAAGCCGAAGATCCATAATTAATAAAGTTCTTGCTTACTCTTGATAGAACAGACTTTAGGAACATGTTTGGAACTCACCGATTACAATCTGGTGGCGACACACACCTGCAGAGATGTCTAACTAACCGAGATGACAGCAGGAAATGACAGCAGCAAGGTACCATAGAAACAATGGAGCAACGCTTTCAACATTTAGAGACCCCACACAGAAAGTGATGCCGAGAGTGCCAAGCGCTGGCATCCATGCGATACTGAGGATAACGGCACCCCATCTGGCATTGCTCAGGACCAGAACTGATTAATACGTAGCTCATGAGCCTACCAGACTAACCGTACCTAACCTGTAAAGTTTGGAATTTAAGCCACTACAATAACCGAAATATAATTGTGCAAAAGTAAATTTGATTCCCCGAAGCAGCTCGTGAAATAAGTGTTTATTTAACTACCCCGTAAGTGCCTGGAAGAAGTGTTAATGGTTAGTCTTTCAAGGGTGGTGTTTACTGATTGTCGAAATTCAGTCACGTCCAAAGTCTGATTGGCCATACCACATTTGGCGTCACCATATAACAGGAATTTCCTCTTCGCTTCATCCATGTACAGGATTGATTTCCACGAAAACTTTTTGCTGAGAAGTTAACTATACTCCTGAACTAACTTGAATCAGCCAGAAATCACTACAGATACTCATCAGAAACCATCAAGAGACATTTTGTAATGGTACTTGGTCAAGTTTTGGGTTTCTTTATATATGTATATCTTATTATTTTTCCACCAGATTAGAATCTTTTCCAAAATCAGATACCGAAAAGAAAAGAAAATTTAAAAATAAAATTTCCTAACTATAATTGTTTCGAGTCTCACTTCGTCTTACACTTTCACAAGTATCACTAAAATTATATGCAAATAATCTTCATCGTAAAAAAGTTGCGAAAAAAAAACTTCATCTATTTTGACTTGAGAAATGCTTCATCTATTTAATTTGTCTACATTCTTCTACCATTTCAATGGTATTTATTGTTCTCAGGCATTGCATTGCCGGCCTCTCTACACCATTATTTAGATTGTCACTGCTCAGCACATTCACATCTCCGCACTAATCTGTCTTTGGTCGTTTAAAATTTATATCCAACACCGTTAAGTAATTTCGGCAAGCCTTTCTTTGTTAGATAACTTGTTTTTATGTGCGGCGACATTTACATCCCCCCCGTCAGAAGAAAGCAACTGCCTTCACTTAACCGTTTAGGTAAGAATATTTCCATGAAATTGTTACATAATCTTTCAGGCGTGACTACGATTGATGCGGTCGGTCATTAGATGGTGTCGTCACTTTCTTGACCGTCGCTCTTTTCTTACTCGTTCTTTTGTAAAGTTCTTTATCACCGCAAAGCCAAATTAAAATGGAGACCGTAAAAGGCCAATACAACTGTAATGGCTTAAATTGGCAACCAGCACATGTGTACACATATTAAGGTGTGCCAAAATATATGTGGGAAAGAAAATTAATACAATGTAAATGATAAAATAAATGCGGCATTTTAATGTTTTGTTGGCAAAAGTTGGAATGTTTTGTTTCATCCAACAATTTTCTAAGGTTTTACACCGCTCTAAAATCTTGGGAATTTCGTTAAAGTTTCTTTCAAGAATCGCAACATCTTTCGACATTCTTAACGCAAGTTTTTTTTTATAGAAGTAATGTAATATTTTCATGTTTGTTTGATTAGACTTGGCTTTCTGTGGATCAACGTCTTTCCTTTAACCTACATATGTATCTACTCACAAGCGATGGATTTTTTTTGAGCATATTGCAACGAAGTTAGCAGCACAAACTTCATTTCTGAGGTCGTCAACTTCAACACTAAAATCTGGAGTTCATGCTTAAGTACATACACATGAACACACAACTTCCATCTGTCAATGGAAAACCAGCTTCATCGAAGTTGCCGAACGATGCAACATTTGCCCAACACCGAGGATGGTATAGTATACATACATAAATGTATGTCTGCACTTGCTCCCTCTGCACTGTTGCATAAGCACATAGCCATAAGAACTTCAATCAGGAAGTGTAAGATTCTGGTACAAAATTAATACTTCTTTCATTGCATTCTTCTTCTTTCCGCAATTTCAAGTGCATACACTTTGTGAAATCAACGTAGTTGGTTCAGACGAGATTCCATCTCACAACTGAAGACGAGTATGGCTTGCATGTTGCACGGATTATTATGTAAGGGGTACTACATGGGTTTGTGTGGGCGAAGAACGCTCGCTCCATTGATTGGTAATGTCAGTGCGTGCCGCTTTGAAAAGAAAATTTTGCAAGTTCTTTTTATTTTGTTGTGGAGGGTAAGTAGGTACATATATACATGCTGAAGGGTGATACATTTCGAAGTTCCCTACTTTTTTTTTAAGAAAAAACACAGAAATTTTAAATATAGTGGAAAATGTTTATTACCATTCGAAAGAGCACTCGTTGCCATATATTTTTTGAAGATTACCACTTTTAAATGTTGGCCGCGGCTACGTCTCAGACGGTCCATCCGTTAAGTCCAATTTTCGATGACACGTTCAAGCATTTCGACGGTCAATATTGACGGATTCGTCCTCAACGGCATCATTTATGAAGAAGTATAGACCGATGATTCTACCGGCCCACAAACTACACCCAACCGTTATTTTTACTGGGTGAAATGACAGCTCTTGAGATAGCTCTTCGTCCCAAATGGGCCTCATTGCTAAAAAAAAAATGGTCTTGAAAACGTCGGATCTTCTGGGAGCTTTTCAAGAGCCCATAGAGCGAAGCAATGTCGCAGGGGTAGGTCGAGCTGCTCCAGTTCTTACACAGGCTATATTTTATACGCTTTAAGGTCTCGAGCACTACTTTGACCTAATCGAGATATCGCTTATGTACAAAAAAATTCACTAATTTCTGCGATTTCTAAACTTAATTGGAATACTGTCAAAAATTTTTTTGACCTTCTATCCAATTTTCCGCTTAGTTAGTTATTGCTGTCAAAGCGATGATCGGATATAGTTTTTGAGGTATTGATCTGAAATTTTTCGCACCTTCTTTATTCTCCAGAGAGTTGTCCATTTGTGGAGACCACCGATCAAAATTTAGTTCTTGTATGAAAACGTTTTTATTTGTGAAGGGTATTCGTTGCAACCGAAGTTCACATTTTTTCTTGTTTCTTATTCCCGCAACTTTGTTAAGAACTGCATATGAATAAATATATGTATCTTATGTGCATGGTTCGACAGAAGTAGCACACTGATGAGGTAATTTACACACTGCAAAGTTCAAATGGATGCAATTGTAACGAGGGATTATGATGCTGGCGATGACGACGCTGCTGCTGCTTCTGCAGTCTGCTGACGAGCTGTTAACGAACGAAATTTGCCGAAGTAGGAAATGCATTGCTGCTAAGTAACTGCCAAATGGCGGCGAGAAGCATCAAAATGAGTTAGCAGTGAGTGGCATAGTCTTTGCCACAACAAACGAATGCGAGAACGCGGATGTGCTTCTAATAAAGTGCACTTGGCACAGAAAGCAGAGCGGTAAATGTGCAAATGAAGCACAGCGTGCAATATGCGCACTTTACTTGAAAGAAGCGAAATAAAATGACGAAGTCTGTATGATATCGAATGAAAAGATGCGGTGGGGAATACGCTGCTTCAAACAAAGTTTTGTGATTCGAAAGGAAGCCAAAATTGAAGAAACTACCAAAGTCAGTAACTTATGGAAGCATTCATCTAGAATAATTCACAGCAAATGCGAATGGATGGACAAACGAAGTTATTTTGTTAATATTGAGGGTGAAAGCTTCTTCCAGCAGCACCAAAAGGCTGAAGCTTGAAGTAAAGCTGTGTATATGTGAATTGGAATTGTAGGTACATACATACATATAATATCTGTACAGAAATATCACAAAAATTTGCGAAAATTTATTTATTTTCTTTTCTACCATAACTGTTTTATTCCACATAAATATGATTCGTCGAAGCCAGTTCTTGCAAAACTTACACATTTCCAGAGAACTTGTTGGATTATTTAAGATTTGTGGTTTCCATATCAAATTTTAAACAAAATTACTTTGACTCTGAGCTTGTTACTAGCAAACCTGCATCAAGGATCATAAAGTGGCCTAGCTACACATGTGTGAGAAGTAAATATTGTCAGATCGACCTAAAAAACCAAGATATGTCAGGATAAATGAATGATAAAATTCAATTACAATCATGATGAAAATATTATTTATATGCAAAAACTTAAGCTTAACAAAAAAATTTGCTCTTCACAACTGGCAATCATTACGAGGGCTGCTATATATATTCTGGCCTAGGGCAACACTAAGTGTTGTCAGGTGCAATCTGACATTTCCATTGGAAAGTTTGACATTTTTTAGCATAACATCACTCAGAACGTTTTGTCATTTAATCGTGAATTGTTTTATTTACAGGTAATTAAAAAATTCATCTCGGCCAAAAAATGGAATTAACTCGTGAACATTTTCGTGCGATCATTTTTCACAACTTTCGACGTGGATTATCACGACAAGAGTGCATCGATGAACTAAAATCTTTGTATGGCTATGAAGCACCATCCTATAGCACTGTGAAAAACTGGTACACCGAATGCAATCGTGGCCGACGCTCGCTCAAAGACGAATTCCGTGAAGGTCGTCCAAAAACAGCCGTTGTGCCAGAAAACATCGATGCCGTACGTGAACTGATAATGCAAGACCGTCATGTAACATACCTTCAGATAGAGGCATGCCTATGCATTTCTCCCACCAGCATACATTCGATATTGCATGAACACCTGGCCGTAAAAAGGTTTGTTCTCGTTGGATCCCGCACAATTTGACAATCGCTCAAAAAAAGGCTCGTGTGGATTGGTGTAAAGAAATGCTAAAAAAATACGATCGCGGTGCTTCAAAAGACGTTTATAAGATCGTCACAGGTGACGAATCATGGATCTATGCGTATGAGCCCGAAACAAAACAGCAATCGACAAAAAAAAAAAAAAAAAAAAAAATACTTGTCATAGGAGGCACACTCTTAATCACAATAGTGTCTAAAGATCATAAAATATTTTGAATCATACATACATATACGAGTATACATAGATATTTGTAATTATATTTTTTTTTTCACTGAAAGAAAAATATGAAATCTTGAGTAATTGAAGGTTGAAGCGATCGCTTACCAAAAGGCTTGAAACACAATCGAAAAAGCAACAAAAACAAAACATAAAAGAGGCTGATAGAAAAGGTATCATAAGCTCATTTCGATTCGCCAAGCCTTCTAGCGTAGATTATACGAAACGTTAAGACTAACAAAAGGTTGTATAAATATAATTAATCAAGATTGATTTTACAGATTATCATAGATTAATTTTTTATATTTATTCAGTGTTATAGTAGTAAACAAAAACAGAGGGACTATTTCGTCAATGACGTCACGGTCCAAATATGAATCTGTCAAATTAAAGAAGTAATGGAGAGCAGCATTCTTGGGAGACACATACCGATAGGAAACCGGCTTTAATACTTTTTTTAATCTAATCTGTTCTCTTTACTACATCAAACACAGATTAAATTAATAAAGAAGAGTTAAGTTCGGGTGAAATCAAACATTTTATACTCTAACATTTTTTAAGGCTCAAAGCCTTCTTTGGCTGCATTCAGTTGTTGCAAAAATTTATATTAAACAAATAGTTCTGTCATCACAAAAGTATTCTCCCAGCACGTAATTCAACCTGATCATTTATATATAACGGGTGATCCAAATAGAGATGCTTTCTTCAAGAGCCTTTTTTTGACAGATCACGAGTGAGTCCTGTCAAGCTGTCATGTCATTTTTGTTCAATATTGTTTGGCATTTCATCGTGGCAAGACTTACGCCTGCCGTCGTGGCCAACCTTCGAAAGAGCTAATCATAAAAAAATAAATGCCAAAGAATGTTCTTTGAAATGATAATAAATATTCTCCATTAAATTTGAAGTTTCTGTATTTTTTCTTTAAAAAAGTAGAAAATCTCGAAATGGATCATCTTTTACTTAACCCTATATCTAAATGGATTTGTTTTAGGTGTTACAAACAACCGTTAGATGAACAAAACTATTATACTCTGTAGCAACATGTTGTGAGAGTATAAAAATAATTCATAGAATTCAGATGAAATAAAAAAATATGTTTCCTTAACTTAAAGTATATAATATAATGGCCACAGAAACTACGAAAACAACAAAACAGATAGTAAAAAGCCACCTTGAGGCATTTGCGAAATCAAACGAGTCCCAAAAAACACACACTCAACAGAAACAAAAACCTACTCAAATTACACTCCGTGTGAAGCCGCCAAAACCAATTCCACACTACTTAAAAGTTTTCGACTATTATTCTCGCGTGAAACTATTTTATTTTCGTTGTAGTGATTTGGCGATTTTCTACGCCATAGAGCATGTAGCGAATGCGCCAAACAATAAAGTAAGCAAAATAATGGTAAAAAAAGTTAAAACTAAAAGTAAATAAGTAAGGAAGAGTAATAAGCGAGTGTAACCCAACATTTTACACACTCGACATTTTCAAGGCGCAAATACCAAAGGAATACCTCCAAGTTTTGGCGTGGTTATACCGTAGTATTATCCGATTTCACCCATTTTGACAAAGTTAGAAAGGAATATCTGGATAACTTACATACCAAATTTGGTTCACGTTGGGCAAGTAGTTCCTTATATATAGGATTTCAACTAAAGGTAGGCGCTGATACACACCGTGTCCAATTTTAATACCGGTTCCTATGAAGCTCCGCCCTACCACTCGTGCCAACAAGTTTATTGAGTGAATTATTTCACTTTAAGTAGTTTTCGACATAACCGTAATATAGGAGTAGACGGGTCGAGAGGAGATAGCAAAAATACTTGCGCTGGGCGAATTTGCTTACTTAAACCTATTAGGGAGAAAAGACCACATCCAATTTTTCAAAATTTTTGTAATCACTAATATCCCTTTCTGCCAAATTATAGAATTGTAGCTTCATATCAGATCATTAATGGCGTTTTATAAGTTTTCTATTAATTGTAGTTTGAGGGCATGGCAGTGGTCCGATTACGACCAGCGACAATTTTTTTTACAGCTTTCACAGACAGGCAGACGGATACACAGTCGACAGCTCGTCCCGTTATACTGATTTTGTGCCCAAAAAACAAGGTGACATTTGAATTTAAACTGCGCGCGTCGAACGATTTGGAGAATTATTTTTTTTTTTAGGTTGGTAGTACTGTCAGTCACATTTATGTCAAATTTCATGTCAAAATATTCATTAGTGTTTGAGATACGTGTCGTTTTGTGAGCTGCTAAAAGTGAGATTTCGTTTTTTGCGATGTCGAAATTTGAAGACCAAAGAATTTGCATTAAATTTTGTTTACGGAATCAATTTTCTGCTGCGGATACGTTGAGTTCACGTTCAGTAAATCAAAGATTTGGTGTTGAAAAACCGTCGATTAACAATTAGAGACCTAGCTGATGAAGTTGGCATATCGAAAGGCTCAGCGAGTACCATTTGAAGGATGTTTTGGGCCTCAAGCGCGTCAAATCTCGACTGGTACCGAAAACATTGAATTTTTTGGAAAAAAAGCGTCGCGTTGAAGTGTGTTAAAAGATGCTTTCCGACTACCAGGCTGTCATGAAGCGCATTATAACTGGCGATGAGACTTGGATCTATGCTTACGACCCCGAAACAACCGATCACTAGAGCGAATATCGTGCCAAAAGGGAGCCGAGACCAAAAAAATCGCGACAAAGTCGCTCAAAAATCAAGGTCATGTTGACTGTTTTCTTCGATTATCGTGGTGTTGTGTATTATGAATTCCTTCCAACCGGTCAAACAGTCAACAAGGAATATTATTTGAACGCCGGAATTGTGGAAAGACAATTCTTGGGTTTTACACCACGATAACGCACCATCCTATACTGCCCTCGTAATTCGTGATCATTTCGCCAAAAACTCAACCCATATCGTTCCGCAATCACCGTATTCACCTGATCTGGCGCCGTGCGACTTCTGGCTGTTCACCAAGCTCAAAAGACCGCTCCGGGGACACCGTTTTTATACGATAGAGGAGATTCAAGCCGCAGCGAAGACGGAACTGAAGGCCATCCCGGAAAGTGACTACAATCAGTGTTTCGAAGATTGGAAAATCCGTTGGCATAAGTGCATTGCATCGGGAGGGTATTACTTTGAAGGGGATGAAATTGATTTGGAAGAATAAATAAAAAATTTTCAAAATAAATACAATGTCACCTTATTTTTTGGGCACAGTAGTATATTTAGCTCAATAACTGTTCCGCTTAGTTTTAGGTGTTACAAACAACCGTTAGGTGAACAAAACTATTATACTCTGTAGCAAAATGTTGCGAGGGTATAAAAATATAAATACTTGTTGCAATTTTTTATTGTTTGCACATCTAGGTGCGCCGCCTTAACCGCCTTAAACTAGAAGAGAGAAACGTAAAACGTAAAAAATCATCACGTGTCTACCTCCGACTCAACACATTTGACCTTTGGCTTTTGCCAGGCAGACAATCGCAAAACGAAATTGACTGGAGCGAACAAAGTGCACGAGTAAGTTGGAAATATGAATGCATAGTTACCTACATACTTTATATATTCGAGCATATAGCTGTGTATGGCTTCCAGGTGACCAGCAATCAAGCTGGAACTTTAATTGCGAGTGTCTGCGGGCGAACCTTCCCAACCGGCAGACGCCTTATCGTAGGCCCTCTACCGCCGCATTCCCAAACCGGTTTGTTTATTGGACCTGTATACCTGTAAGTGTGTATGAATATAACGCGAAATCTCCATGGCTGGTACCTTCGTTAGTGGGCTTTGTCGACATTGTTGCGAAATTTAGCTTTTTTCTTTTTGCCACTCGCTGCTTGTCTTCTATTGTTTCTCTGTACAGTTTTGCTTCTTTTTCTATTTCTTGGCGTATCTGATCAATTTCCTCGTAATTGCTTGTGGGTGTTTGGGTTTGGTCGCCATTCTGACGAAAGCACTTCGTTTCAGGGTTTTTTTCTGTTTTTTTTTTGTCAATTTCTTTCCATCAATTTGGTGTTTTCTAGACCTTTTTGTGTTCTATTTTTTACTTCATTTGTATCACTTCATGAATTGCCACTAATTGACGTAAAATTGTTTGAGTGAGTGCAAACAATTCACCCTCTGAATGTCTTCTTTAATGACATATAAATGTTTGCACTTTCACTTTGCACTTGTTTTTGTTTTACTTATTGATGAAATACTCTTCTGCAAAGTATTAACGAAGCTATAAATCACATAAGACTATTTGAGGGTTTGGGACACCAAAATTGTGTTAGAGCGCGAACCATACCCAATTCCTACTCTTGCGTCTTCGCCGTGCGCCCTGGCAACGTGAAGAAGCCTTGTGTAAGATGTGGTAGCCAACACGAGTAGAACCTGGGGTCACGGCTATAAGAGAGGAAACTCCAGCGGAGCCGCGCCAACATATTCGGTTTAAGGGTCCGCTGAAGTCTAATTGCAGCATCTGTTCATCAGAGGTTCGAACGTCGGTCTTGAAACAAACGGCTCGCTCTATTACTGTGTAAAAAATATTACACTACTTGCCTTGCGAGATTGTGAGCTGGGTTCGGAATCCGCCGCATAAAATCCCAATGAAAAGGAAACAACAGCTTCGAATGAAAGAACTTTTGACGACGACCACAGCAAACGTAATAAGTTGATGTCCTCGTAAAAGAAAAGGCGGACACTACCGCCGTCCAAGAAATGCGATAGACTGCACAAGGACGGAGACGAGTAAGTCCTTGGAATATTTACTAAAACGGCCGTATAAAGGAGCTAAAATTCTGTTTGGCATTTGTGATGGATGAAAGACTCAGTAGTCTAATCTTGGCATTCACTCCGGTGGATGAGCGTCTAGCCACAATTCGCATCAGAGCAAAATTATTCAACATAACATCGATTTGCACCCACGCCCTAATGGAAGAGAAGGACGATATGACCAAAAATGCCTTTTATGAACTGCTGGAGCGCGTTTATCACAACTACCTCCGCCGCAATGTAAAAATTGCGCTTAGCGATTTTAACGCCCGGGTGGGCATAGAAGGTATCTTTGGTACAACAGTGGAAAATTCAGCCTCCATAGCGAAACCCCTCCAAATGGGGTTTTCTGTGGTACTAGATTCCAGCACAAGAAAATTCATCAAACTACTTGGCTGACTTCGGAAAGACGTCATGTATCCAGTGTCCTTGATGTGCGTACGTTCTAAGGACCTAACATCGACTCGGACCACTATCTTGTTGTACCGAAGACACGCGCCAGAATCTGTACAGGAAAGCACGCTCGTCAACAAACACAGGGAACGTACGACGTCGAGAGCATGAGAAACTAGCCGACAGGTGAAATTGCGGTAAAGAACCTTTTTTAACCAGAACTTAAAGGGGTATTCTGCTGTAGGATTTTGAAAAAATCGATTTTTTTTTTGCATATTTTGAAAGTTTAGACTTTCAAAAATGTGACCTTGGAAGGTCTTTTCAAAAATCGACTTATTTTCGGAGATACAGCCGATTTTGTGACGTGGCATCCGTGTTCACTAGAATTGTCTCCTAAACATTGGGGAAAAGGCCCTAAGTGCATAAAACTGATATACTTTATAGCAACATGTTACAAGCGTATAATAAATCAATTCATACAGCCGGCTTGCCGTATAAGAATTAGCGTTGCCTGACTCAGCCGGGAAGAATGTAAATTGCGATAAAACTTTTATTCGAAGTACGTACTTATTTTTTATTGCCGAGAGAAAACCCTGTGTGCAGCTAAAAATGCCTTCAGAAAAACAAATGCTTATCTTTTAGCGAAGTAACTGAACGACATTGGGCGTTGAGCATAATCACCACTTGTATGCACACACATACGAATATGTACATACATAAGTATATATGGTATATATAAGTATAATCACGCATGTAAACACGCATTGTGTACGTATCTTTTTGAGCATAAAAGTCACAAACTTGGTGCATAAATATGTATGCACATTTAATAAGCAATAAAGTGTAAATATTTAAGAAAACAAAAGCATTGTATTCGCATTCAAACATTCAGATATTACAAGTATATGTAATATAGTACTTTTTTTAATGAGGCATCAACTAGTCAGGAAATATATCAGTTTTCAGCTAAACACTCATGGAATTCAACTTGTTGGAAAAAAAATATTACCATTATCTTATAGCAAGAATTTGTAATAAATTATTTAACAAATGCTCTATCTCTTGGCTCCACAATTCAACTAGATTTTTTTATAATATAACAATTAGTATGAACTAGTATGAAACTAGTTTATTTCTGTTCGAAATCTTATACAATAATTGTAGCCACGGAAGACATTCGCATAGAAAAAAAGTGAAGAATAATGTTTGTCTAATAGGAACGTGCGGAAGTTTTTGAAGATGATAAAAAGTGGAGAAATTTATAGTAAGCTAGGAAAAGAGAGATACAACAACAAAAAAGAAAAGAAGAATAATTTGCGGGCGAACTGTGGTCGAGAGGAGGAAGAGGCCGCGGTTGAATTTTTTGTAGGGTTAAAAACGATGTACATATATCGATTTCTGGCAAACCACGAGTCCTATAGAAAAAAGTTACATGGTAAAGTTTTTGGTAATGAAAAGATTTACAACTTGTATAAAAACACCTTTTTGGCATAACCTCAAAATTAATGTGAAAAATTGAAATAACCAACTTCCGAGTGACCTTATACCGCATATAGCGACCAATATGTGAGTTATCTTAATAAAATTGAGTGGTAGACCCCATACCTGTGATCAAGTTGAAAGCTGAATTTTTAATTTATATTTTGCGTGTTTTTCGAATCGGTAATTTCTTTCTTCTATAAGTTGGTAGTGCTGTTAGTGACATCTATGCTAAATTTCACGTCAAAATATTTATTAGTATTTGAGATACGCGTCGTTTTGTGAGGCTCTAAAAGTGAACTCCTCGGTTTATACTATGCCTGAATTTATTGCACAAAGAAGTGCATTAATGCGCCATCTCTTACTGCATTGATTATTGGATCATTTCGCCACATTTTCTACTAACATCGTGCCGCAACCACCGCATTCGACTGATTTACCTTCGTGTAACTTCTGGCTATTCAGCAAATTCACATGACCACTCCGAAGACACCGTTTTGACTCAATTGAGGATATAAAATCTGAATCGAAGAAGACTCTGATGGCCATCACGACGGGGGATTTTTCCAAGTGCTATGATGAAAATTCATTGGCATAAGTGTATTGCAGCGGGAGGAGACAACTTTGAACGGAATGAAATGGACAAAATTCACCTTTTAATTTGATCACAGATACTCGTATAACTTACAAGCCTTATGTACCTGAAGGTACTTCCCTGCCTTTAATCTTTGCAAATTGTAAGAGTATGAAATTTATGGTTTTGCAGCATTATTTAAGCCACAGTTTGAGCAGTAGTTTCGCCAAACGATCGCTAGTTGGTGACTTTATATTTGAAAACTTGAGGGATCACTTGCTAACCGCTAGAGCATTCTTATCAGTGTATGTAGTTATTAATAGGTTGTCAAAAAAGTCTTGCAGTATTTTCGCTAGTTGGCGCTGAAAGTGCGTAGTTCTAGTTTTATTCGTCGCATCGGGTCATGCTATACCTTTTTGGAAAGCACGCGCTAACACGTGAACACAGGATTGATTGTCGTTTCTTTTAAGTCGGTCGTGAGTTATAGCGTCGCAAACATGGAGCAAAATAAAGAGAAAATACGGCATATTTTACAGTACTACTACGATAAAGCCAAAAATGCATCTCAAGCCGCCAATAAAATTTGTGCAGTTTATGGACCCGATACAGTTTCCATTTCCACTGCACAACGATGGTTTCAACGTTTTCGTTCTGGTGTAAAGGTGGTCGAAGATGCGCCACGCTCCGGAGGCCTGTCGTCGAAAATTGCGATAAAATCGCTGAATTGGGCGAAAGAGACCGGCATAGTAGCAGCCGTAGCATCGGTCAAAAGCTGGGCATGAGTCATCAAAAATTCATTTCAATTTCAATAAAAAAAAAAAAAAAAAAATTCAATAAAAATACAGCAAGACTTTTTTTTAAACCCGAACGAGATTTATTAAGTTAGCCATGTTGTTTGTAACAACTGAAGAAAACGGCGGAGTTCTTTTTATATCCATATGACTATATATAGCGGGTGATTCAAATATAGGAACTTTTTTCAATAGACTTTTTTGACAGATCACGCGTGAGTCGTGTCAAGCTATCATGTTATTTTTGTTTAATGTTATATGGCATTTCTTCATAGAAAGACTTACGCCTGATCAGCGTTTACAAATCGTTCAACTTTATTACGAATACGAGTATTCACGTTCTGTAAAAAATTTGTCTCGCGCGCTGCGCTCAACTTATGGTCAACATAATCGGCTTACCGAGCTTACTATTCGCAACAGCATCACCCATCTTGAAACCCAACATTCATTATTGGATAATATTCGACCGAATAGACCTCACCCAGCACCCAGTGAAGAAAATAAAGCAGCTGTAGCTGAGAGTATACACGAAGACCGTGGAGAGTCGACTCGGCGCCGTTCGCAGCAACTCGGACTGTCGTTTGAAATGACTTGGCGTGTTCTATTTCGAAATCTTAAATTGAGCTTGCGCAAGAACTGAAGTCTCTCGACCTTTCAAAGCGACAGCGCTTCACTTTATGGGCTTTTGAAAAGTGCCAAGAAGAAATTTTGTTCAACGATGGGTTTTTTGTTCTGGCTCAATGGGTATAGTATAAATAAGCAAAATTGCCACATTTAAGACGAAGAGCAAACTATAGAGATTCAAGAGCTGCCATTTCATCCCGAAAAAACAACGGTTTGGGTGGTTTGTGGGCCTGTAGAATCATCGGTCCATATTTCTTCAAAAATGACACCAGTGAGGACGTAGCCGTCAATGGCGACTGTTATCGCACCAGAATAACCGACTATTTGATGTCTGAAATTGAAGCACGTGATCTCAGCGACATTTGATTTCAAGAGGACGGTGCTACTACCCACAAATCGCATCAATCACTGGATTTATTGAGAGAACACTCAGTGAGCAGATATTTTCACGTTTTAGGCCGGGCGACTGGCCACCATGATCGTGTGATATCTTACCGTTAGATTTTTCCTGTGGAGATATGTAAAGTTTAAAGTCTATGCAGACAATTCCGCTTCGATTCAGGCATTGGAACAAACCAGTTACCAGTCGAAATGCTCGAACGAGTCATCGAAAATTGGACTCAACGGATGGACCATCTGAGACGTAGTCGCGGCCAACATTTGAAAGATATAACCTTCAGAAAATAAATCCTAAAGAATGTTCTTTCGAATGATAATAAACATTCCTTTTTAAATTTGAAGTTTCTGTGTTTCTGCTTTAAAAAGGTAGGAAACCTCGAAATGGATCGCCCTTTACAACTGTGAAGGCACATGCCTTGCCTGCCTTGACAACAGTTGTCACTCGTAAGATACTTGTAAGTACATAGTATCTATCTACATCATCTTATAGACATTTATTGACTTGTTTTTTATTGTTCATCAGATAAGTTGAAGGTAATTAATCTACTATATTTACACATATTGTAAACAAGTGTGACAATCCAGCCGTTTGACAAGAAGTTAATGAGAACGTAAAGTATCCTAAAAGCTTATGTAAGAAAATATCGATGATACTATCAATAGAATGCATTAATTAGGGATATGGTAGTATATTCTCATAATACTTCTTTGTGTGTGATAATTATATTCGAATCGGTCTCTTTATGAGCATTATTAGGAATTCTTAACGCAACCAATCCGAATTGGCGCACGAAAAAATACCAAACTTAATAGAGCTTATTTTTAAAGTCGAAGAAAACGCAGTATATTAATATCAAAGTCAAAAAACACCTAAACATAGAATACATACACATATTATATAATATATTATAAATAAAATGTGCGTGTTTGTTACCGCCAGCAACAGTTCCTGCACACTTACATATGTTGTCAACGCAATATTCCTTAGCAAAATTCGCTAAAATTAACATGCCACAATTTCGGAGAATACCTGGCGTCTATATTATGTTAGTACAGTTAGTTACATATAAGCAATGGGCACTTGTTTGGAGCAGGTGTGCTGGCAATTTGGTGTTGATTGGTGGGCGAGTGGCGCACATGTGGAAGAAAACTCAAACAAGAAGACAAACTGTAAGACAAGGTGCCACAAAGTACAACAAGTAGAACGTGGCTACATGTGTAGATCTATGTATGTCTAGCAAAACCCGGAAGGAGGAAAGCGGAAGCGTTAGTTAAAGCGCCGATGCCGCACTAATTAAGCAACTGGTGCCAAACTGAAGCAGAATGGAGCAGTTCAAATTCACATACTTATGTTGCTCAGTTTCAATTTGTATGAGAAGAGGCTTGTGTTAGTTTCATAAATTTCAATTCCTTGCATCTCGGTGGTATATCTGAATGTGTGAGCTCCTCAGTGTTTTAGCCTTGAACTCCCAGGTGCGGGACAATCAAGAAGGAAGTGTTGAGATGTTTTCACCTCGTCTTCTTCCATACAGCCTCTGCAGCTGATACATCGACAAGATCGATTCACAACCTTAAAGCGTTGACGCCGATAAGGCAATGGTCGGTTAGTACGCCCGCAACTAGGTAGAGAATAAGCTTATAGAGGACAAAGAGCTCACTGGATCTCTTATGAACGATCTTGGGCCAAAAGGATCCTGTGACAGCAGTAGAACATACAGGGATAGTGGAGCACCGACTCGTTCCCATTCTACTAATAGTGAGGACCAGGGTACAATTTCTTGCTAGCTCATCACCTTTACATTTTCCTGCAATTTTGTTATGATCTGGCATCTATACTAATCTTTTCACAATAGGACTCGATACCAATAAAAACGCAGTAAAGCATTCCTTAGAAGTCCTGAATGCACAACATCTATACAGACCTGAACAAAAACGGCTAATGGAGTGAAAGCTGGAATCTATTGCACGCAGCTGGATCTCAGGCGACCTTTCCAGCTTCTGAAGTATTTTCGAGGCGGAAGTCTTTGCAGTTGGAAAACCGGCCGAGAGCGCAGAAAACGAAGGAAACAACATAAATATATATGTCGATAGCCAGGCGGCAATTAAGGCAATAATCTCACATCTCATTGCGGCAAAGAATTTCCTTAGAAGCAGGAAGGCAGTAAATGTAGCGGTTACCGAAGAACGGCTGCATATATACTGGGTTCCAGGCCACACAGGAATTCTGGGAAACGAAAAAGCTGGTAGAACTGCCAAAAGTGCCAACCATTTGACTACCGATCAAGTACAGCAAATACGGAAGTCACTAAAAACGATATACATATACATAATGAAATTTCCGAAAGGACTAATGAGCGAATCAGTGCGAGATGGAATGTCTTAAGTACATACTGGATTGCCCAAGATCATTTACAACAGCTTCTTAGGAAAATTTGCGTACTTTTTACTCACGCGGTCTCGAAACACCCCGGACGGGTGTTAGTCTCTTGAGAATCACAAACGAGCTGGATGGGCATAAGTAATGACGATACTTGCAGAAAGTGCAGAGTGTGCGGGGTGCTGGAACACCCCTTTTCCTAAGTTCAACACCATCTAAAACTCGTCTTAAGTATCTGGGAGCTTCGGAGGTCGAGGGACTAGATGAAGCATCGAACTTGAATATCAAGTCGCTTTTGAAGTTCGCATAAAGCGTTGACGTCCTTTAGAGTACTTTTAGAGTATCAGTTAGAGTTTCAGTTTAGGGGTCAGTAGGGTAATCTGACCTGTTTTTTTTTAACATTTTGTTTCATAGACATTTTTATTCTACAATAGAACTTTTTTCACATATCATGAGATACATCGTGGAGTGTATAAAAAAATTTTTCGCAATTTTTTGATGACACGATTTCTCATGTTTGGATCATCTGAAACACAAAAACACAAAAACCCAATTTATGCTTAAAAAGTACATGAATGGTTATCGTCCCTACTGGAATTATAAAGAAATATTTATAAATAAAAAAGTAATTAACTTTTTTTTTAATTTTCTCCATGTTTTTTTACATAAATTTTGTCATAACATTGTCAATAAATTATAAAAAATATAGGGACGATAGCCAGGCGTTTTGTGAACATTTAAAAAAAAATTAAGCAAATCGGTTGAGTAGTTCGACCGGAATCATGTCCGTCAGTTTAAAAAAGAGTGTTTTGAGAAAAACTCGTTTAAAGTTTGGAAGCGGTATTATTATTGTTGGGCCTTTTTCGAAACCTTCTAACGGTAAAGTGGGTTTCTACATTATTTCTTAGAGTATAAGGGAACAGAAAATGCAAAAAACAAAAAAAAAAAATTAAAAAATATTACCCTACTCAACCTTTAGGTGGTTTGTCATCTCTGGAGGACACACTTTAAAGATTCAACTCTCTGTCTTCTTGCATTAAAATAGATTGAAACCCATAACTGCTTCTGTAGTAGACAGAAGCTTTCAACTAGCTCAATTTACTGCCGGGTATAATCATGTATTTGCGTATGTGTGTGCGCATGTAGGTGTTTTATCTCGAGGCACTTGTTTCAACTGAAAATTGCACCAATCCAAGGCAAACTTTTTAATCTTATTTACGAAACTTTTACACTTTATCCAAACACCGGAAGTAGAAAAAGTAATTTGCAACACAAAAATAGGAACAACAGTCGACAGCTTGCATAAAATTACAAAGTATTTCACGAGAAAGATTTAAAAACAACAAATAAGCCTTTCCACATCAAACTTTTCAGTAATTTAAGCCCAGTCAAGCATTTAAATACGTACCTACCTCTTAACTTTCTGGGGAGTATGTGGTAATTTTCTAAATCGATGTTATAATTTGGGCAATATTTGCATGTCATTTTCATATATGTATGTATGTAAGTACAGAGATCATTAAATATGATTGTGTTAGGAAAACATGTAATAATTTATAATAACGGATGTTTTTCGAAAACAAAATACATTAAATCGACAAAGTTTGTCGATGAATTTTAAATTTGGTGAGCTTTCCTAATAAACATACTCCTTATTTTTTCCGAAACCAATTATTTTTATTTTGTCTTTTCATAAATTCAAACTACTTACTCTGATAGCGGCCTACTTCTTGGCGCCGTAACACCGTCACAGTCTTTTCTGATTTCATTACAGATTCAATGTACTTATTTACTTGCTCTGAAATGTATGCTTTCTCAGATAAGTAAGCAATCACAGGGATAGTAAAACAATCTGCACATAAGCATATATACATACATACATATAGTATATCATCTGCAAATATATGGCTTGTATGCGTGTAAAGCAAATCTGTTAAAAATATTTTAGTACGAAGCACAAATAACTAGCGAAGACGCCGTTATCGCAGATGTTTCCGCTTCATTGATGCAACTCCCACGAAGATAAGCAAAACTAACACAACAACCATCTCAATACAAAAAATAAATAAATAAAATATTTTCGGCACGAAAATCGGCAGCGATTTTAATATGCTCTTGCTGGTAGCAGACTTTAATGAACACATTTCCCATATTTGCGAATATGTGCTGTGTATGTGCATCCGCCGGGAAGTCTGTCTATCTGTGTCAATATGTAAATTTAATAGTTCGAAAACAAAGTAAAGCCAAGATATGTAGATGGGTGTATAATTATGAGAAAATCAGTTTACGGAAGCGGCTGGGTGCAGACAAAATAATATAGAAATTAATTATGCACAGATACAAATACAAATGTACACATGTAAAATTGTATGCATATACTATACTTATATAAGAGAATACTTTGGTGCACCCAGGCAGCATTCGTAGTAACCAGCCCCACTTGTATCGAGTTATCACTCTTAATTACTCTTATGACAATTAAAATGAATATACGTCAACATATAAAAATAAATATATGACTCTCAGTGACGAATATAGTTTATCATTGTATGATTAGGGTGAACCTTAAGCTAGTAGGTGAAAAATAATTACGTACTTAGCATGATTTTGTTTTAGTATAAAGTTTTAGTATTAGTATCGGGTGATTTTTTAAGATTGATAACTTTTTTTTAAAAAAAAACGCATAAAATTTGCAAAATCTCATCGGTTCTTTATTTGAAACGTTAGATTGGTTCATGACATTTACTTTTTGAAGATTATTTCATTTAAATGTTGACCGCGGCTGCGTCTTAGGTGGTCCCTTCGGAAAGTCCAATTTTGGGCAACTTCACGCAAATGAATAGCCCGAAAATTCTTCGGAAATGTTGTCTTCCAAAGCTGGAATAGTATTCTGTAGACTTTAGACTTGACGTAGCCCCAAAAAAATAGTTATTAAATCGCATGATACATACGGGTCCATTTCTTGAGATGAATTTTTCTCCGAAGTTTTCCCTCAAAATGGCCATAGAATCGCGAGCTGTGTGGCATGTAGCGCCATCTCGTTGAAACCACATGTCAACCAAGTTCAGTTCTTCCATTTTTGGCAACAAAAAGTTTGTTAGCATCGAACGATAGCGATCGCCATTCACCGTAACGTTGCGTTCAACAGCATCTTTGAAAAAATACGGTCCAATGATTCCACCAGCGTACAAACCACACCAAACAGTGCATTTTTCGGGATGCATGGGCAGTTCTTGAACGGCTTCTGGTTGCTCTTCACCCCAAATGCGGCAATTTTGCTTATTTACGTAGCCATTCAACCAGAAATGAGCCTCATCGCTGAACAAAATTTGTCGATAAAAAAGCGGATTTTCTGCCAACTGAAAATTCGACGTTGTGGCAGACGGTTTTTGCACGAGCTGTATTTTATACGGTTTTACACCAAGATCTTTGCGTAAAATCTTCCATGTGGTCGAATAACACAAACCCAATTGCTGCGAACGGCGACGAATCGACATTTCACGGTCTTCAGCCACACTCTCAGAAACAGACGCAATATTCTCTTCTGTACGCACTGTACGCATTCGTGTGGTTGGTTTAATGTCCAATAAAGTAAACTGAGTGCGAAACTTGGTCACAATCGCATTAATTGTTTGCTCACTTGGTCGATTATGTAGACCATAAATCGGACGTAAAGCGCGAAACACATTTCGAACCGAACACTGATTTTGGTAATAAAATTCAATGATTTGCAAGCGTTGCTCGTTAGTAAGTCTATTCATGATGAAATGTCAAAGCATACTGAGCATCTTTCTCTTTGACACCATGTCTGAAATCCCACGTGATCTGTCAAATACTAATGCATGAAAATCCTTAACTCAAAAAAATCACCCGATATAAGCATACAGGGAGCATGGAGTCATGTGGAGAAGTTCACTCAAATGAAGAAAATTCGCTGAGTGCTATTCACTTAGGAGTGGCCACAAACGATTATTTTACATACGGCTGAAACATGTAATTTTCCGTTCTTAAACCAAATATCCCCTGGGTAGCCAAAAAATATCCGTTTGAAAGCAAGCTAAAGTGAGAAGGCGAAACATCGCTCCCCAGGGTTGTGAGCTGGGTTTGGGAACCGCTACATAAAAAAACACCCCAATTGAAAAGTATAAAACAGCCTCGGATGAGAGATCACACATTTTGACATCCCCACAAAACTAATGCGGCTGTGTAAACTGACTTTAAGCAATACCAAAAACTCCGTAAAACCAGCATTAACACCAACAACCTTAGCTTCGAAATTCAACCAAGAATAACTCTTGCCAACAGGTGCTACTTCGGACTGAATAAACAATTGAACAGTAAAATGGTCACTCGACGAACAAAGAACAAGATCTACAAGTCCCTCATCATACCCGTCCTGCTATATGGTGCAGAGACATGGATATCTGCGAAAGATTTATACTCGATGGAATGATTAGCGGTACAATGTTTACGACGAAGTTGACATAATTCAGCGCGTTAAGATGCAGGAGTCTAGGTCATGTCCTCCGAACAGATGAACACACTCCAACTCTGAAAGTATTCTAGCCGCCGGGCGAAGCAGTGGAATAGGAAGACTGCGTTGGAAAGACCAGGTAGAGCAGAACCTGGCTACTCTGGGAATCTCCAATTGGCACCAAACAGCGAAGGAAGAAGAACTGCGCTAGTGCTGACTACGCCAATAAAAATGAAGAAGATATAAGCATAGAGAAAAGCCGTTTTATGCTAAAAGTAAAAAAAATGTATTATTTGAAAGTTTCAGTTAAGCCTACATTTCGATTTCAATGTTTCCCAGATTTCAGTTCATGCTAGCCTGAGTTTATTTGGATTATAAGTGACAAACCTCTCTATACCAAGTGCCGAAACAGAGGCATTGTTACGTATATATGTTTTCGATACTCTTTCAGTAGAATAATTAGAGTTTACCCAATGAAAATTTGTGTTTATTCAGGTTCCAACCAAAACTTATTCCTACCGAATTAAAATTAGTCCTGAATGTATGTATTTATGTACAAGTTATATTGATCTATCCGGAACAGGTTATACTTTCAAGGTTGCACTAAATTTGTACAACCCAGAAGGAAATGTCGGAGACTCCATAGAGGATATAATACTCTTTGGTCAATATATATGTATACAAATAATCAGCGTAACGAGTTCAATTTAGCCGTAATCTTTTAGTTTTTGAGATAACGTTCTGGAATTTAGCATATGCCGTTTTATTCGCAAGAAGCTACTCACTTGTCAGAACTCAGGTCCTTATAAGAAACCTTTTTACATGACAAGGTACTTTTACAAAATTTTACACAGATTATTGTTATATCCGAATAAATCTTTCAGATCAGACATCCATACCATATAGCTGCCTCAAAAACTGATCGATCAAACTCAAGTCCTTCTATGGAAAACTTTTTGATTTGATGGGATATCTTCACTAAGGAATAGATTATTATCCAAGGCATGAGTACAATCTCCGAAGAATTCAGATCGAATCACTATAGCTTATAGCTATCATTCAAGTTGATTTATCAAAACTAGGATAAATATATTTTTATACCCTTTTGTGATATAATAAATAGTTATAACTTCGATATAGTCGGCTTACTTGTTTCTAACAAAATTTAACTTACTTGTATTTACTATCAGAAACACCAGTGATTTCTTCAAAGTAAGTGTTAAGTTCTTTCAGACAATCCTTTAATTTACACGGCTTAAAGGTTATACTTAGAAGGGAAATCTTACTAAATTTAAAAGTTAATCTAATCACTAACGTTAATCAGTTGCCTTGGCCTAATTGGAACATTATATCACTCTATAAACATTACAAACTATTTTCAATGTTAATTTTTAAAACACATGAAGTGCAAATGACGGTTAGTGGGTTAAGCACAAATAAAAGCGATATACATGTAAATAACAACAAAATGTTTCTATTAATTGTTCATTGTCCAAAATATGCTCAGAAAGTTTAAAAGTCTAAAAGCCCTCACCTTTTTAATCAAATACCAAAACACACGTCAAACAATAGTAAAAGCTCGAGGAAGTAACTAATAAAAGTACCAAGAATAGAGTTCTGGTTGAGAGATAAAAAATACTTTAAAACGCGTTAGATGTTTCCTATAGACTGTATTTACTTTATAAGACAATCACGCACATTTTTCCAAAATTGTAAATATGTCTTTTGCTCTCCGTTGAAAAATATGCGGATGCAAACCGAACACTTTTCTCAAAATCCGCCATATTATGGTTTAAGACGGTCTCAATTTTTGAGAACGCCTTGGAACCGACTTATTGCGACCTTCGGCAACACTTGCCTGAACGGCAGCAATACTTTCATTACTTCGAGCAGTTCTTTGTCTAATTGCTACTGGAACATTATGTAAAGAAAACATACGTTCGAAATTTTCAATGATTCGACGAGTAGCGAGCACTGTTGGACGATTATTACGACCATAAAATGGCGAAAGCGCACGAAAAATTGCCGCTGGAAAACGATTTTTTTCGCAACAACGTTGCTAAGGAATACATAGTTTGTTCACATATGTTTGTAAGTCCTAAAACTAAAAGATCTGGCATATAGGGTTATATATACCAAAGTGATCAGGCTGACGAGTAGATTTGAAATCCGGATGTCTGTCTGTCCGTCCGTCCGTCTGTCCGTCCGTCTGCCCGTCCGTCCGTGCAAGCTGTAACTTGCGTAAAAAAAAGATATCATGATGAAACTTGGTACACGTATTCCATGGCTCCATAAGAAGGTTAAGTTCGAAGATGGTCAAAATCGGCCCACTGCCACGCCCACAAAATGGCGAAAACCGAAAACCTATAAAGTGTCAAAACTAAGCCATAAATAAAGATATTAAAGTGAAATTTGACACAAAGGATCGCATTAGGGAGGGGCATATTTGGACGCAGTTTTTTTGAAAATGGGCGTGACCCGCCCCCTTTAAAAATCTCATAAACTACTTTGCTATGTCAACCAAACTCTGCAGAGTCATTTTCTTTAGGCATTTCTATATACAGTTCAAAAATGGAAGAAATCGGATAATAACCACGCCCACCTCCCATACAAAGGTTATGTTGAAAATCACTAAAAGTCCGTTAACCGACTCTGCACCCTGCACCCAGGCTTTTTTTAAAAATTGAAAATGGGCGTGGCCTCGCCCACTTATGGACCAAAAACCATATCTCAGGAACTACTAGACCGATTTCAATGAAATTCAGTATATAATATTTTCTTAACACCCTGATGACACGTACGAAATATGGTTCACAACCACGCCTTCTTCCAATATAACGCTATTTCGAATTCTATCTGATGCCTTCTCTGTATAATATATGTATACATTAGGAACCAATGATGATAGCGGAATAAAACTTTACAAAAATACGGTATTTGAAAAATATATAAATGACGTATAATGAAATCTCGATTATCACTTTATCATGCGAGAGTATAAAATGTTCGGTGACAGAACTTATTTTGATAATAAAATTGAATAATTTGTAAATGTTGTTCCTTCGTTTATATTTCCATGATGAAATTGTAAACAGAATACGAAGAAACAAAAAATTGCATAACACGACATGTTGAAAATGGCCGAAACGACACTCAAAAATCATATCATTCTTTGGAAAACTCGGTAAATTATGGCCTTTTCAGTTTGGATTTCGTATAAAGAGGTGATTTACAAAACAAATTTGGAAGGCGCTATGGGGCTGGAAAAACACTTACTGCAAATCTCACAAAATTATAAAATCATTCATGAATGAGAATCGAATTCCTCGAAAGTTTTCCATAGGAGGGCCTAGAATTACATCAAAACTTGTTGATTCCAGGATTATAAATATTTCCAATTCAAATAGGTTTTATTCCGCGCCGAAAATTAAGGCTCTGGCGGAAGGGAAAAGTACACCGCCTTTGCCTACGATTCGTTTACGCTTACACGAAGGTGATTTGTACGGTACCGTACCACGGAAGATTCCTTATATTATATAAGGCCAGCTTGGCAAAACTAATAAAATTTTATGCAGACTATGTCTTGAAATCAAATAATTTTTGTTTAAAAATTCTTTGGACGGGCGAATCAATGATAAGGTTGAAGTATAGTGGTTGCCAAATGTATCTGTGTCGCAAAGAAGGCGAAGCACTGACATTGAAGAGTGTTAAACCTACGCTTAAAGAAGACAACAGGGGACTCATGGTATGGGGCTGCATTTCTGCCGAAGGGGTGGGCAAAATAGTGGTGTTTGAAGGCAAAGTTAACGCTCAAGTGTATTTTAAATTAATAAAGGAAGTCATCATACCTAAAGGCAGGCGATTAATTACCGAGGTTGCTAAAATGACCCACACAAAGCCTTAACCTTTCCCCGATTGAAAATGTACATATGGGCGTGATTAAAAACTAAGTTTACCGAGAGAATACCTCTGAAGGTTGTATGAATTAAAGGATATAATTATGAAAATATGGCTGAGATTTTCACCAGAAATGTAAAAGGTATTATCTTTGGCGGCCGTAGCGCTTGGCGAAGCTATCACAAAATAACGGTGGTCATTGCGGTTACTAAATTACATGTTCACTTAATTTTGATTCTACTTTTTTATTACTTTTTATTGTTATTAACATAATATAGTTTAAATGCTAACTTATAGTACAGTAACTGTGTATAATAGGTTTAATTAATAAGTGGAAATAAATTTAATAAAAGCTATGATAAAGGCAAAATTAACTCTACAAAGCTTTCTATTACAAATGTTCACTTAATTTTGATTGCAACTGTATCTATTAAAGAAAGAGACATGTGCTCAATGACAAATAAATTGTGCAATAAATTTCAAAATTGCAATTACTAAAGTAGCAGTCTGTCAATCAAATCATTAATTATCTCATAAGCACTTCCAGAAACTTAAGTTGTACTTCAACAAATTACGAAATGTAAAGCGATTTCAACTTGCAGAACTTCAAAATTTTTGGGTATTTAATTTCAAGCGAAATGTGCGTGGGGAGAATTAAGAGATAAACGGGGTTCTTAATGTTTTAATGACAGGGGAATACCAAAAAAAACTTATTTTTAGTTGCTGTTTATTTTTTTCAGCTCAACAATTGTTTAGAATTATGGTATAATTATGGAGTTTTATGACTTCCCTACACATTTTCGAAATGTCAGCGGCTGTTCACTTGCCCAAACGACTATTTAAAGTGCTTTGTGGAACAAATTATGCCAAATTTGTGAGCTTTGTCTAATGTTGAAGTGCCCAATGGCAACCACTCTGTCTGTAAACTCAGTGAACTTGACCTCAAACATACGCGTACATACTTGTCTAATTTTTTTGAGTACTTTGTATAAACAGACACATATATGACATACATATGCATACATACAGATATACAGATATATGTATGTCCGAGTTCCTATGCGTTCGTTAAGTGAGAATTAGTTTCGCTAGTCTTTTCATATACTTCTTTTGACTTCTTTTGCAGCTTACGTATTTGTTGTATCCAACTGCAACGGTATCTGCCGCCAATATATTTTTATGTATTCTACAAATGTAACTGAATCATTTTGTAACTGTCAATATTAACTCACTATTATGCCCACCAGTTTTTCGTGACGCATTTCCGCTCCGACAGACACGTTTCCACTAAAGCTGCACAAAACCACTTGACTCACTGTGTCACACACTTTTCAACGCAAACACATGTTTTTCACATAACTATATATTGTATATAGACATTGTAGTATATAGTCATATTTCAGTTTGTACAAATATCTCTACTGTCTGCCTGCCTCACTGAACTAGTTCTTTTTACGTTTTTTAAGCGGCTTATGCGCTATTCTTTGCGCTGTCATTTGGCGGCTTCTGTCTGTCGCGTCTTTTATCGATACACACTGTTCAATATACGAGCTCTTACACTCATGCACTTGTGTTGGCAACTTGCGTTGACCTGTGCCACATAATGACCCAATTCATGTTGAATGCATTCAGCTGGATGCCGACTTTGAAGTCCGCCGTCGACAGAGGTCATTCCCGCCGCGTTCAAGTTATTTGTACAGCAGTTATGAATATATAAAGAAATATACAATATAAATATATAAGTATATATAAGTAAATAAGTGCAAAAGCATTCAGCAAAAGCGCCAACTACAGTGTTATTGAAGTGAAGTGAAAGAGAAATTGGATTAAGTGCTTTTGTGTCCTCTATGGATTCAGCGCCGTAAGCTTGTACCGCCCAGTGACCCGGCGAAAAATTTTTGTGTGGCATTTACTTTTGATAAGGCATGTTTTCGTGAGCTTATAAATGTTGACACATACATCCAGATTTCATCGCCGGACTTAAGATTCGTGGGTGCTTGAGAATTTATTGCAGTAGCGTGCGCTAAAAAATAAAGTAGAGCGAAGAATTTGCATGAGGCCGACGAGGGAGAACTGAACAATATCGGAATAAATTGTTCGTTGTATTGAATATTCGTTTCGAATTAAGTGAGGACGTGTTCTTATGCATTTACTATCGAGTGGTCAAGTATACTTCAGCAAGAGTTAAGAGGAAACGCAGAAGAATAAGTCCTCGCTTAATTTCCTTGCGATATTCCCCACATTGAACAATACATATAGTATTTATGTATAACCAACCGACAACCAGGGGAATGATAGCTTTCACAATTTTACCACTGAAAAGTGTCAAATAGTAGAGTCTCCATTATTTCTGTAAGTTTGCATTGGTTCTTCTGAGTTAAGTATTGCGATGTAAAAAAGGAGTTTTATAAGAAGTACACGACGAAAGATTTCCATTTTCAAACGTTCCGATTTCTTTTCAGTAGTTAAATTTAATGTTTCTTAGGTTATTCTATAGACAATTATTACCGGTCAATGCATGCATTGTATAGATCTCTCGAAAAAGAATGAGTGATCTGGAACTATTGTGAAAGCGAATATGATATTTGAAAAGTTATTCGGGATGGACCTCGTATCGCATATCAGCCAGAAGTGTCTTGGAAAGCAGGGTAGCAGTGGAAATTGTTGTCAAGGCAAGTAACTTCACTTCTACTGGGAGTCAGGTCACAAAGGCATAGAGGGCAATCAAATACTGGACGAGATTGTCAAAAATGGTGTATGGCCAGGGGCGGATCCATGGGGGGGAGAAAGCTGCGGAGAGTTCCCCACCCAAAAGTTAAAAGTAATACATTATTTTCATCATAAATGGCACTCCGCGAAAAAAGGGAAAAAGGAGAGTTACAAGTACTAAATTATAGAGTTCTCCCCCAAAATTCTAATCTGGCTCCGCCCCTGTGTATGGCTAACACCAGAAAACGTAATCAACATTGTCTTTACGATGATCTGGACAGAAGCATGTTAAATAATATCAAACGCCGATTGAACGAGCTACCTGGATGCAAAACTGTTAAAGTCATGTGCAAAACGACAGATCGGAAGTACACAAAATTCCTATTGGCACTCCATAGAAGAGACTGTGGGAACATGATCGCATTACTAACTGGTCACTGTCTGTTGGTGACACATGGCCGCAGAACGGGGCTGACAGATCGAAAAGACTGCAAAAAATGTCTAGAGCAAGTCACCAGAGAAACAGTGGAGCATCTCTTATGCACTAATTCCACATTATCAAGATTATGCTGTAAGCATCTGAGGCCCCTACTGTATGATATACTTATAGAGGTATCGATAGTGAGGCCACAGAATCTGTTGAAACTCGCAGCAAGCGCAAGCATTCTAAAGGACGTCTCCTTCTCATGGACCAAAACTGTTCTATGCGTGGCTCATTGGCCTATCAGACTAACCTAACCTAACCTAACCTATTCGAGACGAATGCAACAACGTCGATTTAGCTCTTAAATCTTTGCTACCTCCGAGTGGTAACTTTCTTGTAAAGAGAATCTTAGAAAAAGCTGAAATTTTATAACGAGCTTTCTCGGAGAGTACACGCAGGTGCTTAGCGAAAAGTTTTTGCATAAGCATTTCACAATTTCTCCATACCGTGATGTTCACAACGGAACTGCCAAATTAAATAGCAAAATTATATAATATTTTCTTTTTTTATTTTTGAGAATAACTAAGCTCTTACATAAATCATGTGATCAAATATGAACCGGACTGATAAAAAAAAATACATTCTCTGTAAATTAATAATTTTTACAAACTTTTCATAAGCCGTGGCCGTTATGACCGTCGTACTTTCCACGAATTTTGTTTTTTTTTCTGTTTTGTGTCAATTTTTGTATTGCCATTGGTTAGCTTCGAAAACTTTTTTTAACCATGTCTCCTCCACTAATAATCTCGCTGTGTTGTGAAGCATTTCTTTTCAACTCGACGTCATTTTTGCAATAGATTCGAGTTTTTTGGTACGAGTTTAGCATTCACACGATTCATATCCAATATATTAACCAAAACATATTGCCTCGATCCATTGGAGATGTGAGATGCTGATATACGTAGATTTTTAAGCGCTGTTTCTTTAATTTTTTCGATATGATCGTCATTAACAGAGGTGGATAATCGAATCGCATGAGGCGGGTTTTCAATGACTTCAAGACCTTCTCTGAATGCGTTGTGCCTTTCAAATACATGTGTTCGTGATGAAGTAGGCTCCCCAAAACACTTCTGCAACATTTTCTGAAGAAGCTGATATTGATCCACTATAGTATACACCTACTATACAAACAGGTCGATCAAACTCAAGTCCTTGCATGGATGACTTTTTGATTTGACATGGTATCTTCACGAAATTAGCATGGATTACTATTCAAGCCATCGATACAATACAAATACCAGTTTCCAGTTCGGAATACTAAATGATATTGCTGTTATATTAGTGGATCCGGTCACGCGTTGTGGTGGTTTACTTTTCACATTATTATTTATATAATAATCTATTCAATACAGTGAAAATTTTATTACGAACAACGATTTTGTCGGTATACTATAAGTATCCAAGGGATTATACTTGAGGTTTAATTTTGAATATGTTCATACTCGTACAAATAAATTTCATTGGAAAAAATAACGAATTTAAGGCTACTTTCTCAATGTCTGGTTAACAGCCTTTCCGACTAGTTAATGTAGATGTCCGCTTAATAGAGCGTCCATTTAATAGAGGTTTCACTGTATTTTTTATTTATGATTTTTTTACTATTCTATCAACAACGCGACACGTACTTTTTACATATAAAGATAAATGAAATTAATATCTGTTATTGTATATACCTATATTCATGTATAATTCAACCTTTAAATTGGAGATATAAGTATGTATAAGAACAAAATTAATTTGAAACTTAAATAAAGTAACTCGATAACTATTTCAAAGATTTCCACCTTACGCAGATAGATAGACAATTATTTTACGGTAAAGTACGACCAGCACATAGCATAAGCTATCAAAGCTTTCAATGCAATCAACTCTAGCGGTGATTTTCAATTTTCCTTCAATTTACACACTTCTTACGTTCGCACTTAAGCAAACTCATAACTAACTCTGCACGCCTTGTAAGCAAGTGGGTGTGTATGTTTGGACGTTCGGGCGCTTTTGATGGCCTCTTCGAGTTATAGAAACGCCCGCACGCATGCTTACTCACACGCGGTATTCCACAGGCGACGACAAGCACGATAACGGTGTTGACACCGGCGACTTTGATAGGTATGCAAGCTATGCTATCTTAAGACTTAAGTAAACTTTGTTATCTTTCGTGTGGCCCAAATACTTCACTTTATTCATTGAGGCAATGTTTGATGTTATATGTAAGTGAGCGGAGGTATGTATGTACATATGTATGTATGTATGTGGTACATACTCTGTAATCAACTGATAAGCGTTGGAGGGCCACAATGAAGCATGCGAGCGGCTAGTTTTGTAAAACAAAAAAGAATGCAGTGGAAATTCATATGTATCACAAGGGGTTATGAGGAGTAACGGCGCCAAGCAGGAAATGAAAACCTTTCAGTACGAATGTACTATGGATTTGCAGCTATCATATCTTGAAATGAAATAACCAAACAAAAAAATATTCAAAAACCCTTGCTTAAAACAACAACACAGCAATTGAGCTTTATTCCATACAGAAAGAGGTTTATGCTTGATTGCGAGTAAATAAAGTGTGTAAACCTAAAAAATTGCTTCGAATTATTATCCCAATATCACTTATTTCTTATTTCTTAAAACCCAAGAGACAAGTGAAAAATAAAGTCCAATTTGTGAGCCGCACACTTTGAGTACTTTCATTCAGTTTTTCCATTTACTTCGAATAAACTTCATGCGGTTCACTGCCAGACGTTTGCTGGTGGTTCTTCCCGGCCACTTTGGCATGTGGTGAACCAACCTCAAATTGCGGCAAATAATCAAAATATATTACGGTAAAGAAGGCAGTAAAAAATCAACCAAAAAGTTCACTGATGAAAGGGACAAAAGCGTATGAGCCGAAAGCAATCTAATGAACCAGAGCAATGTTAGTTAATAACGTTTCAGATGAGTTGCTCTTAGGCAGACGTACCAAATAAATGGCCTGCAACAAAAGCAACAACACTCCATAAGGTACAATACTCGTTTAGCACTCAATATAGAACTTCAGTAAAAAACAAAATATGTTTGTATGTACACTGTTGTGCAAAAAGTTTCGCTGTGTAAAATTCTTCAGTTGAAAATAAGCGAAAAGTCAAAAACGACAACAACACAGTTAAATAGATAAATGGAAACATAGCACTTTAGGCAGAACGAAATTTATGTGCCATCAATGTGTGGCAGGCAATTCAATAACCGAGCACAGCAACTCATCGCCGTCAACGAGTTTGCTGATTGCAACGCTGTTCTAACATTCTTTCGGTATTTGGTAAATAGAAGATACGCGCGGCTACACGGTTATCGCACAGTTAACATCTCATACAGCATTCCAAGATAAAGCAGAACACCATATTTCGCCATTTGCCGAAGAAATGCTTTTCTGCAAGACTTGTTTGTACTTTATAACATTTCAGGTTTTTGGCATTGTGATATTTTCAAGGAATTTTATTTATGCAGCTTGCTCTTCGCCCAGTTCATTTTGCCTTCTTCATTAGAATCTGCAAGACACTTGATAATCATAATATTTTCAGCTTTTTCGGTTGTTCCGAACCGGTTTTGCACAAGCGGCGCACAATGCCTAGCAATTTCAAGTTACTTCGCACGCAATTGCTTGCTGTTTGAACTTAAAGTGCCCTGTTGATAAAATGGAAACTTTTCGGAGAAGATGTTCTTATACATATTATATTAAGAATACAAAATGACCTTAAAATTATTACAAGAAAAAAGAAGGAAGTACATGAATATGAAGTGAACTAGATCTAATACGTTTAAGTACAGCTTACATACAAATAAATATAGATCAAGAAAATTACTCGTTCATAACTGAAAGATCGGAGCCTAACAGAACCGAAACTATTAGGCTTTTAAAAAATTTTTAGTAGAAATGGTTGTTTCAGACCAAAATGGATCTTCACGAACTTGTCGCTCAGCTTTTGAGTTATCCATTTGCGATCATCTTTCCAGCAAAGCTGCTCATTTGATGTAACCGTCGATATTGTATCTTTTTAACATACTTTAAGCTGCCATGCAAATTGAACGTTCAAAATCAAGACCTTGTATGGAAAACTTTTTTATTTAAGAAGATAACTTCACAGAATTTGGCAAAGGTACAATGTCAGCAAAAATTTTTCAGAGATCCAACAAGATCACAAGATAATTCATGAAATTTTACATGGATTATTTGCCAAAGCATAGTTTGGGTTAGGTTAATCTGGTAGGCCAATAAGCAACGCATAGACCAGTTTGTTGCTTTGCAATACCAGATGGAGTTCACTTGCTAAGTCCAAGACTCGTTTAGGATACCTGCGCTTGTCGCAAATTTTTCAGACTCTGCGGCTTCACTATGAATACCTCCTACAGTGTATCATACTGTGGGGACCTCAGATGCCTACAGCGTAGCCTTGCCAATGCGAGTTAAGTGCACTAGAGATGCCCCGCACTAAGAATTTCCTGCAGCGACCAGTTAATATTCCCATAATGTTCCCACAGTCTCCTCTATCGAGTGGCAATAGGAATTTTATGTACTTCCGATCTACCATTTCGCACATGATGTTTGCAGGTTTGCAACCTGGTAGATCGTTCCCATCGGGTTCTGATTTTCTCCACCGTGCTTCTGTCCAAATCGTCGTATAGACAATGAATGGGTTTCCCGTTTCATGGGTTTCATGTTTTCTTGGAAATCTCGTCCACTATTTCATTTCTCTCAATGCCTTTGTGGCCTGGCAGTCAGTAGAAGTGAAGTTGGTTACTTCTGGCAACACTTCGCAATTCAACTGTTGCACAGCTTCCCAAGACACTTCTGGCCGATATGCGTTACGAGGTTACTGCCTTGAATACTGCTTTCGCGGCTTTCGCAATAGCAAAGATCTTAGCTTGAAATATACTGTACTTAAAAAGTTGCCTTATTCCTAATTTCGGAAAACTTATGTATGCCAAAGATAGTTCTGAGATTGTCTCAGAACAAATTGTTGAGATCGGATAACTATTGTTTATAGCTACCATACAAACTGACCGATGAAAATCAGAATAAAGATCTTTTTATACCCTTTTATGCTATATAAATGCACCTGTGAAGCGTACCACCACTTCGGGGCATCCGAAGTTAACGTGTTGTCATTATCTAATTGACTCAATCAATTCTCTCGATCGCTATCGACCCTTTACTTCCACTTTTGTAAATATTCCTTTAATTTAGGTACTTTTTAGCTACTTTCTTACAGTTTGTGAACAAATTCACAAACTAAATCAATAATAATAGTAAGTGATATTATGACAGCATCGTCCTGTTACTTTTTTGGAGTTCATTTGACAGAAGAATTGTTGGAGGATATGTTCATTGTTTAACTATAAAAGTTTGACAATTTTTTTTATCATTATATGATTAACAAAAGTATGTACATTTGCACATGCTTGTATTGGAGCTTTCGTCTCCAGCGAGTTCATTTTCTAGTGAAAGTTTTCTTAAGATCATTTGCCTTTGGCATTTTATGTTTCCTGTTGAAGCTCCACAGTATTTCTTCTAATGAGCAAAACGGATACAAAATATGTATTTACATACACTATATATGTACATTATTAAGTATTCGCTACTTCGCTGCAAAATTAAGTCATTAACCCCAATCGTCTGCTTAAGCAAGAAGATCAACTTCTGAAAGATGTAATTTACGAACACATTTGTTTTGGTATATTATGTACATACATATGTGAATAGAGAACTGTATATAATAGGACTGATTAATAATTTTAATCACATTCGACTTAAAGCTGAGCTCTAACAAAGGTTTTGAACAACGAAGTCATTATTATTATTTCAAATTAATCATACTAATTCGATAGAGTATCGGTATTAAGCGGCAAGGAAGTGTTGCCAAATCTTAGACACATTGTATCCGGCAGCAAGGTTGCATAACTGAGCCGAAGAAGCTACACTTTAATTGAGACCTTAAAAACTTAAAAAGTCTTAATTGAATAAATAGAGTTTTGAGTACTAAAATACTTCTAAATATGAGAAGAGCACGTACCAAGAAATGTATCAATAGGTTTTAATTAAGAATTATAATACAATACTAGAGGACCCGCCCATGTTTAACTCTGGCTGATACATAGGTAGTACTACTAATACCATCTATATGAATTCTATTAGTTAGATTATAAGTATTAGTTAAGGAATAATCGCATTTTTGGTGAAGCAACAAAAATGAATCAAAAAGCATTTTGTGCGTTAAGAATGAATTGGTTTTTGGGGTAAAAATACTATTGAATTTGGGCTGTGCAACAGTGCAATCAATCGAGTCCAATCGATTGTCAGCCTGGTGGACTGCATATTAAGAAACGGTTCTCAAGCGTGGATAGACAAAAAAATCGGCTGGCAAAGTTATGGCATCAGTCTTGCAATGCTTCGAAAAGATTTCTCTATATATCAATTTTTAATAGACCATTTTATCAATATTTCAGTTATGCCGCTATTTTTTTATGCCAGATCTTTTGCAATTTTAAATTGCCTGTCAAGATACCCCCTCCAATAGTTAGCAGGTATGAAAAAAATGTTATAGCTACCCATAGATGTATTGAATCACCCAATTTATTACCTAAGAACGAACAACTCTGTCCACGTTATGAAAACTTGTCTACAGATGTCGCCTTTTACTTTGGCATCGTTTTGTTTATTGCACGTTTACGCCAATTTAAGGTTTGAATATTGGATACTGCGATGGTAGCGCAGTCTATCGGCCAAACATTCCAAAATTAGCAATTGATTAAAAATGAAAAATTAATTTAAAAACACCATTTTCCAGTAGACCAAATTGTGAATCTAAACCATTCTCGAATCTCTTTGAACACACACAAAAAATTTCATCAAAATCGGTCCAGCCGTTTAGGAGCAGTTCAACTACAAACACACGGTCAGAAGATTTATATATATAAAGATTAGGTATACAATATTAGGTAAAAAAGTCCATTTAGCTGCTTCTCCAGTTAATTTAATTTTATGCCGAAATAAATGTGATTTTAGATTTGAGCAATTTTTGTAGGATTAACTTACCAAGTTGAAGCAAAAGTAAAACGGCCGTTGGTCGGTTGTATTTGATTGATTTCGTTCGTGCAGTTATGGAAATGTAATCTGGAATATAAAGTAAGTAAAATATATTATATGTTTATCAAATATATAACCGGTTTGAGGGATACATTAAAAAAACGCAATGCTTATTTACAGTTTTTGAGTTTCTAATGCTTATTTAACCGGATTTTTTCCGTGCAAAAACTTGATTTTGATTCTGCAGTTTGTATGGCAGCCATATGTTATAGAGGGCCGATATCGGCCGTTCCGACAAGTGAGCAGTTTTTTAAGTAGAAAAGGATGTGTGCAAAATTTCAGATCGATATCTCAAAAATTGAGTGACTAGTTCACATAAATACATACATACATACGTTATTGGTATAAAAAGAATAATTGTTATTCCTCATCTTCACCAACATAAGCTCACATGATTTTGCTCACAATTACTGTGAAGACAGTTAATTCTTCAATACAGCAAATTAACAGCGCTAAATTTCAAAATCGAAAATTAACAGCTCGTCAACAGTGTCTAAACATACTTAAAGCACTTTGTCTATAATATCACAATAAAAACTCTGTTTCAATAAGATTTCATTCGCAAATCGATAACAGTTGCAATAAACTACTCTTCTGCTAGCGGTTCCAACGGAAAACGAACGGTAGTTTAGCAATAAAAAGCAATATTCATAAAGTCAAAAAGTTAAAATTTTTCCCACAACAATATTGAATGAGATTTGTTATTCACAAATGTACGCAGGAATGTAATATGGAGGTTGCAGATGTAGATATGTACATATATATTTGTATACGTCTTTCAAATCTTTTCTTACACAATCACTAATTTATACAAATTTATTTTCTTTATTCAATTGAAAAATTATACAAATCGTCAAAAATACAATAAAAGCGAAACACAGTCAAAACAGACAGACCAGCAAACAAGCAGGGTTATGTAGAGATGAAAAATTACAAATACAGTGCTAAACACCAGACAACAATTGCTAGAAATTCCTAATACTTGACCGCACCTCAATAGAAATGGGAAAAGTTGGGAGAAAGAGAAAAATGGAGAAGAAAAATTAACAGCGGCAACTCCAGAGAAAAGATGTTACAAATAACTTTCTTTGTACGAAAGGTCAATGTGTATATATGTATGTCCAAGAGGCCCTTATGGGTATATAAGCTTATGCGTTTAACGCTTATGTAACAATTGAGACTGTTGTTGGGAATCTTAAAAAGCTTAGGCCAACGTGAACCAGCATTTTTGGTTGAGTACACAACACTAAGAAAAAAATTGACTTTGACACGTACATACATATAAATATATATATACATATGGTATTAAAATACATTTTTCCTTTCTTATTTTATATAGTTGTCAGCCGCTACAACCGAGAAGTCACGCTTCATTAATCAAATCTTCGTGCAAATGTCAAGTAACTCATATACATTGAGAGAAGTAAACGTGTTGCTCCTACGTACTTACATACATACACACATATGTATGTATGTATATAAGAAATGTATGGAATTCTATATATACATATATATAACATAGTTTCCAGACTTTCTTCAAGATGCAAGCCTGTCCCCCAAAAGGCATGCAATCGCGCATACAAATGAAGCTATCACCAGGAGAGAGAGATAATAATGAGGTGTCGACAAGTAGGGCGGCTGCTGCTGAATACTCTCATCAGAATAAAATGCCCAAAGAAAGAAGTTTTTGGCTTTTTGGCGACGGCAATATCTATAAATTTGACAGGTAACACAACCTATTTGCCGCTCGCAGTTTGTAACGCGTTACGCACGTGTGATACGTTAATTCGGAAGTCGACACTCAGCAACAAAGTAATGCACAAAGAAACAAAGTACCAGTCTCCAACTCATAAATCACATAGAGCACATTTGAAGTTCAGCTTTTCCTGCTTTTTCTTTTTATGCGTAATTGACATGTCACAAGAATGCTGTGACAATATAGCTTTGCACACCTAGCGGTGATGTAGTTGCATACAGAGGAACGCATAACTTACGGAACCGTCATCTGAATCAGGCCTGCCATTTTATTCCTCCATTCCAATTCACCAGCAAAATATGTCAAGTGGTGGGCGCTTAGTGAGGCTTTAACTGACTAGTGAATGAAATTAGTGGCACTTCAAGTCTTTGAGCACATTATATGATGCAATATGATAGATATAGATAGATAGGGGATATGTTGCATACTCATAGGCAACACTTAAGCAAATAATTGGTGATTTCCTTAACTTTTCATCTACATTGAAATTAAAGAAAAACCATTTTACATCGATCTTTCAACTTTTCACTTTCATTTCCAATACAGACTCGGTGAATATCTTTCATTGTAGTAACCAATAACAAAATAATGGTTCGGTTCAAGCGACACATCGCGCGCTACGACCAATATTCGGTCGACATAGTCGCCCAGCAGCAGTGGCGTAGCTAGGGGGGGCGAAGGGGGCCGTCGCCCCGGGCGCAACGTCTTGGAGGCGGCAAAACGATCTTCGCTAGTTTTTAAAACTCCAATTTGGGCAAAAATTCCTGAAAATTGTGTCAAAAGTGTACAAGATATAGGGCGAAAATGGTTTTTTTTATGTCTTGTAAATTTACTATCAATTTCCTCAAAAACCGTATTGTGAGAATTTTGGAACTTCAGAATTTGTGTGGCCTTCCTAAATTTTATATACTTAATATCGAAGATATTTAGGTAGGTAGATAAAGAGGGGCGGCAGAACATCCTTGGCCCCGGGCGCCCGAAGTTGTAGCTACGCCACTGCCCAGCAGAGTCGGTAAGTCGAGCAATTATGGATCGGTTCGGCACCACGCATACTATACTCTAGTGGATAATGCGCAACCTCAGAGACGTCGTGCAATGCGCACTGAAGACGCTATTGCTGCTGTGGAGCAAAGTATCGCAAAAGAACCGAATGAGTCCCGATTTTCATAAGAATTTTTTTTCAGCGTTGAACCTCACTTTTAATTGAATAGGTAGTGCTGGTTATATACAAGCCATTGTTAAGAAGCCGATACATTCACTGTTTGTATGCTCTATGGACAGAGGAAATCAAACGACCTATTCATCCAAAAATGAAGCCGGCCGTCATGTTGGAGTCAATGAAGAACGCTATCGAGCTATGAATAACTACTTTTTCGTGCCTGAATTGGAAAATGTTGATGCGGACGACCTTTGATTCCAAATAGATGACGCTATATGACTTAAAACCAACGAAACACTAAATATTTTTACGGAAACTTTTACTGAGCGCATTATCTCGCGTTGAGGACCTGTCCCTTACCTCTTAATTCATCTGATTTAACACCGCTGAACTGTTTTTTGTGGGATTATATGAAACGGCTTGTCTACGCATATCACCGCGAGCTGATTGACAACTTGGAAAGAAACATACGGACCCTTTTACTGCAAAAAGTGGTACAAAACTAACGCTGTTGAGGATGGAAAAGATGTTGAGGTAGGTAAGAGTGTTACCACTTTGGTGTCAGTTAGCGCTTGATGCATTATCGTCGAATTTCTACTATAAACTTGCTATTTCGTTTCATCTTTGCGCTCGAACCGCTTTTTGCTTTCGATGAAACCAACTTATGTCCGCTATGCTTCTTGTGGAAAGTCATTCAAGGTTTGGTGCCTGAAGTGTTCCAAATATTCTGTGTCTGGCTTGTGCTAGAGCGGGCCGCTGCGGCAAATGTTGTTTAAGGGCAGACCCATTTTTAGCGCGTATTCTTCAAACGGTCGGTGTCCCGTTATAGTTGCTCTAAGCAAGAAACTACTATTCCTGGTCTTATGCAGTGAGTTTTTGGTTCCAGTCTTAGCATATTTGGGTCATATTTGCTGCGTTATCTTGCAGTTGGTTATTGATTTCCAACTGCACTAAGCTACTTGTTCCTAATGAGTATAAAGATCTCTTTTGTTCATACCCAGCGGACATGACTCCGCTTCGGATATATGTATCTAAAGAAACTCATAGTTTGACCAACTCATCTGCTTTTTAATGAAAATATTTCTGTTACCGGTAACCCAAATTAAGGACACGTGGAGTTGATTCGCCAGTGAGCTTAAAGCCTTTCTGCAATTGCTAACTATACTGGAAGGATCGAAGAACCTTTAAGTGTTTTAGAGGACCGAATGCAAATGGGACTGTTTGACACGAATTTTGAAATCTCAGGCAAGTACAAATTGCACAGTGATAGCTACCATAATCTGCTACGGGGAGGGCACAATAGACTATAGGTCACAGTGAAAACCTCAATTTACATATGTATATCTATCTGTATATCTATAATCTGGTCCTTAACGCATTAGTCAATATTTCCAAGCTACCTTATTTCCACGCAGGGCTCAGAAGTATAAACGTATGTCTATAAGTAGTTTCGCAAAAACTAAGCGCAGCCATAAGTTCCGCTAATCACTAATCCCGTTGCGGTTCACAAACATACACAGGCATAAGTGTATATGTATATGTAATTTATAATGTTGGAATTTAAATCTAAAAAGTAAAATATGTGCCTGCATATGTGTGCGTAAATTCGCACGACTTGCATAACTGGCAAAACGCTTTAGTGCTTCCTGCCGCAGCATCCATTGCGGTGACTGACGCAACGGCAAATGTGAACTGTTTCAGCGCGCCACCAATGGGTGGGCATATGCATGTGTGCGCATGGAAGTAATTCAGATTTATGAAGCGCGATTACCGTTAGAAAAAACCAGGAAAATTTTACAGTCGGCGCAGTTTAAGCCCTTTCACTTTCTAGCGGCGCAGCGAGTAAATATTTTTATAAAAGATGACAGTTTCAAGGAAACGGCTGTGGGGAATGGGGATTGTGTAATATGCAAACTTTTTCACTTAATTAGTTGCCAGAGGAAATGCGCGGCAACCAGTCCAACTAGAGCAAAATAAATATATAATATTCATACACATTGTAGGCTCTACTCGCACGCCATCGCTTTTCATTCAAGAAAAGTCACCAAAAGCGTTTGTTGCATTGCGGCCCAGCGCACTAGCCGGCTTAGTCGGCTGAAAAAAGGATGAAACTCGCGGGAATTTCGTTTTTATTTAAAACACTAACCGAGCAACTAGCAAGCATTTGAGAACCGGGTGATAGGCGCGGCGCAACCACAATCGAGAAACAATATGCCGGAAAACGTAGAAACGGGAAATATTGTGGCAACGTTTTGGCGTAATGAAAAACGTAACGTAAAAAGGAAAATGCAATTTAACTGACAGACTTAATGAATGCGCACAAATGGTGCCAGCAAAGCAGCCCTGCACCAGAGGCAGCAGGGAAGCACCCAAAGCGGAAAGTTAGAAATTGAAAATTAAAACATTTCCAGTGAAACTTCACTTAAATAACCGCTAAGCTGGAAGTGTAAATGAGAATGAAAATGAAATTTGCCCCAATTCCACCCAAAGTGTGGTACGAAATAAATGCAACAAATAAATGATAAGGCAGCTAGATAATGCGTTAGGGCCGCACAAAGCCGCTGCGCCCCGGGTGCGGCCAACCTAATGCTTCGGTTGCCGAAAGCGGTGGAATTTCTATATATTTCGGCTGTTGCACAGAGGGTGGAATGCAAATTATTCCGGTGAATTGGGTCAACTTCAGCGCTTACAACGTGTCCACATAATACATTTTGCATGCTCAGCGCGATTTACATAAGCAAACATGTTTACGCGTCTATAATATTCATAATATATATGTATATACCGATTACATATGTACACAGTTGGCCATAGGTAGCAAAGCGCACGTTTATGCCTTATGCAGTGGCATGCTTGGTGTTATTATGGTCTGTCACACACCTCCGCATTCCAACAACAAGCATCATTTACGGTAGGCTTGCAGTTGACAGCTTGTAGCTTCAGGAAGCACAATTTCGAATGTTAATAAAATTTACACACTCCAATTCTGCACACACATACACCCACAAACATTTGTGCATATGAACTCAATTGCGCACACTCATACACTCGCACTTCTAGTGTGTCACATGTCACCTCGACCTGCTCGCTGCCACGCATGTAGGACATTGGTTGGATTTGCTAAGCGGTGAAGTTGAGCTGGATTTTGTGGTTATGTAAAGCGCTGTAGGCGTACGTGTCCAGGCATTATGCTACCTAAATTCTGATTACAGGGAGATAAATTTATGAAAAGGAACTTTTTCAGATATTATAGTGTTCTTTCGTACAATAATTCTTGCAAATTTCGTAAAGATATCTCGCCAAATAAAAAAATTTCTATACGAGCACTTCAATCCAATTGTTCAGCTTGTATGGCGGCTATATGCTATTGTGGTCCGATATCAACACTTCCGACAAATGAGATACTACTTAGACAGAAAAGGGCGTGTGCAAAATTTCAGAGCGATATCTCAAATTGACAAACAAGACAACAAGGCTAAATCGACTCGGCGCGTGATGGTGATCTTTTATATACATACATAAATATTTTAAAGAATCTCCGACATTTCCTTCTTGATTCTAAAAACTTCATGGCAACTTAATACACCCTGTTCACATATACATACATACATTTCAGCATGATTTACTGTCTCATAATTTAATAAAAAGATGTCGAGAAATCGCAATTTTACTTATCCCAACTTTACCCTGACATACCTAACATTAATATGCCCTATGCAGAATGCACACAAACACTAACTACCTATTTTCATTTCTACTCAAACCTAGTTATCTCACACATTTTTCTATGATCTAACCCCGTTTTTCATGGATCTACTGTCAGTTGACTTTAATAACAACATTTTGGTTGAACTTTTGAAATTGAGTATTATCGAATCAACTTAATCCGCCAAAAAAATCGGTTGAAGTGTTGGCAAACTTCCCGGTCATCATGGCTCTACCATCAGATGACTTCTATAAAATTAGGGAACCTTTATTTCGGGTTTCAACTCAATTGCTTTTTGGTTGAAGTTTTGATATTCGGTATTATCGACATTAAGATGAAAAAACGATTGAAGCCTTGTGAAACTTCTTGTTCATCATGGCTCTACGGTCAGATAACTTCCATAAAATTAAAAAAAAACAAAAACCTATTTTCAACACAATTGCATTTTGGTTTGATTTGATATTCGACATAAACTCAATCCGTAAAAAAATAGTTTGAAACGTTGTCAAATTTGCCATAGATCATAGGTCTACCATTAGATGACTCCTATAAAGGTTTTCATCTCTACTGCATTTTGGTTGAAGTTTTGAAATTCCTTATCGATAATATCATTAAATTGTCAACAAAACTTTGACTTACTTGATAGTTGGAAGTTTGAATGGAGTTGAGTGATCACAAAGGCTTTTTCTTTTGCGTCCCAAATTGTTTGTCACCTTGATATACTAAATCAAAACTAATCTCCATTTTAATAATTCTTAGCTGTTTAATTATCTAACAATATTAACTTTTTAGATCGAAAACGCCATCGCTAATGAGAAGAGATAAACCTTGTAATACCAAAACCGAGTTTGGTTGATCTTAAGCTGAATAGCTTTAACTTCAATTTAGCTGAGTGGCGAAGAAAACCCACCTTTTTGGAAAATTCAATTAACTGAATAAAGTTGTAATAGAAGTATTAGCTACTTTTCCTCTAAACATGATTTTGATCACCAATACAAAACACAACTACTTAAAACATTGGTTACCCTTAGCCACACTTTGGTTAGGTTTGGTTAAAATTTTCTCCGTGCACTACCGTTAAAACAGATCAATTGAAAAGTTTCCGGGCTGACAATACTATAAGGAAATCTATATGATTTTTAGTTAGCTCTAACCCTCAAAAGTCGCGTGTGTAAATTTGACAGCTGTCGTATCATTAGTGTGTGAATTATATCATTTTGAGTGAAGTAACTTTTCTTATTGTGAAAAAGAAATGGATAAGAGGAATAGAACAATGCTTTTGGAAGGGAAAAATACAGTCGAAGAAAAAACTTGGCTTTGATAACGAGTTTCCAGACACCCAAGAAAATTAACCATCGAGGATTGGTATGCTAAGTTTAGACGCGGTAGTTTGAGTGGACTGCACACGATGAATCCGCTCCAAAGCGCGGAAAACTTAACAGTCGGCAAGGTTATGACGTCTGTATTTTGGGATGCACATGGAACAATTTGTATTAACTACCTTAGAAAAGGAAGGATTATCAACAGCGACTATTACATAGCGTTATTGGATCGTTCTAAGGATGAAATCGCCGAAAAACGGTCGCATTTGAAGAAAAAGGAAGTGATACTTCAGCAAACCAATGCACCATGTCGCAGTCAGTGGCAAAAATCCATGAAGTGGACCACGAACTGCTCTCACGTTTTCTCCAGATATGGCTCCCAGTGAATATTTCCTGTACTCAGATCTCAAAAGAATGCTCACTCGGAAGAAAATCTCGTCAAATGAAGAGGAGAACGCCGAAACTGAGGCCTATTTTGAAGCAAAGCACAAATTTTACTACAAAAAAGTTACCGAAAAGTTAGAAGGTTGCTATAATCAGTGTATCACCCTTGAAAACGAGTTTTGCCAAAAAAGTATGTTTTACTATGCTAGGCCGGGGAGTTCTCAATTGACCTGTTATAAAAAAGAAGAAGCAGAAAGCGACTTTATGCGTTAGCACTCTCAACTCACACTCAGCTCAGCTCCAACCTTTTCACCCAGTTTAAGTCATTCATTTGCATTTTCAACAAGTGCCGCTGTGCTGCACCTCCCCTCTGTGGCAGGTGGCAGTATGTAGCGCAGAGCAGTTACAAGATAAGGACGCCTGTGCGTGAGTTCACTTTTTGCATATGCCTTAGTTTCCGCTTCCGACATGGCAATCGTGCAATTATGATTCGTTTTTGCGTCGAGTAGGAAAGCGTGTTAATCCATACCGATAGAGTGGCCGCAATGTGTAGTGCAAATGTTGCACACCTATGTTAATTTATGGATGCATCTGAACATGCAATTAGCATTTAGGGTCAAGCGACTACGCACCTACATACATGCATTTGTCGAGCACCATTCGTCGCACACCACAAGTGACACACATGCCTGTGGAGTCCTCGTTTTTCATTGCACTTTCAATTGCAGGCGCACTTGAACACCTCAAAAACGTCAACACACAAACCATGAATGGGCGGCGACTTAGCTTTTTGCAATTTAAACGCTCTCAAGTGCACTAAATACTTAAAGCCTCAAAGCTGCCTTCGCATGCCAACGCTGTGTGTGTTTGCCACACCTGCCGCGCGAAAGGCATTTTTGTGGCGATTTGCAGCACGTGCTGCCAATGCTACAACAGCAGTGCGGACACCTTCAACTACACATTTTCATTCGCAGCTTATTTGCTCTTCTTAAATTCGCATTTAAAAATTATAAATTAGCGTTTTTTCTGCACGCACTTTGCACCTGTGCAAATAACTGTTTAGTAATGTTGTTGTACGTACATATACATATATGTATGTGTGGTTGAATATAGGCGTATGCCTTGACTTAAGTATTATTGTCGCTTTTGTTTGGTTAATTTGACTTTGCTTTTATTTAATTACACTTATACATACATACATACATACAACTTAATTTCAGTCGCGCCCTTTACAGTTATTAACAGCATTGATTTACGTTTTTCGCAAGCATCACCATAACATTCAACATTTTTCAAGGCATTCAATCAGTTAAAAGAAAATACTAAAGCGTAAATAAACGAAACCTTCAAGCAATACAAATCGTATCTACTTAAGTACACACATACATACATACATTCGCACTTTTTTCCGCTTCATTAAATACTAAGCTCAGCAAGCTTAGTTCACACTTGCTATTCTTGATATTGTATACACTTGTCGCACCAGAAAAATACCAGCGAAGTGCTACTCGAATTTCATCGCCTTCGGATAAATACAATATGGGAGGCATAAAGGGCACTTTTAAGACCTGTGTACATTCAAGAAGAAATAAATCGCATGTAATTTATTGTTATGACAAAGAATTTAGCTTTATGATAAATATAAGTGCTTGCCATTGAACAACTATGAGCAAAAAAAAGTAAGACTTTATTCATAATTTCAAAATTCTTAATTTATTCTTCAAAATCTATATCGGAGCCCTCAAACTTATCCAAAAATGACCCCAATACACTTGTGCCAACGTTTTCCAACGATTCTCGAAACAGAATTGTTAAAGAATAGCTTTCAATGCGCGTAGCGATTCTCGTTTATTGTCTTCAGTTGACTCAAAACGTTTTTTCCCGGAGCAGTCGTTTAGGTTTGCTGAATAGCCAGAAGTCGCACGAAGCTAAATCAGCCGAATACGGTGGTTGCGGCACGATATTAGTTGAAAATTTGGCAAAAAACTCAGAAAGAATCAATGCAGTATGTGACGGTGTATTATCGTGGTGCATAAATCAAGAGTTGTCGGCACATAATTTCGGCTCTTTTTACGAATAGCTTCGCGCAAACGACGCATAAAACTCAAATAGTATTCCCTGTTGTCAGCTTGGCCTGTCGGAAGGAATTCGGAATGCACCACACTTCGATAACCGAAGAGAACTGTCAACATAACTTTGATTTTTGAGCTGCTTTGTTGTGGATTTCTCGGCTTCGGTTCACCTTTGCCCCGATAGTCGACCGATTGATCGTCTGTTTCCGGATAGTAAGCATCCAAGCCTCATCGCCAGTAATAATACATTTCATGACATTCTGGTAGTCGGAAAACATTGTTTCACAGACGTTAACGTGATGCTGTTTTTCGAAAAAATTTAGTGATTTTGGAATCAATCGTACTTTCACTTTTCTTAAGCCCAAATGATCTTTCAAAATGGTTTTCACTTATCTTTCCGATACTCCAACGATGCCAGTAAGATCTCTGACTATTAATCGTCGATCCTCAAACACCAATTTCTTTATTTTATTTACGCGTTGATCATCAATTGATGACGATAGCCGCTCCTGGACGTGGTTTGTCGTCTCTACCCTCTTTGAACAATTTGTACTAATCACAAACACTTGTTCGCAACAAAAAATTATCTCCAAAGACCTTTTGCAACATTCTGAACTTCTCGGCACCAGAAATTTGATTCCGCACACCAAATTTAATGAAACTTCTTTGTTGCATAACTTCACTCATCGTAAAAATCGCCGACTGCACTTTATATACTTCAGAAAGACAAGCGTATACCAAATACTAATGATTATTTTGATGTGACTCTTGGCACAGATGTCACTGACAGTCATACTAATCTAAAAAAAAATATTTCCACGAAATATTTCACTTCGCGTGAAAGTGTTCGCTTTGGCTGCCGTGAATAAACTACAGCCGAGGGACCCAATTTTCGACCACTTTTTGCGGCAATTGGGGCCGTAAGCATAATGCGCCGAACATTCTCTTCCAAGACGTCATTCGCCTCGAGCATATCTGCTTAGACAGCGATTTCATATAACCCCACAGAAAATATTCTGCCGATGTTTAAGTGCACAATCTTACAGGATCTCACCTAGAATTTCCTTCAATAATTGGATAGCTGCGTTGGCTGTATGGCTGTATTGCGCTGTCTTGTTGGAACCAGAGGTCGTCAACATTTTCCAATTCAGGGATGAAAAAGTCATTAAGCATGACTCTTTAGCGTTCCCCATTGGCTGTAACATTAGACTCACTCCAAATGCGACAACATTGTTTATAAACGTACTTATTCAACCAAAAGTGATCTTCCTTCCTGAATAAAATTTTCTTCGGGGACGGTGAACATGCGACGCGCTTGATGGTCGATCTGCTTCAATTCTTGCATGAGTTGGATTTTGTAGAATCGCAAACCCATTTCAGCGCCGCAGTTTGATAAGTTAGACCAGTCAGGATTTTTCAAAAAATCTGTAATCTTGATCAGCTACTCGTACTCTTAAAGGTCCTAAAAATAAAAAAAAAACATTTCCTGTCCAATGAACCGTATTGTCCACGCGTTCGGATCAGTCAGCTTCACGTAAAATTCTGAACACTTTTTTTTCACTTCACAATAACATTTGCTAGAAAACCGCTTAGAATTTTTATTCTAATTACAATTTGCTGCTAATTTTTTTAGTTAAATATTGAACCATTTGCTTCGAAATCTGGGTTCGGTTTGAAGAAAGTTACTTGGTTAGTGAAACTATTAAATTAATTTTTAGAATCGTTTAAAGTACTGTACTGTTAGTTTTTTGCAAGCGATTCCCACGACAGCTGATTCTACGCACCGGAATTAACCAGGATTTGATCCGGCCAAGGGCTGTTTTTTCGGCGATCTAACCCGGTTTGGATTTGATTTTAATTAATCAGATAGTATCTATTGGTCAGAGAAGATCTTGTAATGGTGGTCAGTATTCATATGGTGAAGTTCTATACTTCTATGGGTAATAAAAAGTGGGATTATTCTACTCAGACCGAAACTGGCTGGTTGGCTAAGTAAACTTTTTAGGAACCTTTAACGATAATCTGCAACGAGGTTTAGTATGTTTGTTTTTAACAGACTGGGGATGCATACTTAGTGTTTTAAGCCACAATTTAAGCTGTCAAATTTCATTAGTCGACTGTCACATTAAGCATACATGAATCCATGTCTCGCCAACGTCTTATCACATGCCACAATTACTTTCATCTGTTGTGTTAATCCGTAATATTCTCAATATCGGCAGACAGTTTGGAGCATCCTTGGAGGGCAATAAAAATACTTAAACTTTTATTTATTCTTCGTTTAGCTATTTCAGTGCGCTGAGCCTTAGTCAAGTCGGCGTGGCTTATCTTAGACGTTTTTATTTTATTTTTATTTATTGCGGTTTGAGTACACAATATTTTTCGCAACATGCAAGCGCCTCTTTTATTCGCCTCCTACAGTTTGTGAGCCTTTCACTCTCGTGCCATAAAGAGGAACCAAAGCTAAGAAGCAGAGGATGGAGCATTCTAACGTCTATCGTTATGCTGTGTTCCCCCTTGTGACAGCAGGCTTATCTAACATGGTAAAATAGCCCGAAAGTAGGCTTTCTTTTATTTGCTTATCGACTGCGGTCGGCGACAAAGGCAACTGAAATGCTGTCAACTCGGGTGTTTGCAATTTTAACGCAACGCCGCTCAGTTTATTATATTTTTTATTATTTGTGTGTTTTTCTTTTTCGGCTTTAACCGTTATTGTTGCCATTGTCGTTCTTAGTATAATCTTATATTATTTGTTTGTAAATTAAGCCAAACTGCTTTCTTTCGGTCGCTTGTCGACTTGCACGCGTAACGAAATTTCTTGTTGTTGCGACTTGTTTGGATGTTGTCTCTTCATACGCGTGCACCAGTGTTGACCAGCAGGCGGCAGCAATTGTTTGCCCCATTTCTTTTATTTTAGGTAATATTTGCTTGCATATGCTTATTATTTGTAACTAAGTGTTTGAACTTTGTATAACGGTTCAGCGTAGCTTCGTAGCTATCATAAACGCCTAAAAATAGACTTCACAAGCAGCAGTTGGAGGGTAAAAGCAACGTGCCAAGACATGCCCAAGGCATGATTTCATTGCTATTCCGTTGCTTCCTTCCTACACACATCCGGTTATGGTGGCTATCCTGTGCTTTTCTTTTTATGCCTCTAGAAAAGTGAGAAGGACCGTTGAGTATATCCTGCGTATGCGTGAGTGCCACTTCCGAGCTCATTGTTCGCTTAAGTGCCACTCTCGCCGTTTGTACCGTTGGTTTTCTTGGTTGCGACAATAATCAAGTTCAACAAAAGTGAAAGTCTTACCGGATGCTGAGAACAGCAGTACGTGAAAGCTGGAGAGCAGACTACTGCGCACAGGTTGTGTGAAAAGTTGAGTGAAAAATAAAAATGTGTTATCTAAAAGTGGCATAGAAATGCTAAGCATCCTTAGGAATACACATGAAGGCACAAAAAATAGGAGCAACGAAATCGCCAAGCATGACAATAAATGGAAGACATAATAAAAACGATAATAATAATAGCGAAGCAGTCAAAACAAACAAAGACGTTTCACGCTGCGTTGTCTATGTTGGCTGCTTATGCTCAACAAAATTGAGAGGCGTGTTGTCCTGGTGTACTCGTAAGTGCACATATTTTTCTTATGACCTTTTGCTTTCTCCTGGCATTTTTGCATATTTTTCGTTGCTCTGCTTTTGTTTGTTTTTGAGATAAGCTTTAAGTAGCTTAAGTGCTGAAATGTTTCAAAATTTGAGACGGAGGCACCGTATATTAAATATATATTTTTTCTTCCTTATCAAAAACGATAAAATTATATATATATTGTATATTACATGGACCAAAAGTCATTCACCTAACAATATTGGCTAACAATGATCTCGACGACCAATCGATGCTATAACGCACAGTAATATTGTTTATTGATTGTTTTATCATGTTCAAGATATTCGAAGAAAATTATGCGAATCTCAAAAATTGCTGGCTAAACACGACTGGTCGGTCGATTCTGGTGTTTTGGGGCGATAACAAACGACTTTCAACATAGCAGCTTAAAGAACTGCCAATTTGTCTCAGGGTGTACAAATCGAGGTAGCAACTAATTCCTATTGCTTTTGAGCAACGCTAGGTTTTCATATGAAAGTCGAAGTCGAACAGCGATGTTTAATCTTACTAAATAACTTGAGAACGATTGAATGAAATGCAATGAAACTTTGACAATATTCTAGTTTAGGTCCGTCGATCAAGCCAGAGGGTGATCCCTCTAGTGGTACTTTTTTCAATAGAATTTTTTTGGCAGATCACGCGTTAGTCGTGTCAAGGCCATTACGTTATTTTTGTTCAGTATTTTATCATTGAAAGACCTACGCCTGAAGAACGTTTACAAATCGTTCAACAAGCCAAATTGCCGTATTTGGGACGAAGAGCAACCTGAAGAAATTTAAGACCTGTCATTTTATCCAGAAAAAGCAACGGTTTGGAACAGATCGGTGGAATCATCGTCAAAAATATCACACGATCTTTTTCGAGTCATCGGATATGTAAAGTCAAATATATGTATGGAGCCAAACATCACGCGTGTCCGCGGCAGTTACCATACATTGCTTGAACGAGTCATCGAAAACTGGACTCAATGTATGGACCATCTGAGCCGCGACCGCCATTTAAGGGGGATCCTGCTTTAAAAGCTATAAAAAATGTTTTTTTTTTTCGTTTTGCTTAATTCTCTTTAAAAATTATCTAAGAATATGTCCTCAAAGTTATAGATGGGAATTCGAAATATTGTCGAAGCTAAAAGGGAAATAGTGACCGAGCGTCTAGCAGAGATATCAGCGCTTGGGCAGAAAGCGAAAACTGTGACGCGCGATTTCTCGGTTTTTCATTTTTACGAGTTTTCTTAATTGGTGGGCATCATAGAAAAAAAATAAACGTCGTATGGAATTGGGACAAAGTTTATTATCTTTGGCATTAAATTATCTTCTATTTAAACTAAACAAACTAAGAAAAGTCAATTTTTAACATATATTTAAACTTAAACTTTTTCTATTTAAATTTTCAAAAATTATAGAATTTTACACTTTTTTTTGGAATTTTTTTAGTTTAACTAGAAGATAAGTTATTAGCAAATATGAATCTCTTTGAATTTATTGTTTCCGAAAGAAAATGGGACCTGCATCCTGCCCGCCGGCCGACAAATGCACATGCGAGATGCATCGGGCAATTGCTTCTCAATGGCAGAATATCAAAAATTTCGTATCCAAAAGAATTTAAGATGATGTTTAAATATATAACTATAAATCCTCGAAATTTCGCTGTAATCAATTATTTCTTTCCTTCCCAAAAAAATCCTCAAAAAATCGATTTTTTGAAGCCTCTAAAGCAGGCTCCCCCATTAAAGCACATAATCTTACAAAAAAAAATAAATACCAAAGGATATTCTTTCGAATGATATCAAACATTCCCCATTAAAATTTCTTCGTTTTTTTTCTTTAAAAAAGTAGGAAATCTCGAAATGCATCACCGTTTGCTATGCGTTATTTGTTTAATAGTAAAAAAAATATTTAGAGTTTTCATTCAAGAAAAGTTTTTTATAAACAATTATAAGGAAAAAACTATCTATTTTACATAAACAACTTTTCTGAAAAATGTTTCAAGCTTTGTCAATCTCAAGCGCTTATAATTATTGTGTACCAATATGGTATATACCACAATCCACAGCAACTTTCTTAGTGGACTATCCATTTGTATTTACCACTACATCACTGAAAATCGTGTTAATTCGGTACAAACCATTCATAGCAATATAAATATCAGCATATACATACATATGTACATACATATACATATAATATACATGTGTACGTAAATAAATGCGTTACAATTTTCAATACAAAGCATTGTGTTGTTATCATTTTCGCTTTAAATCGAGCTTTGGCTTGGCTCTGCCAAACTCCAATGATATTAAGTTTGTTATTTAGTTAGCCCTTTTCGACTTTCCAATCGACACTAACCAGCAACACTAATAATAACTACGCAAAAACTTAAGGTTCCGAGCTTCCCACGGAATCTTTTAAATTCTTTTGATTTTGCTGCTAACCGCTTCCATCAATTCACTTTATTAACTTAACACTATATTTGCTTATGTGTAGGAGTGTACCTATACCTGTTATATCCTCCTTTGGGATAATAACCTCACTTTTTATATTAAAACACAGATACACACACACATAGTAATGAAAGGAACACACAATTTTGTTTGTCCCATGAAACAATTCGGCGTGCTTTTGATTTACCCACCTTTTGTATTTGCTTTTGCTTTTGCACTTTTCACACTTTTGTTGTTATTGTCAATGAAACTTAAAATGCCGGTGTTGGTCGTCTTACTCGCTTTTTACTGAGTGCTCCGCACCAAAGTAACAGAGCATTAATCCTTTGGCATGAATCAGTTAAAAAGTTCGCTCACCTAGCCAGAGTTGGCACAAACAACAAATACACTGCTTGCTGGTAACTAAATCGCCGTGATCAACGTGTTATCGTAGCCTTGCGACTCTTGGATGACGGCATTTAATTCACTTCGTCTAATTAAGTTTAAGATTTATTTTTACTGCACGCTGGCACTTTTGCTTTTATTTTTACATTCGTATTATTATATTATTATAACACTTTTTTAATTAATCAAGTACTCACTCACTATTTTCACTTTTTCATTGGAAGTTTGATTAACTTGATTAGCAACACTTTTTATATGGAAATAATTTAATTGTTGTATAATTATATTCTTGTTGCACATAAATGCCACTTCATTCTTTGATATCAATATTCGTGCTTCATGAAATTAACACTTGTTATTTGCCGTTGAATTACGCGCACAAAATGCACTTAAACTCGCTAGAGATGAAGTTAAGAATATCTTCCGAACCGATAAAGTAGACCGGGTTTGAGTATTCCCATTAGATGCTGTTAAACCGTATGCACATAAATTGCAGAATATGAAAAATAAATTTTATAATCGCACGCTTGCTTACTACGAAACCAAAAATTCAAAACAAATTCCGTTTCCACCGCCACAGAAACACGAATTAAAAACAACTTTGATGTCCGACGTGTCGAAAGCAACAACGCGCAATAACACCAATTGGCATTCGTTGCTATTGGAATAGCGATGAAAACAGCCAGCTGGTGATGTTGCCGGCTAGTTCAGAAAGTGTACAAAATATTTTCGATATCTTTGCAGAAACAAAGATGGGAATTTTAATTAGCCATTAATTATGATTCAATTGTGTTACTTCAAAGCGTGCTGCCTCTTACGAAAAAATATTTATTCCATAAAGTTTTTACTTTTTTGTTTTTCATTTTGATGATTTTGTATGATTTATAATCTATTCGTACTTAGTTACCAATCAAAAAACATATTTTCATTGGTTGAAATGTTTGAAAAATTTATTTTTTAATCACAATAATTTGTTTTTGTAGGATTTATAATATATTCGTATTCAGTTACTACTCAGTAAACAGATTTTCATTGTTTGAAGTGTTTGAAATTTTTTTTAGAATCATAAAAATAAAGTCAAACAGCTGATTTTATGGTTTAAAACACTATTGACAAATTGTAATTTATGAGCTATCGACATAACCTTATACATATGATTGAATTATGGGATTATTTATAAAGCTCATAATAAATTTATAAAGACATATATTTTATATTTATAAATTTAATTTTATATTCTTCATTTTTGCAATATAATGTATCTGGCTTTTTGCATAACAGAATTCATTTGCATATAAATAAAGATAGGATTTAGAAATACACTTTGTTGAAACATAGAAAATAAAAATAAAAAAACACGAACTTAGTGGCTCTAAAGTAAAGCCAAAAGATAAATGTATTTAATTCATCCGGTAACACTAGCGCAAACATTACCTCAGCATTGCCAGCTGCGAAATGAAACAGCGGAAAGGCGGCAGTCAAAGCGGATGTGCTGAGAAAAGCCAAATAACGAAATTTATTGCAAATGTGTTCAATGGAAGTTACAAAAAAGTTTGTTACAAAACGCAACAATTAAATAATATTTTTGAGAGCATTAAAAGCGTTAATATTTGTAAGAGCATCTTCAAATGCATGGCAGTGCTATAAACTGAAGGCAGAACATAAACAAATAAAAGTTGTCAAGGCAACGGTATAAACAAACACGGCGGCAACAAACAAATAAAATTATTGCTGAAGAGGAAGTATTTTTGCTGCGGTGAAATTACTTTTTATAACTCTATAAATAAGTGTATTCATACAACCAAGCGTTAAAATGAATTATTACGATGAGGAGATTTCAATTAGTGGACCAGATTCCAAAAATCTAAGTCATTTTAAAGTGGATAGAATACCAAGCAATGGCAGTGGTCGGACCGCATCGACTAATCGCACCGCTACTTTGCGTCGCAGTAAGATTGTACGCTTTCAGTTTATTTGTAATTAATTAGAATTATAGAGGCGTAATAATTATAAGAAATTTCTAAAATTTACTATAGCATGGCAGCTCGACCGACGATGATGGACTATTGCAGGATATTATTGATCACGATGACGAGGATGACGACGACGATGACGACGATGATGTAAGTGAAATGCAGCCGCGTTTAATAGACGGTTCAGCACGTGGCACAGCTAACCAACGCCCACAGACACGACCGGGCAGCGCACGCAGCACTGCCAATGTATTATCCGCTAAGCCGCTGATGCGGGGCGGTGGTGGTGGTGGACTCATTGTACCATCCGAAAGTGAATCGGATGAAGCCGTTTCACCACAACCACAAATTGAAGTTATTGGAGATGCGGCAGCAGTACAATCATCTCCGCCAGAGCAACAGTTGTCCATCAAACCTGAATATTGGGAAAATTTGGCAATAAATCAGGAGCTAAAGGAACTCTTTCCGTACATATTAAAATATACACCGCAATCAATTGATACACCTTATCGCCTGCAACCTTTCATACCGGATTTTGTACCATCTGTCGGTGATGTGGACGCCTTCCTCAAGGTCACCATACCGCCACTATCGAAGCCTCAACGTCAGCAAGAAATCAACGAGTATTTACATAAAATGGGTATTTATCTGCTTGACGAGCCATCCGGCGAACAATCGGAGCCGAGTTTGCTGAATATGAAATTGCGTTCGGTGCTCACTGGCAGTGGTTCAAATGCGCGCTCTGCATCGGCTTCGCTGATTCCAACTGCCAAATCGCCTAAGGAAATTGACAAGTGGATTAATGAGGTCGAGAAATTGCATATGACCCAAACCGTAAATGATATACAACCGCGCAAAGAGATTGAGCCCTTGTTGATGAATTGGCCGCGCTCGTATGCTGATGCTAGTGCAGCCGTGCAACAGGCGTATCAGCAGTGCCTGGAAGATGACGACGTTGCGCGTTATGTGCGCACACTGTGCCAACAGTTCGAGGTGGATGGGCCTATAGAAACGCAGGTCCATTACATAATGAGCGTGCAGACATTGTTCGCACTATATTTGGCCGCCAATCAAGCATGGGAATGATTAACAGAAAAGTCAAATAGCCAAAATGCTTGTAAGCGCTTACTTAAATGTCTGATGTGCCCACGCTTTCTGAAGTCCTACGATATTTTCGAATATATGACATATTGAAATATGCACCGCAATACAAATTTCAACTTTATCTAACGGTAAATAGCTGTTCGTTTCATTTGTGTCTGTATACTTATTATTATTTACCTATACTTCAGATTAATTCTTTAAAATAAGCTTTCAATCAGAGTACCTGTGTTTGAATCATTCTCTGCCTTGGAAGGTTGGATATGTTGTACACAACGCGGTTTTGGTATTATCGCTCTAATTGAATTGCTTGGCATTTGTGTGAGCCTAAATGACTGTGTTGCTCCCACGCACACGCACTGATGTAAGTCCCTTCATTACGTGATTCTCTCTCCACGCACTCTTCGGTAAGCGAATAACTCATTTCGCAGCGCCAATATTTGACCCTAATCGCCACCCCAACAAACGACGGTCTTCACCTACTACCGATATGAACGTACACACACACACCCCACCACTAAATCGGATTCTCTACTCGATGCGCCTACTGCTAAGCCTCAATTAGTCGATGGTTATTCCATAACTAATGCGATGCATTGAGCTGCATTGTCGGCCAGTGATTGGGCCGCCGCATTCGCTGATTAGGCAAATGAACTAAATCATGGCAGTTAAGATAACCGTGGCCAAGTGGTAAAGTGTTTGGGCACTGAATGCAGGTGAATGCACATGTTCACAGGAATTTATGATTGACGAAGGGAATTCTGGTTGTTTACATATGCGAGGTGCATGTTAGTTTCTCTCCACTGGGTGTTTAATTTAAAGTGTTCTGAGGATCTTATAGCTGCAACTTTTATAGAATTCAAGGCTACGACAACCGTTGAACTATCGTCATCATACTTACCTAAAAATATACTTTAGATACATATTCTTCTTCTTTATTGGCGCAGACACTGCTTACGCGGTTATAGCCGAGTTTACAATAGCGCGCCAGTAATTCTTCCTTTTCGCTGTTTGGCGTCCAACTGCAGTGTAGGACTGCTGGAGTCTTTCCAACAGAGTGGATCGGATTTGACACCGTTCCCTAGTCACCGTACAAAAGCTGGTTCCAGATCAGATGTTATCGCCCATGCCTATATAAGAATGATGAGTAAGCTAGGATGGTGTCGAGAGAGGCCTTTACTTCTCAATTGCCTACGAAGGAAACTAGTGGGTTGGAAGAGCTTAGAATTCTCGTCAGAATCTTCTGAAATCTAACTCCGGATCACTTCCAAATTATGAGAGTGCGATTTGACACAAAATTGCGATTTGTGGTATACAAAAGCTGGTTAGATATGCCTGTAAAATTAAGCGTTAGCTAGGGATTGGATCAAGGGAAACTAGTCTTTAGACCTCTAACTTGTCTGACGGATCTTCTTCCGTCTCTCCACCCGTGATAAAATAGGCAAAATTTTGCGATACTGCAATCTGTCTCTCGCCACTCAACGAACAATATCGGTATGTACTGATTCTCCTAAACAAGGAGTTCATCGGTAGTCTCATCGACGAAAAGGGTAACATCAGATATGTATGTATTTGAGAGGGATCCTTCCTATCGATGCCAGGACGGATATGCCAGATACTTCGGAAGCTTTTTTCCCAACAGCATGTATTAAAAATTGAATTTTCTTTTTTTGTTTTGATCTTATTTAGAAATTTTACAGGAATATAAAATTTTAATTATAATCCAAAATTTGGTCGTTAAAAAATTGCAAAACGGTTTAAAATTCGAAAATTTTGTTCGTAAACAACTTTATGTTTCTTCAGATGTTTTCTTTTCACATGTTTAAACTCTCAAATAGGAAAATGAGTGAACGAATATTCTTTCGCGAATATATTTTCGTAATAATGAACAATTGATATGGCTACTTCAGCACTGTATCGGTATGGCATCTCTATTTTGCATTCTCTTATATCTTATTTTGTTTTAGTTTTTGTTCTCTCTTTCGCATCCCGGGTGGTCCATTGCAATCTTACCTGGCATTTATTTTCTAACCGTTTGTTTCCGCGGTCTGAGTTGAGTTTTGTTTTGTTTCGAATTTGTGTTTAATTTAATATTGAGTGCACGTCTTTTATAATATGAATTAAAATGTTACGTGAATTTCAATAAAGTACCTCTTGTTTATGCGAATTCTTTATTAAATTGCTTGCATTGAAGTGAGTAAGTTTTGATGATATTTTATATGGTATAACTCAACAACAAAGTTTGCCATTGTTCTAGGAAGGCAAGACAATATTGTACCATGGACAAGTGGAGTAAAACGCAGTTAAGTCACTTTTTGTTGCTATGCGTTTATATTCAACTATCTAGAACGCTAGGAGATGTCTCTTCACGGAATGCTAACACAATCGCTACGACATACACATCCCCCACCACTATACAAACCGATTTGGAGCCCATAAATGGTACAATAAATTATCGAATTAATGGTAAGAAGAATCGTGACAATAAGCCTTGGTTCGACGGGCGTGGCCTGGATATGCAACACACACAGTGTGTGCGTCATGGTCGTTGCGAGCGGCTCGTAAACAGCACATGTTTTGGAGCTAACATTACATATAGTTTAACCAGTTTAGATCTCACCGACTACCAAAACCAAGATCAAATGTTAAAGCATTTAAGTAGTTATCGTGCGCTTAGAAATGTACCGAAATGTTGGGCCGTAATACAAGTAAGTACACATCACCTCATTTATAAAAATACTAAATTTAATCCACAATATTTCGCATAGCCTTTTCTCTGCTCTGTGTTTATGCCAAAATGTGAACAGATAAATGGCAAGGATATGGTTTACCTACCCTCTGTGGAAATGTGTCGCAAAACATGGGAACCATGTCGCATACTCTACAATACCTCGTATTTCCCCGAATTCCTACGTTGCAATGAGACTTTGTTTCCACCTAAATGTACCAACGATGTGCAGGATATGAAATTCAATGCAACAGGTAGCTGTTTGCCACCACTGGTGCCAGCCGATTCCAGCAGCAGTTACTATCCCGGCATTGAAGGTTGCGGCGTACAATGCAAAGATCCTTTATATACAGATGATGAACACCGACAAATTCACAAATTGATCAGCTGGCTGGGCACACTATGTTTCTTAGCTAATTTGTTTGTTGTAGCCACTTTTATTATCGATTGGGAGAATGCTAATAAGTACCCAGCTCTGATTGTGTTTTACATAAATTTATGCTTCATGATTTCCTGTTTGGGGTGAGTACCTAAAATAGAAATAGAAACTTACTCTAAATTGTAATTTTACACCTTAGTTGGCTGGCACAATTCACACCCGGTTCACGTGAGGACATCGTTTGTCGCAAAGATGGCACGCTGCGACATTCAGAGCCTACTGCCGGTGAAAATCTATCCTGCATTGTTGTATTTGTACTTGTCTACTACTTTCTTACCGCAGCCATGGTTTGGTTTGTTTTTCTCACCTACACTTGGCATCTGCGTGCAGTGGGCAACGTCCAAGATCGCATTGATAAGAAAGGTTCATATTTCCATTTGGTTGCGTGGTCACTGCCGCTAGTGCTAACCATTACCACAATGGCACTGAGCGAAGTAGATGGCAACAGTACGGTTGGCATTTGCTTTGTTGGTTACCTAAATCATCCCATGCGGGCGGCCTTATTGCTGGGCCCTTTGTGTGGCGTTATTTTGGTTGGTGGCTATTTCGTTACACGCGGCATGATAATGCTATTTGGGCTGAAGCATTTTGCCAACGATATTAAATCCACATCGGCAAGCAATAAGATACATCTGATCATTGTAAGAATGGGTGTGTGTTCGATATTTACACTCATTTTCATATTAGCAGCCATCGCATGTCATGTAAACGAGTTTAAGCATTCACGCGAATGGGCTGAAAGTCTCGGAAAATTCATAGTGTAAGTAAAACATGGTGTAATTTGTAGACTGGAAACTTATACACTTTCACAATTTCAGTTGTCGAATTGCAACCGAGGAAAAGTGCCGAATCGAAAATCGTCCTAGCATTGCGTTGCTGCAGCTGCATTTGATCTGCCTGTTTGGCTCGGGAATTGTCATGTCTACTTGGTGCTGGACACCATCGTCGCTTGACACCTGGCGTCGTTACATAAGAAAGTAAGTATTCCATAAATTTGATATTAAAATCGTTTTAAATAAATTTGTTTACGTATTTAGGAAATGCGGTAAGGAAGTTGTGGAGGAAATAAAAATGCCAAAACACAAGGTGATCGCTCAAACTTGGGCAAAACGCAAAGAGTTCGAGGATAAGGGTAGGCTATCCATAACACTTTACAACACGCACACCGACCCTGTAGGTTTGAATTTTGATGTAAATGATTTAAACTCATCTGAAACCAATGAAATCAGTTCAACATGGGCGAATTATTTGCCACAATTTGTGAAACGCCGGATGGCACTCACCGGTGCGGGCACCACAAACTCATCCAGTCAAGGCCCACGCAAAAACTCCGTGGACTCGGAGATCAGTTTTAGTGTACGACATGTTTCCGTAGAATCACGACGCAATTCTGTCGACTCTCAGGTAACTGCTGTCAACACTTAAGTAACGTATAATGTGCTTTTGTGTAATTTTTTACATCTAAATATGTAGGTGTCAGTAAAAATCGCCGAAATGAAAACAAAAGTCGCCTCACGCACACGCAATGGCCATCATCATCATCACAGTAGTAAACATGCAACTGCTACCAATAAACGTACGCATAAACGTCGTGACTTTATATCGGCAGCCACAACTGGGCGTAAATATAGCGGACGACGGGAAAGCAGTACCTCCATAGAGTCGCAGGTCATTGCTTTAAAAAAGACCACATATCCAAATGTCAGTCACAAGGTCGGCCTCTTTGCACAGCAAAGTACAAAGAAACACCATACGCACGGGGGCAAAATGATGAAGCGACGCAGCGCGAATGCTGGTAAATACACACACAAATAGTTTATACAAAAATAATACGTTACAACATAACGGCATAAACTTTGTTACTTCACAGGTCTGGACCCGGCCGATATCAGTGAATTTTTGGCCAAAAACGGTCAGTTGCTTATGCCTTTCCTGCAGCAGCAAGGCTTAAGCAGCTCTTCCGAGGAGGAAAATTCACATGCTTCCTTCAAAATACAAGATTCTCGCTTAGATGTACTGCTTAAACAGGACCTAAGTGACGATTCCAACTATAATGACGAAAACAATGTGGTTCATGCACATGCAGGTGCGCATATCGAAGAAATAAACGCTGAAAAAAGCGAACGCAATGTGAAGAAACAAATCGCTTTAGAGAATCTCTTAAAGAATATGCAAAAATCGAATGAATCGACCGGTAACCGCAATTCACGCAACTCTACACGTAGCCGAAATTCACGTAAATCACAAGCGACCAACACTGCGACCGCTGCAACATGCTCGGCTGCCACCATGCTTGCTAACAGCAACAATCGTCGCTCACAGCGCAGCAACAAGAGCAGAAAGCACAGTTCAATGCGCTCGAATGTTGCCGCAACCGCGGTATTACACAACCACAGCAACGACGAGGAGGATCCGCTGAATATATCTGATTTGAATTTGCATTTAACACGTGATCTCAATGGTGATGGTATCGTTGAAATTGGTGATTCCATCACCTCTTCGTGCACTTCCTCCGAACTCGACTTACCGCTCGGTTTGACATTGCACAGCTCCTATTCGGCGCACTCTACAGGCAAGCCGCACTCGCGTAACAGCAAAACGAGCTGTGATGTGGGCATACAAGCGAATGCCTTCGAAATTGCAACGCACAATTTATCTTCCTATGACGAAGACGAATTGAAGTTGGCAATGCGGCAATTAAATGCGAAGAGCGCGAAACAGAAAAATGATTATGCTAACGAAGCCATCGACGCCACCGAAATGAATACATTGTTGCGCAACAACAATAACAAGCACAGGGAAACAACACTCTTAAGCGAATCCGAAAAGTTGAAGTTATTGTTGCTGCCATCGAAGTAAATAAAAATAGAATCTCAAGGAGTTGAAATTAGTAATTAAGAAACTCGCATAAGGTCATTGTTAGCGAAAGTTAAGTGTGCAGCAGCGGATAATGTAAAGCAAAGTGTTTAGTAGCACTAAGTATACAAGTTAGTGCTTAATGTTTAATGCGTTTATATATTTTTAGTTGCATTTTTATAGCCTGAACTGAGTATATTAAGTTCGCTACGAAATTAGGCGCACCAAAAACAGAACGTTGGAGATCTAGTCGTTGTATGAAAAACTTTTGTATTTGACAAGATGTCTTCACGAAACTCGGATGCATACAAATGAACCGATCAAAATCAAATTTTTTTGTATTTGTGAAGCATATAATAACTTCGGTGCCGCCGAAGTTACCTTTTTCGTTTTTTTAATTTTTGTAATTAACGAGTACCGTTTAAGCAGTTATAGTTTTTTAAATTGGTAATTCTTTGATTTACCAAAAGTACGCTTCGTTTCGCATGTTTTTATATAACGAAAATATTATCTGAAAATACTCATTTTGAACCCGAAATCACGAATATTGCATTTATATGTATTTATGGATTTTTATAATATACTCATATACTATAAATCTTCTGTACTGACTTGATATGATTTAAGCATATATTTATACATACCTTTTTTGTAATATAGAGTGTAATTCTACTTTTATATTATAAAAGTACTAATTTTGTAATTAAAGTAAGTGAAAATACAGAAAATATTTTTATAAATTTTTCTATACATTTAATTTACTGCATGAAAACAACGAGAAAAGCTCAAATATAGAAATAGTTATTAGTGCCTTAAGAATTTTGGAACATTTTTAAACGTAGAATTCTATTGTATTTATGAAATTATACATTGTCAAAATTGTCAATAAAAATGATACATATGTACATGATAACGGTACTATATAAAAGTACTCAAATCATAATACATCAACACTTTCGTTGTTTAAAGCTAGATTTTGCAGTGGTAAAACTGTATGTATTGTTGTTGTTGTTGTTTTTAACCGATGTGCAGCTTGCGCAGTTGCTTATGAATTCCATTTACTCGCTCTTAGCGCTTTTTATTTTCAGCAAACGTAACTCTGGACTCCAAATAGTATTGTTCAGCAATTCACCAAGGAAATAGCAGCACACAGTAAAAGCTAACAAGGCGCTGAGCATAAAATAGCGCATAGGTAAATTAAGAACTTCCAGCAGTGGATATACCCAATGACCCGAAAAGAAACGTACAATGTGCATCCAAATAAGGTAAAGCACCATAAATGCAATAGTGCCAGTGAGGCCGGCTGCACGACTGGGGTACTGGCGGAAGCAAGTAAACATATCGAGTATGCCGAGCATAGCCACATTGGTGTGAACGATATGATTGAGCCAGCTAGAGAAGGAGATTACAAGTATGACATGTGTTTAAATACAAATTACAAAATTAGAACACATAAAATTTACTTTGGGAAAATTGCATCTAGCGCTGATGGGAAGATAAGTTCTCGATCGTAAGCGTATATAACCCAAAAAGAGATGCACACATTATGTGCGATGGGAAAAGCCCATGCAGCAAACATATAATCTCGAAATTTACGGATTCCAGGCATTGTATGTGGAGGCCCAACTGCATTAGAACCAATAATATCATTAAGTAGCGCCACTAGATGATAAAGAGCTTGCAATATCTACAGAACGACGAGGATAATTACATACATACATATGCAAATTAAAACTTCCAATCTATAGAATACAAACCACATCGAGAAATGTGAGATATTTAAATTTGCCACCCCAACGCGTTTTCAACTCTTCCTCATCCTGCAAGTGCTGCGGCCAATGCACATTGAACCAATGGTAGTAGATGCCATAGGCAAATTGCAGTAATCCGATAGTGTGTGTGAGCAAGCGGAGGTAACAGAAGGCACCCTGCAAATAAATATGAATTGAGTAAACGGAGTAGTTGCAATCATAAACATTTTCTAAACATTTCTTTAAATGAACCTGTGTATAAGCGTCATTTGTCGTTGTTAGACGTTCTTCAACAACAGTGGCCTGTGCTTTCGCCTCCAGCTCTTCCTTTAGTCGTTTCTTACTTTTTGTCATCTTTGGTAGTAATTTTTCAATTTCCAAACAACACACACTCCAATACTGCAGGTAATGTTTTATTACCTGCCACTTGGCAACTACTATATAGTATTCTCCGACACTTTCACATCTTTCCAAATTTTGTCACTTTCGTTTACATTTGTTCCCAAACTGTTCAAGAGATAACACACATTCACGTTTCTGAGCATACAAATTACTTAGTGAAGTGTTAGTAATACGTCACGGAAGAGAACATTCAATGAGATGGTTGAATTTTTGTTTTTGGATTTACTTGCCGGTTACAAAACGAGCATAAGCACTTTTGTATAAAATTTGATTGTAAATGAAAACTAAGAATAAATTGTTTGTGTAGGGATAAAAAGTGCTATAATAAGCCATTCAAGCAAATTTGGTGCTGCACCTAAAAAAACTAAACCCAGTCTCAAATAAGTTCAAGTAGCAAATAATAGAAATTTAAAAATCGCAGTTACATACATATACATATGTACGTATGAGTATGTCCGCTACATTTGTACGCTCATGGGAGTAGAACAATCTAATTTTTCCCAAGTGACAGATTTGTTTAACTTTCACGTTACTTACCTTTCGCGCTTCCTAAGTCTCTTTCTACTCTGTTTCGTTAGTATTAAACAAGTTTTTATAGTAAATAAAAGTTAATTATTATAGCTGAACAAGGTATATTAAGTTTGTCATGTAATCACGTAATTTGTAAGACCCAGAGGGAAAAGTCGGGTACCCAATTATATATACGAATATGTACATACATATGAGTGTATATAAATTATCAGCGTTACGTGCTGAGTCGATTTATGTTCGTCTGAGCCTCAGTTTTGCTCATTTGTCGGAACTGTCGCTATCATACTAGCGTATAACTATATGTTATAAAAACTGAACGATCAAACTCTTGCCCTGGTATGGAAAATTTTATTTGACAAAATATCATCACGGAATTTCGCAAGGTATATTATTTAAGGCAGGACTACAGCATAAAGCTGTCATACAAATTGTCCGTATTTGGTAAGGGTTCAAAGTTAAGGTTTTTCTTGTTTTTTTTTACATCGTCCAATCGTATCCTTTTTTGTTTTCAGCTGCTTTCCTTAAACAATCAATAACAGTGCAACTTTTCTATACTTAAATGAATTTATTATATTTTCATCAGATTGTTTTAATTACTTTTAGTTTATAGAATAACAATTTTAAAACGAACTCCAGTGCGCTGATATGAGTGTGCAAGTGCCTTAATATCTTCCTGCATATTGATTCGAGTTCACTCGCACCGACTCTGGTGCAATTTAATCAAATGATTTGAATAATCTAATTAAAGAATGTTATTTATAATGCCTATAAATATAAGTATATTTAATTTTAATTGCTGCATCAGCTGAGTTCAACAGTGAATAATATATTTAGTAAATATGCACTTCAAGTTTTTAATAAATTTAAAGGAATTGACTACATACAATATAATTTATTTTGGTAAGAATTGATTTTTTGGTCATATACAAACCAGCATATACTAAATACATTTTTAGAAATATTCATGCAAAGCTTTAAGTTTAAAATATCATAAGAAATTTGTTTTGTTTATATTTTCTAAATGGATTTTCTCTACTCCAGCTGTTTCACGACTGCTCATGTGTAGATATGGCAGCTCAAATCGGTTCAAAGCGTTCAAATAAAATATTTTAAGAAATATTCGCGTTGAAGCGTCATTTATTTGACTTTGCGTTGCGCCAGCTTCAGTTCCTTTTCCCAAACAATGTTATTCATGAATTCGCCAAACAGATACAAACATAATGTAAATGCGACTACAGCAGCAAAGAAGATAATGCGTTGCGGTAGCTGCAGCACCTCAAGTACCGGATAGACCCAAAAGCCGGAATAATGCTTGACAACGTGCAACCAAATGAGATAGCTGACGGTGAATGCTGAGAGACCGGCTAAGCCCCTGCTGCGTTTCGGATAGGCGCGGAATGAAGTGAAAAGTTCCAGTACCATAAATACCACGACATTGGTGTGCAAAACATGATTTAGCCAACTGTGAAGATAATACGTGTGTTAGATACAATTAAATATGTATACGGAAATTATTATATGTGCCTTAAAAAATTAGTTGTATTTGAAATTTGTTAGTTACACATCGATTGAATGGAATTCCAACTTGAAATATATATACAAGTACTTATGTTTATATAATCACCTTGGAAACACGGGATCCAACACACGGGGTAAGACTAATTCGCGGTCAATTGCATACAGCGTCCAAAATGTGATGCCCACATTCAACGCCACTGGGAAGGCAAAAGCTGACATTAGGTAGTCCTTGACTTTGCGTATGGTGGGTGTACGTTTTGGCGCCACTTCGTTGGTTCCCACAAAATCATTTATTAGGGATATAACGTAGTATATTGTTTGGATGATCTGAAAAAGCAAATTAAAGGAAATTAATGGTGAGCGAAAAAACGTCGATTTTTTGTTGCAACAACAAATACATATATTCATGTGCGTTAGTGCAGTAAGCAACAATATTTTACGACTTATTGAACCTTGGATATCCGCAGTATTTGCATATTTAGCGGAAATTAGGTTTTGTTATTTAATTATATTATTAATTATGAGTATTTAGTACACAAATACCCTAATTTGATTTAAAGTTCAATTTTTTTTTTGTACTTAAACACAGTGCAACCAAAAAAATCCGAAAAAAGAAATTCATATTGAAAGTTCATATCCAATAAATAAATATTGAAAAAAAAAAAATCAAAAAAAATATTGAAAATTATAAAAGGTAGCCAAACTGAAAAACAACGGTGATTAAGAATGAAATCAGATTAGATTAACGATATTCTTATCATCATAATTCATTTCCATTTCAACTGTTTTTAAGTGATTTGCAATTTTATTTCTGCCATGTATGTATATATGTATACATATGCATATGTTTGTACTTATGCAGATATGTATATATATATGCAAGTCATCACTCAGCAGGTTAATCTTAAGAAAAAGTAGAAATATTGCCAATAGAAACTGAAGCCAACGAATTTATATACTTTAACCCGATTATACCCGAGCAAACTTCATCAGAAATACACATTCCAATTTTATCACAACACCCTGATAATCATGTCACTTTTAATAAGCTACGTACAAGGTTTTCTTTTCTATATAGTACTTTATAGTATAATATTCAATTTGAGTTAACATCTTGTTGTTGTAATGCATTTAGGGGGAGTTTGGTTTTTATTTTTTTTTAGTCTTAAATGAATGCTTAAGAATTTAGGAATATTTGTTTGTATTTTTCATTTTACAAAAAAAAATTAAATTTCGACAACCCCCTCAAGTGTTACCTGGACACTCAGCTGATATAATAACAATAATAGTTATGAGGGGCAACGCAATTCAGTCTTTTCCCAAGACGCTTCAAAGTATTTGCTGTGATTCTCGTATTTTTTAATATTTCTCCATGACAATTTAACGAAGATTCTTTAAATGCCATATCACAATGTTATTATTGCTTTTAAAAATAGTTTTTAATTTTTTCTTAAAAAAAAACATAAAAATAGGCCTGTTTTACACGAATTAACCCTAATCGCCCTTTAACAATTATTTTTATTACGATGGTTTTTTAATAATACCCACTACTTAAACGCACTAACAGAGAAACGCTCAAATCGTATCATAATCTATGTCCAAGTGTATGCTGCCTGCTCATTCACTAGCTAACTCGTTCAGTTGTTTTTTTTATGAAAAAATTACATATGTATGTAGATAAGATAACAGCATTATACTGTATTGCATTTTTAAAACATTACCACAATTACTCTATAATAGTTGCAATGTATTTATTTTAACTGAATATTTATTGTTAAATTACCGCGTCAAGAAATGTTAGATATTTGAATTTTCCTCCGAAAGGATGGCGCATCGACTCGGGAAACTCTACATAGTTCCAATCATAGTAGATTCCATACGCGAACTGCACCGCCGCCGTTAAATGTACTAAAATACGTAACGCTTTATAAACTCCCAAATTCAAGGCATCAGCAGCGTGCACGGTAGCCGACTTACTTTTAACCATTTTTGCGCGATATTTTTTTATTGGTGATTAAAAACGTATATTGCTTTCTGTACTGGTGTGCACCTTTACGCCGCAATATCACAAGCACTCATTCAATTAATAGCGTTACTAGCGCTTTCAATAAACAACAACCAATAAATCCGCGTCCACTAAACCGTGTCGGTGCACACAAAAATAATCAATGAAATGTATAATGCGAGAAGTCAATAGACAAAGCAGAGAACTTTATAAATTCTCTGATGCGGAGCAAGACAAGCAATGTGAAAATAAGTGACAGCTTTGTAGCAGTGGCTGCTACAGTGGCAATCAAGCGTTGCATAGCACACTTGGGCAGCACACATAGGCTTGCAAACTGTTTGGCACAAGCAATTTTATGTGCCGGAAACAGACATGTTAAGAGCAAATTAATGAAATCGTATAGTTCCCTTAGTTCATAATCCATGTCACATTTCGTATATATTCTTAAATAAATAAGTTTTCCACACAAGAACTTGATTTTGATCGTTTAGTGATCCGATATCTGCGCTAAATGAGCAGCTTCTTGGGACTAAAAGCACGCACAATTTCAGATCGATATTTCAAAAACCGAGGAACTAGTTCGAGTACATACAGACGGGCATGGCTAAACTTAGCTCGTCACGCTGGTAATTTTCTAAGGTCTCCGATTTTTCCTTTTGAGTGTTACTTTATATATCCTGTTCAGGGTATAAAAAAAAAACTGAAAACAATCACAAAGATATGCAAAAGACTACAGATGGGTTTGCGACTTATACATATATAACTATACCCATGTATATTAAGATACTAGCATATATAAACAAATGAATATTTATCACTTTTTAGAACACCAATATATGCTTTTATCAGCTGTGTATCACTTTTTTCATACGCCCCTTTTAGTGGCAATATGCACACGATTAGCCTTCTTCTACTCATTCACTTTAGTTTCAGCCCTCGTTTCAAAGTGTTTTCATCTAAATGACGGAAAAAATAATTTTAAAATTATTTACGCTGCTGCTGACCATTTCTCAGAGCAGCAGTAATAAACGGCTGCTGGGGAATCCTGGTTTCGATAATGCTGATGCCTGGGAATCTGGTTATCTGCCTTGTGCACTCGAGGAAGTCATTTTCCCCGAAACATATCCAGCCGTGCTTCCACTTCCGACCAAAGTCGATATCAGCGGATTGGTGTTGCCGCGTGACGGTGCCATTTTGTTTAGCCCCGAGTCCACCATAACATTAGGCGGTGAATTGCAGCAGCGAGAATGCGAAAACGGGCGCAGTCGCCGTGCCTATTTGAAAATGCCCACAACAAAGAAATGGTACGATCCCAGTAGTTGGGTTAGCACCACAGCACATGCACAGAATACAGCAATTCCGCATTTGGAGCGCATACCTTGTGCTAATGAGACGGTGGTGATGCAACGGACAGGACCGCTTTCGGTTGATTTGCAGAACACTGCTTACTTAAGGATGGGTCATTTGAATTTGGCGGGTTCCCTCATATCCAGCGACTATTTGAATTATTTAATACACACTGATATTGGGCAGCTGCTTTTCAAGAATAGTTTGGACACAATGGTGCAGTATTATCATCATGATATCTGCGGCTGCCAACTGGATGCGTACTTCACTTCACCGGTCTGTCAGAATGTTATTGAAACTTGCGAACGACCGCACTGTTTAGTGCCGGTAACGCCCCTCGATAGTTGCTGTCCGATTTGCGGCTCTGTATTACGATTCTCCATGGAGTACTGTAGCGAGGGAAATTTGAATAAATTACGCAAAGTGATTGCTGACGCTATTAAGGGGCAGGAACTCACCGCAGATTTGGATTACCACATCAACTACGTGCAGATTTGGTATTCCTCATCAATTATACGTACAGGAAATTACCTGCAGGCAATAATCGTCGATCGCGATGGTTATAGTGAGAAGAGTGTGCGCTTTATGGAACGCTTAAATGCCACAACCGATTGGTCAAAACTCTTTGAGGGGCCACATCAACTAGAAATGATCGCATCTGGGCGTCCCTACAACCCGAATATTACATTCGGTTCCATCTTACTGATCATTCTTTGTCTAGCATTTGTGTCTGTGGTGGCTTTAGTCATGTTCGCGCAATATGCGCCAGACCATCGCTATCTGCATCATGTGCCACAGTGGATCTATGATCCGAACCGTTGGCGTGCATTCTTACTCCGTTCAACTGTCATGTTTGCCCGTTTTGAAAATGTGACAGCCGGTGGTGTCGACGCCGATGTGACGGATGGCCCTACGATGGGCTACGATGCCGAAAGCGGTCAAGTAAGAGAGCGCGCCTTCGACAACCCAATGTTTGGTGAGCGATTGAAAGAGACAAGCGCTACAATTACTTCTACAACTGCAGGCGCTAGCGCACAACCGGCGATTGGAAGTGCTACATCGGCGGCTGCTATTGTCACCGTGGGCATGACAAAAGTTAAAGAGCAAAAGTTAGCAATGAAGTCGAGCGCCAGCAAATTAGAAAGTGTTACATTAGTCGATGCCATGGAGGGCAGCGATATCGAGGAAGAACAAGAATTGACTGAAATCACACTGGAGGACATGCCTAGCGTGAACGACGGCATGGAAGTAGAAACAAAAGAGTAAATGAGAAAACTTACATACCAGGATTGCTAGCACTAAAAGGTTGTGTGGCAACCGCAAGCGTGTTAAGTGATACTGGAAATGCAGTATAATTCTTGTTTATACATACATATGTACATATATATAAGAATATGTGAATATATTTTATGGAATTAAAAATATAATTAAATAAAATAGAAAAAACTGTTAATGCTACCGTTACGCTCTGAACACATAGAGCGCGACAGACTGCAAGCGACATCTGTCAAATATTAAAATACACATGTTCTTATGGACACAGTTATGTAGTTGTGCTGCTGCCCACAAGAAGGTGTGTATTTCAATATTTGACAGATGTCGCTTGGAGTCTGTCGCTCTTTATGTGTTCATAGCGTTACTCCTAAGACAATATGTCAAAGCAAAAAACGGAAAGGCAAGATTTTGTTTACGTTATTTTAATTACTTCAAATTTATAGCAAAAATATAATAACATAAATAAAAAAATGTAATATGACCGTGTTCACATTATGTTAGTTTAATTTTAATTTGAGATTTCGAAAAAATTATGAACAAAATAATTTTAAAAATTTAGTTTAGTCAGTAAATAAGAATGAAAGTAAATACTAAGAAAGTAAGGAATCCAATCACAAGAATTAACCTTCTTGGTTCGTCGTAAACAAGTTTTGAGTTTGGTAGTATTTTAAAGTTCGATTTCAAAACCGGTTTTGACAGCACGAAGAGGAGCTGCTGCTGTGTCTAAATTTGGTTTCCTCGCAAAACTAATACGGCTGTGTAAACTGATGTTGAGGAATACCAAAAGCTCCGGCAGGATCGGGAAGGACCTCTCTGAGCCATTTGATACCAAATGGGGGTACAGACAAGGCTACTCCCTATCGACTTCTTCAATCGGGAGAAAATAATTCGTGCTGAATAGAGAAGATACAATGTTCTATAAGGGTGTAAGCTGCTTGCGTACGCCGATGATATTGACACCATTGGCCTCAACAACCGCGCCGCTAGTTCTGCTTTCTCCAGATTGTCATCAAACAAACAGTTTGGTGACTTGGCTGCCATGTCACTGTTGACAGTCATAACTTGGAAGTCGTAGATAATTTCGTCTATCTTAGAACCAGCTTTAACAGCAACAACAACGGAGCCTTGAAATCCAACGCAGAATAACTCTTGCCAACAGGTGCTACTTCGGACTGAGGAAATTGAGCAGTAAAGTCTTCTCTCGACAAAGGCCAAACTCTACAAATCACGCATCTTCCTGTCCTGTTATATGAGCTAGAGGAATGGACGTTGACAACATCTGACGGCGTTACGAGTTTTCGAGTGGATGATTCCGCGGAAGACTTATGATACTTTGAGCATTGGCAACGGCGCATACCGCAGTCGATGGAATGATGAGCTATATGAGTTATACGACGACATTGACATATGTATGTATGTAGTTCAGCAAATTATGAGGTGAAAGCATTTCAGCTCCGAAAGTAGTCAACGTAGTACTCGACGAGGGAAACAGAGGAAGAGGAAGACCTCCAGTCCGATGGAACGACCAGGTGGAGAGGGACCTGGTTACACTTGGGATCTCCAATTGGCGCCAAACAGCGACGAGAATTGGCTCAGTAATAACCGTGTAGGCGGTGTATGTGCCAATGTGTATCCCCAGCGTCAGTTACCAATATTGTGATGCTTAAAGGAAGGAGATGGAACTGTTTCGTGCGTCAATCTTTTTTGAAATTACTTATTCACATGAAAATACTTCATTTATAAATACAACCTCGTGCATGCGCAACTCAGGCTGGAGATCAGCTTAGGTTATTTTATTTTTATATTTATTTACATTGGCACTTCGACGCTGCGCTCGTTTTATCGATTGTTTTGCTGCACGCGCTTTCATCTGAACCCTCCTTGGTGCATACACATATTGCAGCATATGAAAAGATAAGAGGAATTTATTTTAATACCTTGCTTATGAGCTAGCTTAGGTAACTCAAGGACAACGTGTGCAACCACAGCATTTTTAAATTAATTCACATTATTGCTTTAATATTTATAGAAACTAGTGGTCTAAGAGTTAGCTGCATCCATCCATATTACGTATTGTTATGAACTAGAAGGGCTATAGCGCAATGATTTAACCTCCAGGTGCACCAAGGTGTGTATGATATGTATTTTAGGTAATAATAAGTGTGAGTAATATACTATATGGGGTATATAAGGAAAACATCAACCAGAGGGTCGGAAATCTGTATATAACACTGTGCCCAAAAAATAAGGTGACATTTGAATTTAAACTGCGCGCGTCGAAGGATTTGGAGAATTATTTTTTTTTTTAGGTTGGTAGTACTGTCAGTCACATTTATGTCAAATTTCATGTCAAAATATTCATTAGTGTTTGAGACACGTGTCGTTTTGTGAGCTGCTAAAAGTGAGTTTTTCGTTTTTTGCGATGTCGAAATTTGTTGAGCAAAGAATTTGCATTAAATTTTGTTTACGGAATCAATTTTCTGCTGCGGATACGTTGAGGATGGTGCAGAAAGCCTTTGGTGATGAGGCTAAGTCTAAAAAAAATGTTTACAAGTGGTATAGTGAGTTCCAAGCCGGCCGTGAACGTGTCGAAGACGAAGAGCGTCCAGGGCGACCATCAACCTCAACCGACGAAGCTCACGTTCAACAAATCAAAGATTTGGTGTTGAAAAACCGTCGATTAACAATTAGAGACCTTGCTGATGAAGTTGGCATATCGAAAGGCTCAGCCAATACCATTTTGAAGGATGTTTTGGGCCTCAAGCGCGTCAAATTTCGACTGGTACCGAAAACATTAAATTTTTTGGAACAACGGCGTCGCATTGAAGTGTGTTAAACGATGCTTTCCGACTACCAGGGTGTCATGAAACGCATTACAACTGGCGATGAGACTTGGATCTATGCTTACGACTCCGAAACAACCGATCAATCGAGCGAATATCGTGCCAAAAGAGAGCCGAGACCAAAAAAATCGCCAAAGTCGCTCAAAAATCAAGGTCATGTTGACTGTTTTCTTCGATTATCGTGGTGTTGTGCATTATGAATTCCTTCCAACCGGTCAAACAGTCACCAGGGAATATTATTTGAACGTTATGCGTCGTTTTCGTAACGCTATCCGCCAAAAAAGGCCGGAATTGTGGAAAGGCAATTCTTGCTTTTTACACCACGATAATACACCATCCCATACTACCCTCGTAATTCGTGATCATTTCGCCAAAAACTCAACCCATATCGTTCCGCAACCACCGTATTCACCTGATTTGGCGCCGTGCGCCTTCTGGCTGTTCACCAAGCTCAAAAGACCGCTCCGGGGACACCGTTTTTATACGATCGAGGAGATTCAAGCTGCAGCGAAGACGGAACTGATGGGCATCCCGGAAAGTGACTACAACCAGTGTTTTGACGATTGGAAAATCCGTTGGCATAAGTGCATTGCATCGGGAGGGGATTACTTTGAAGGGGATGAAATTGATTTGGAATAAATAAAGAATTAAATAAAGAATAAAGAATTTTCAAAATAAATACAATGTCACCTTATTTTTTGGGCACAGATATTAGTGATATGCGGTTGTGACCAAGATCCAGACCAATTCCATTCAAATTCGACGCTAAACTTATTATTTTTAAGAAAAACTGTTCACTTTATTTTATTAAAATATCACATATATGGACCGACATAAAGCCTTAAAGTCAGATGGGAAGTCAAAGTGGATATAAATCACTATATCGCGTATATTGGGACATGGAGAAGATCTGGACTGATTCCATTAAGGGCTTAATACAGTTAGAGGCTGTTTCTTATTAATTTTGAGTTGCTAAAACCGAAAATGCTGATAAAAATTTCCTAACACGTGGGATTTTTGTGTTGTGGTCAAGAGGTCTAGGGGTCAAACCACCACCATTTACTAAAATGACTAAAATAGCTGTACGTGATGATGTTTGAACTTAAATTCGTAAGCAGGACAACTCAAACATCCCACAGATCGCTTAGCACATCAATCACAAATTTTTCCATCAGATTTGTTGAGCAGTAATTCTCACGCTGGCCGACATAAAGTTATAATCATTATAACTAGTATATTGGAACTGGAATAATTCGTGGATCGACGTCATATGTATTGGGATAAAACTGTAGTATATCCATTTTAATACGTTCACATAATTGTGTAAAGGTATCTTATATATTTACCGGTTTTGGTATTACGACACATCATTATCTGAAATAGATCCTCTCTGAGTTTTATAAAGAAACCTTACAAATTGACCTATGTATATATATAAAGTATAAATTCAAGCGGATAAATGAAAGTCCTTATAATAGGTATAGGGGACTAAGGGACGTGTTGACCCAATCTTCCCCATTTTGATGCAAGGATTTCTTCGTATTTCAATAATATATCCCACAGATTGGCCAATATTTTCGGTAAAAAGGCAGCGATAGGTATTGAGGTATTTGGCATCGGGGGGTTTGTAGTCCGAATTTCAAGAATTGATTCTTAATCGACTTCGACTACTTAAGATCGATTCCGAAAAATCGATTATTTTACGAGAAAACTCGATTTTCGAGTAGAATCGGAATCGAGTTTACCATCCCTACTGGCAGCCATCGCGTTCACATATAATAACCTCCACACAATAAAAAATTATTTTTTCTCCATGTAATTTATATGGAAAACAGAAAATTTTAAAGAGGCACCTCTTAATATTAATATTAAGAGCTCATCTTTTGAGTGACTTTCTTTTTAACATTTTCGAAAGTTTTTAGCCTGTTTTTCAGTTGAAAAAAAAGGTTGACTCAGAATGACACACCCTAATGTATATACATACTACTGTGCCCAAAAAATAAGGTGACATTGTATTTATTTTGGAAATTCTGTATTCTTTATTTTTTATTTAATTCTTTATTTATTCCAAATCAATTTCATCCCCTTCAAAGTAATCCCCTCCCGATGCAATGCACTTATGCCAACGGATTTTCCAATCTTCGAAACACTGGTTGTAGTCACTTTCCGGGATGGCCTTCAGTTCCGTCTTCACTGCGGCTTGAATCGCCTCTATCGTATAAAAACGGTGTCCCCGGAGCGGTCTTTTGTGTTTGGTGAACAGCCAGAAGTCGCACGGCGCCAGATCAGGTGAATGCAATGGTTGCGGAACGATATGGGTTGAAATGATCACGAATTACAAGGGCAGTATGGGATGGTGCATTATCGTGGTGTAAAAACCAAGAATTGTCTTTCCACAATTCCGGCCTTTTTAGGCGGATAGCGTTACGAAAACGACGCATAACGTTCAAATAATATTCCTTGTTGACTGTTTGACCGGTTGGAAGGATGTCATAATGCACAACACCACGATAATCGAAAAAAACAGTCAACATGACCTCGATTTTTTTGGTCTCGGCTCTCTTTTAGCACGATATTCGCTCGATTGATCGGTTGTTTCGGTGTCGTAAGCATAGATCCAAGTCTCATCGCCAGTTATAATGCGTTTTAGACATCCTGGTAGTCAGAAAGCATTGTTTCACACACTTCAACGCGACGCCTTTTTTCCAAAAAATTCAATGTTTTCGGTACCAGTCGAGATTTGACGCGCTTGAGGCCCAAAACATCCTTCAAAATGGTATTGGCTGAGCCTTTCGATATGCCAACTTCATCCGCAAGGTCTCTAATAGTTAATCGACGGTTTTTCAACACCAAATCTTTGATTTGTTGAACGTGAGCTTCGTTGGTTGAGGTTGATGGTCGCCCTGGACGTTCTTCGCCTTCGACACGTTCACGGCAGGCTTGGAACTCACTATAACACTTGTAAACATTCTTTTTAGACATAGCCTCATCACCAAAGGCTTTCTGCACCATCCTCAACGTATCCGCAGCAGAAAATTGATTCCGTAAACAAAATTTAATGCAAATTCTTTGCTCAACAAATTTCGACATCGCAAAAAATGAAAAACTCACTTTTAGCAGCTCACAAAACGACACGTATCTCAAACATTAATGAATATTTTGACATGAAATTTGACATAAATATGACTGACAGTACTACCAACCTAAAAAAAATAATTCTCCATATGTATATGTATATCTCATTGTTCCATCGACTGCGGTATTCGCAGTTACCAATGCGCACAACACCATAGTATATCCACTGCAGAACCTTTCCCTAGAAAACTCTTACCACGGACTCATCAGATATCATCATCCATCCCTCTGCACCACATAGCAGGACGGGGATATTGAGTGACTTGTAGAGTCTGGTCTTTGTTCGTCGAGAGAGGACTTTACTTCTCAGTTGCCTACTCAATCCGATGTAGCACCTGCTGGCAAAGTCAGTATTTCGAAATGTCACATAACCCAATCAGCTGTTGATGAACCTTACTAGCTTCTGCTCTTTGATTTTTCTAGACAGTTTTCTCTTTGTAAGCGAAAAGTTATCTTGCATTCACAGTAAAAGTCGCGACTAAATTATTACACTGTCTTCCTATTCATATTCTTTGTTTTTTCCTGTCTCACTTTTATTGGCGCATAAATGATTTGTAGCAAATTAATCAAGTCTGGCAATGCATTTTGTTTATTAATTTGCACTTTTGACATGAAAACAGCAAATCATTTGTAGTTTTTTCCCGAGAATATGCCCATAAAATGTATTTGTTCGATACAGCTGACCAAAGTCTCCACCCTCGCAACCGCCAAATATATGCAATAGCTCAGTGTGCACCAACAATAATGCCATAAAAGTGCACGTGAAAGTATTGCAGAAGCAATTGAGATTCCTGTCCGATTACGATTACCATCTGCAATGACACGAAGACGTTGTGCAGCCAACCGATCGGTTTGGTAAGCAACTTTCTTATTGCTCAGCCCAGTTGGGCGCTTTGCGTAAAAACTTGTTTACACCTCCAGTTGGCATGTAGCGAGATATTAATGTACGCGAGCCCATATGCATATGCATGTATGTAAATAAGTGTAAAATAAGAACGGAATTTGCGTTCGTAAGCGGTTTGCAGCTGCATCCAGTTTTAATTTGGCACAGGAGATGGCACAAAATAAATTAACAAAGAGCACACACCCAACGATGCAACAGGAAAATCTTCTTTTTAGCAATTCTTGTGTATTTTTACAGCCGTGTATTGCTGCTGCTCCCAAGCAATGGCGGTGCAATGCACTGATAATCGTTGACATTCACTTTCGATGTGCTCAAATATTTATAGAGATAAAATGCGAGCGCGAAACTTAGAGACCGATGGATCTTTTGCATAAGGCCAAATGTTTATATAATCGTTCAGGAAATATGTATTCATTATTGGCAAACAACATCCGCAGTAAAGTAACAGTTAAATACAGAAAAATTTAAATGTGTATTAATTGAAATCAATGAAGATTATGATCTCTTCATGTTATTTCACTCTTTATCCATTACATAGTATATGTAAGTACATAGACAGCAGAAAAAGTCACCTCGTTGTAAAGAATAGCACATTTTTTTTTGAGAAACTTGATTTTATTACTCAAACATCGACATTGACTTAGAGGTACTGATTATAGCAATATTCAATTTCGAAATATATATACATACATATCGCCACCTAAAACGCAAATCAGCGTATCATCAAAAAAAATCGAAAATCGCTGTCTGATATAATAACCAATATATAACCATTTTATAACCAAAACTGAAATTTTGTTGCAATATGAGTGTATGATAACCCATATATATCCTTTTTCTAACCAAACCTCAAATTTTGTTTCAATGTGAGTGATTTCTATTATATCATTTTTCCTTCGCCTGCAAACTTATGAAAAGTGATGTTATGTTATTTTGCATTTTAGGTGACGATATAATGCATCCTATGGCAACAATGAGATTCTTCCATTTATTACGATCTTGTGCTAACCTCTTGATCGGGTCGTACTAGGACTGTTATGATCAGTTATTTGTGAAGCCAGAAAATGAACAACAGAAGCAATTTTTAATGATCAACCGACTTCAACTCAACTGACGTGAAACTGGATGCTTAAGGTGTGAGATCCAAAGTGTTAAATGAAGTAGAGACAAATGGCTTCTACAAACGAATTAAAAATCTTACCACGTGAACACTAATAGATATAGAGAATAGAGAAATGCCAAGTTCGAACCTATATTTAAGGAAAACCTAATGCTGACCCAGGGCAAAAAGATCTCTGGTTCTCTTGCGGAGCTCCGATTCTTTTTGGTACCTCAGCGATCCACCTCACCTCTCCGAGCACCTGGAGAGTCAGGACAAACATTTTCGCGCGACATGTTTCTGTGAGTGTCCAAGCCGAAATTGCAGCGTCCGTTAGAGCAGAGGTACGCGATTAAATACTGTGTGAAACTGGGTAAATCTGAGACAGAGACGTTTGATATGATCAAGCAGGCTTACCCAGATGTTGCTTTAGCAAGAAGTTGAGGGTTTTGGTGGCACCAGGCCTTTTGGGGGGGCCGGGAAGAGGTCTCTGTCAACAAACACCGACAATGTGACTCGTGAGCGTAAAGTTTTGAACTCATACCGTCAACTAAGCATTCGTTTAATTCCCCAGATGTTAAATTTGGATTTGAACATGCGCAAGGTGTGCAAAAAAATGGTCCCAAAAGTGCTTACTGACGACCAGAAATTGCGGCGAGTGAATGTCAAGCATTTTGACACGACAGAGGGGATGCTAAACAGCATGCACCTCAGCTTTCAAAGCTAATCCAGAAAATGCCTTCCGTGACGCCTTCAATCCTCCAAAATTGCGCTGGCAGCGTCGCATCGACGCAGAAGGAGCCTATTTTTAAAGATTTTAAAGAGTTGTAACGATGCCGCTGATAGTGAAGTTAGTCATTCCTTAAACGAGCGCGCAGTCAGTGAGCTCAAAGCTAGTATTGTAAAAAAAACGATGGTTGACACGCTACTTTTATGGCTTAAAGTGTCAACTATCTCGATGAATATCATTTTATGTGCACACAAAATCCTTATATGTGGTAAGCAAATTAATCGGCCCACTGAGGGTACTATTCGCAACACCCTCTTGAGGCTCAGGTTTCAGTGTTAGATAATATTCGACCGAATAGACCACGTCTAGCACTCAATGAAGAAAATTTAGCAGACGTAACTGAGAGTGTACACGAAGACCGTGGAGAGTCGATGCGGCGCCGTTCGCATCAACTTGGACTGACGTATGGAACGACTTGACGCATTTTACGTCGAGATCTTAAATTGAAAGCGTACAAAATACGAGTACAACTTGTGTAAGAACTGAAATCGCTCAATCTTCCCAAGTGATACCGCTCTATGTGCTCTTGAAAAGCTCCAAGAAGGTCCGACATTGTCGAGCCAAATTTTCTACAGCCATTGCATCAATGAGTAAACATGCAAAATTGCCGCATTTGGGACGAAGAGCAACCTGAAGAGAAATGGCAGCACTATTTCATCCAGGAAAAAGAGCTTTGTTGTCGTTTGTGGGCCGGAATCTTCGATCGATATTTCTTTAAAAGTGATGCCGGTGAGAACGGAACCGTCAATGGTGACCGTTATCGCGCCATGTTAACCGTCTATTTGATCCCTGAAATTGCAGCTCGTGATCTCGGCGACATTTGGCTTCAACAAGACGACGCCACTTCACACAAATCGCATCAACCAATGGATTTATTGAGAGAACACTTCAGTGAACAGATAATTTCACGTTTTGAATCGGTTGAGTTGAGTTATCAAAAATTTAACTCAACGGATGGACCATCTGAGACGTAGCAGCGGCCGACATTTGAAAGAGATAACCTTCAAAAATTAAATGCCAAAGAATGTTCTTAGGAATGATAATAAACATTCCCTTTAAATTTGAAGTTTCCGCGTTTTTTTCCTTTAAAAAAGTAGTGAACCTCGAAATGGATCACCCTTTTCATATTTATATGTATATACATATATAAACAAATCTTCGTCTTTTCCACTCCAAATTCAGTGTATAACAATATTTCCACAAAATTAGCAATATTGATTATGAGAGGCATACTTTTTTGACTAACAGAATAGTAGCTTATCATATCTTAATCAAACATTTCTTTCTGTCGTCAACCAAAAATGGAGAACGCGGCCTAAAGTTGTCAAAATTTCGTGCGTCAGAATAACATAATGAACTGTGGCACGGATTGTAAATTACTAAACGCTAGGAAAGAAAAGCTTGCTATAAATTTTTGCATAACAGTATTTATTCTATAAACTAGGCGCATTTAATTATGTATAAGTTTTCGCCAAATTTCTTATTGATTACCAACGGATGTCTTTTCAGAGCGAAGAAGTACACTTGATTAATTAATTGTATGTTCCCTTTACACTTTAACGCTCTGGCCATCAGCAAAGCGGTGCCCATTTTCCTTTGATCAATCAGCGAAGCATTTGGCCTTCCCCAAAACTCTTTTGGCCATTCGAGTTGAAAAATATGTATATACATATGTATGTATATGTGTGCATGTGCGGCTATATTTTATAGCGGAAAGCAGTGTCTAGCAACACAGAACACTTAGTAAACAGCATAATTTGTTGTAGCTTTTTTACCTGTTGCCTAACCAAATTTTGAATGGTTCGAAGAAGAAGTTTATGCTTTCTTTACACAAATAATCTATCATGGTGAGAATAATGATGCTGGAAATCATAATTTTACAAATTTTCCGCTGTTGAAAATATATTTTTTTTATTTCAGAATAATTGAAATTGCAAGTGAATACGAGTAAAATAAAATCCATAAGAACAAAAACAAACAGCAACCTTCCCAATTGGCTCTAGCTCTGCGTAACAGACAATAGCTTCTTAGAGTATTATTTGCTGAATTCTATACTTGATTGTTGTCATGAAGGAAAATTATTGCCTCGTGTGTAGTAGTAAATTCATTTTGAAGAGTTGTTGTTCCCCACTAATTGTTTCATCTTGTTTTAAAATCTCATAATAGAGCACGCCATTCCGATCCCACCAAATACAGAGCGTTATCTTGTCATCATGCATATTCAGTTGTGACGGTGATTTGATCGGTTGGCCGGGTTTCACATATGCTTTTTGCGTTTAGGTTTGTACATATAGGATATATTTTTCACCATCAGAATGGATTTCCAAGGAAGCTGCCAACATCAAGGGGTATCAGCAAGTTTGTTGCTGTTGCTGCCTCTGCTCCAGCTTTTGGTACTGGCGCTTCTGCCGAAAAGAAAGAAGAAGCCAAAAAGGAGAAGTCAGAGTCCGAGGAAGACAACGAAATGAATTTCAGTCTCTTCGATTAAACAGCTCAATACTAAAGTCTCTTGGCTTCAATTTAGATTACACTCCATTTCCTTGCTTTTTAATGTATCCTGCTGCTTTTAAACATCTTGATTCTGCGAGCTTTTCTTGCGTTTGTCAACAATCTTAAAGTAATGCTTCCAGTTTTCCACTTTCACATTTCTCTGGCCGTCCAGGAGATACATCGTCTTCTAAAACTAAAAGCTGAAATTCCAAGTCACTTACTTCTGTTGAGGTTTTCTTTATATTAAAGTAATGAAAAACAACTCTCCGCAAAAACTACTTACTTTATGTTGAGGTTTTCTTTATATTAAAGTAATGAAAAACCACTCTCCGCAAAATCTCTTTTTCAGTTGAGCACCATCAATAATGTCAGCCTCCAACGCAGAATATCTTTTGTCAACAGGTGCTACTTTGGACTGAGTAGGCAATTGAGAAGGAAAGTCCTCTCTTGACAAAGACTAAACTTTAAAAGTCACTCATCATCCCCGTCCTGCTATATCGACTATGACAACATCTGATGAGTCGACGTTACGAGTTTTCGAGAGAAAGGTTCTGCGGAAAATGTATGGTCCTTTGCGTATTGACAACGGCGAATTCCGCTGTCGATGGAACGATGAGCTGTATGAGATAAACGACGGCATTGACAAAGTTCAGCGAATTGAATGACACCGGCTACGCTGGCTAGGTCATGTTGTCCGAATGGACGAAAACACTCCAGTTCAGAGCAAGAGGAAGACCTCCACTCCTTTGGAAAGACCAGGTGGAGAAGGATCTGGCTTCGCTTGGAAGCTCCAATTGGCGCCACCTTACAAAAGGAAGAAACGACTGACGCGCAGCTGTCCACTCGACTATAATCGCGTAAGCGGTGTCTACGCTAGTAAAAAAGATGATTAAAAAACAAATATCGTCGAAATCGCTTTACTGTTTTTAAAAATATTCCACATTTAGATCTCTACACTTTTATATGCGTTTGAACCAATTGTCGCATCAATTTTGCCACTCTGATTGTGGTATCTCCCAAATATGCGTTCTGAACGCAACAGCCGCCACTACAGGTGTTGAAAAAGTTAGTTTATCTTTTTCGTACGGGAGTAAAAAGAAGTCATTTGATGCCAAGTCAAGACTATAAATCGATGTTTCAAGTCCTCAATCCTACAGCTATTTCTGTTAGTTCAGATGTGAGAACTCGCACTGCCGTGGTGTGATCCGTGACGGTTGGTTTTTCTGATTTCTAAAGATAACTAGAAACAGCTGGTTGTGCACCACTCAGAACTTTATTGTTCTCTCCACCAATCGACATGACAAATTGTTTCTTTTTACAGTCAAATGTTCGCGTAATATTTAGATTCCAGAACAACAACTGTTTCTTGAGGACATTCAGCAAATTCGTTTTGGAGTGATTTTTGAGTTCGATTGAAATCACCATACCATCGAAAAATCAAAAAAAAAACTAGCGCTAAAAATTTAATTAAGTGCATCGCTGCACTGTTGCATAGTTAAGCCACGTCAAAAGTTGTAGAAAGCTGTGAAACAAGTTAATATTTGTACTCCAATTGGGTGACATGTCGTATAAGTAACTTTATTGAGGGACATAATCAGAGGAACTTTAGTATTCGAAAATATAATATTATAAATTTTTTAGGAAATCGACTGGATATTCCCTACTGAAAATTATGTATTTGTTATAACATTATTTAATTTAAATTTCTACATCTCGTTATGATTTAAGTCCCTCAATTATCTGATACTCATTCAACCAGAACTAAAATCTTTCTAACCGAATTAATTAGATCTGAATTTTGTTTTTTATAAAAAAATAACTCTTTAAACGATTTCCGATCATTCAAATAATTATTAAATACGGTAAATACAGCAACAATTCTGTATATGAAACATAGTTTCCCAGTTTTAAAATGAGGAGATGGTTGTATGGCGCATTCCTTAAACAGATACTCGTACACAACAAGCACTCAATATTAACACATACTTATACTGTATATTCTGTATTCACACATTTTGGGTTGAAAAATATCTAACTGTTGCACATATCCGCATTGTTTACGAAAATGAGGTCGAAATGTGGAACTTCTAGTATAGTTAGTCTGTACGTTTGCACCTGTGTGTGTCGCTTATGAGCATAAGCGAGAGTAAATGAAAGTTGTTAATGCGCATACGCCTGCTTGAAGGTCCTGTAAAGGACGCATTAACCAAAACCAGTCTGTGAAAATCAACACACACACGCACTCAGCTAACACGTACAAAATACCAACAATTGTAGCCAATTCCTGCTTAAAGGCTGTTGCTTATACGTACATGAAAGTAGGTGAAAGGTAGCCGTTGAATTCACAAGTATAGACAAAAAAGTATATATATACATACATATATGTTTGTTGTAATAAAAAAATTCCAATTCATTAAAACTTACCAAACTCCAATAAGTGAAAAACTTCACTTTCTGTCCAAAATCTTCGGGCACTAAACGCCGGCTTGGCGACGTTGCCAGCTTTGCGCTGCGCTGTATCTCAAATTTATTGTAGAAGAGGCCATACGCAAATTGACCGAGAGCAAACAGATGTATTATGGTGACGAACACACGCGATTTGTAAAGTTCAACCTTCGTCATTTTGTCAACGACTATTGCGGGTTTTCTATATTTCAAGCGATAATAGCAAAGATGCACAAGCACTTGAGTTCTGCACAGCCACTTCGTCGAGTAACAACCGTTATATCACAACAATGCAGGTAGCTAAGCGTTTTCGTATGTCTTTCTTTTTGGTTTTCAAAATATTTTAATTTTTAATAGTATTCCTGTTCATGCGCGCACGTTCGCAGTTAATTTGAAATCTGTAAAGAATTTCAGGCGTTTTTATAGAGCTTATCCTCACACTCACACACATACATGCTGCGTGCTTTCATATCACAATGGAAGCGTACAAAAAATTAAGATACGAAAATGCATTCTCGACCACATCAAAGACATTTATATTTTGCTTTTTCCAAGTACAACAATAATTCAGCTCCTCAATGGTTTTTATTACCTTTACACTGAATATATGTACGCGTGTATGTGACCTTATTTATCTTACTGTGACTTATGTACTACTTAATTTTTTGTGAAAATAATATTATTAAAACTGTTTTCAATATATCGTCACCTGAAATGCAAAATACCGTAACATCAAAATATTCGAAATTGAGTGTCTAATTGATTACGCTTCACTACTTCAAATTACATACATAATATTACATATCGCTCATTTGCTGCAACGTCGTCATAACTCAAAAAACGTGATTTTTGAGTTAAGGATGCAGAATTGTTCGTTATATCATACTTCATGTTGAGTGAAAAATTCATATGAATACCTCTTATATGCTCCGCTTGAGAAGAGAATAAACCATTTATGTCTTCCGTGTAAGGTTGGAGTCAGTTGAAAACTTTTAACGCGTTTTCTGGCAAATCGATTTTTTTGACTTATGCCGGTCTTGCAGCAAATGAGCGATATGTTCAACATTTTCAGGTTCTGCGGTCAGATACAAACCAGTTTTAACCAATATTAAAATTTTGTTTCACTCATGTTCCATTTTATTTCATGTTTCATTCATGCAACTGTAAATTTCCGAAAATGTTGTTACGTTATTTTGCGTTTCAGGTGACGATATATATAACATAATATGTTGCCTACATTTAGGATTCAATTGAATTAATATTATGGCGAAGGTTACAAGATTTCGTTTCAAATCAGTTTGAATTATACCCAGAACAGGATATACATATTAAGTTTGTAAAAGCCAGAAAGAAACGTCTGATACCCTATAAAGTATATATACAATTGATCAACATGACGAACTGAGTCGATTTCCGAAAGTCTGCCGTCTGGACATGTCACAATACCGAACTCCGGACTACAAAACGATACCTCTTGTTTCCCATTGTACACCTGCACATTGAGGCCCATATGATTCCAGTTAAGAAGTACAATGAACTACTCTCCAAGCAGTTTCAGCTGGGGTGAATCATCCCTGTCACCTGCTTGTAGCGGAACCGCCTCTTAGGAGCATCAAGAGGTTCTTCCTCAACTACGTCGACGACATAAAACAAACAAAAAGCGACAGACTTCGAACGCAACAAACTTCAGGCATGCACTGACCGCCATTCACAGTGGAGTGATAAACACCTTCACCGACTCCCCCACAGTAAATGGCGAACTTGGAGTCACCCATTGCAGAAGAAGTGCTCGAGTTCAAGCGAGAATCGAGAGTGACCCTAGCGCAGCTTCGATCTGGATATTGTAGCAGGTTAAACTCCTACTTATCCAGAATCGACCCTTACATATCAAACATAAGTATGTCCAGCGTGCAACGAGTCCCCGCATGACACTTAACTCTTTGCATGCTCTGCTAACCCTACACATCTGACACCCTTCTACCTATGTGATGAGGTCCGATCCCGTCGAAACATCACGTTTCCTGGGCTTACCGCGGTTGACCACGATGACAACTTATCCAATCTTTACCACCTTAATGGGGACTAGGTAACCGTTTCAACTACAACAGCAACGAACTGAGTCGACTTAGACATGCCCGTCGATCTGTATGTATACGTAGTTTTTGAGGTATCGATCTGAAGTTTTGCACAAGTACTTTTCTCCAAAAGGAGCTGGTTGTTTGCGGAACCGCCGATATCGGACCACTATAGCATATCTGTCATGCACACTAAGCGAAAAATATCATGTTCTTGTATGGAGATCTTACTTTTCGAGATATCTTCACGAAATTTGGCATGACTTGTTATCTAAGACAACGCTACAATTTTCGAAAAATTATTTTAGACCAGATCACTATAGACTACAGCTACCACACCAACTGAATGATCAAAATCCAGTTTTTATGTGGAAAGCCTTTTTATTTGGCACGATATCCTCACGAAACTTAGAACGAATTATTACACCAGGCAGCGGTACAATCTCTGAAGAAATTTTCTAGATCGAACTACTATAACATATAGTTGGCATACAAACTGATCGATCAAGAATCAAGTTCTTGTATGGAACCTTTTGTATTTGTGAGGGGTATTATAGCTTCAATGTAATCGAAGTTTACGTTTTTTTCTGCAACACATTACGTTTAATAATGTGGTGGTAGTTGCAGGCGCGAATTGGAACATTTCTGTTGTTGAACAATGATTATATACCATATGTGGATACAATGGATATCTACATAAATATATGTATGTAAATATTTATATGCGTATGCTGTGCATTTATTGTAAACGCGTATGTTTGGACAATTATGACAGCTTGCCATAGCAGATCCGAAACGAAAATAAACTCTGATCGCATTTAATAGGTCAATGACGCGATAAATGTCCGCTTGAAATTCACTTTCATATGCGCTATGCTTGCGCCGAGACAAAATGATTATACAAATGGGAAAAGTGATTTGTATTTTTAAAGAAATGTGATTGCTTATTTACAAATAAAACTCTGATTGTAGATTTATTTAATATTGTTATAGCCTTTTAAACTTAACCTCAATTTTTATATCTTGGATATTGTTATGTATGCCACAAGGTTTCATATAACCAGAAGTAAACGTCAGAGACCCTATAAAAGACAACCAATATAGAGTACTACGAGTAGCTTCCATACAAACTGACCTATCCAAATCAAGTTCTTGTGCTTCCATATGTGATTAGGTACATACTTATACATGTACATACATATACTATCCATTTGTGGGTGGTAACATAAATGTTTAGTCTGTATATGTAAACATATGTATCACAAATAAAGTTTTCTAACTTAACTAACTTTCAGTCGATGTTAGTCACCTTTAGTGACATATGTATGTATGTGTATACATATAATCATTTCCATATGGTCTCAACTTATATTAAAGTGCAAACACTTCTTGATAAACAATGCAGAGATAATTTGCGCGTGCCTTTTCATATGTACGTATGTATTATTGATGTACATATGTATTTCAGTAAATGAATATGTAGATTAATGAAGCATATTGCTTCAGATTCCACCAAAAAGTATATTTTGAGTTCCCTGATTATCAAAAAAGCAATTTGATACATGCCAATCAAGATAACCGTTTAAACAAGTAGTCACATGGACTTAATCAATGCGAAAGTGGAATAAAAAGATTTTTGAGCAAATAGAGATCAGATTTCAAAAACTGCACACACACGGACTTAATTAATGCGAAATTGGAATTGCAGAAACTTGCTAAACATTTTAGCTCAAGAAATCACTTCACAGAATGGACTAAGTAACTGAAGTATGAGTTCTCTGTTAATAAACAAAGCAACTTGAAATTGAATGTAAACAAATCAAGATAATGGTATAAACATTGGCTTAATTAATGAGGAAGTAAAAAAAAATGTTTTTTTAATATGCCATAAGAAACTTTAAAGCCGATGAGCTTACCGGGGAGTGCACCCTTACCCCAATTTCATCCGATTGGCCACGAGTCGGTATTCCGATGTTCTTATGGGACCTATGGAGCTCCAATGAACTTGACTGGCACTGGCCAACAACCGGAACTAATACGGCTGCGAGATCCTTCTGACCCAAAGCGAACCGTAAGAGATCCTGCGGCAGTCGGATTTCCGTAACCGGAACGTACCTGGATTTTTATCCAGCCAACCAGCCAAGGACAGTCAACTGGGCAGAATTCTGCCGCTACAACAACAACATGTCCTGCGAACAACATGCATTGTAGGTGTTCTCACTGGACACCGTCCCATAAGTGCAGACGATGCGACCAAATATTTTGTCGGAAGCTCTTTGCCAAAGCTGTATGGAGGGAAGCGAGGTGGAATCATCTTGTCATTCACAGCTGTGTGGAGGTAGAAAAGGTGGAATGATCTTGAGATTTTCACTCCAATTGCACGGCTTTTGTCAGACTGCAACTGAAATATCTTGGTAGACAAACCTTTGGCGAAAATGGTGAAGTGGCTGGGATTGTATAAACCGTCTTAGCAAGCTCGAAAGTGCCAGTTATTAGGAAAAATAGTTTTAACGATCCCATATATTTATATATTTGTAATAAGGTGTGTACGGTTACCTTATTGAAGACTATATACGTATAAAAATAACAGCAACAACCAACTAAAATTATCTACCTTCTACATTGTAACATGCTATATAATATGACTGGGTCAAGTGTCACGTGGTACCTTCAAAGGGATTATTGGTCTCTTCCATTTTCAATTTCTTATCGTTCAAAGATTTCTTAACGCAAATCGATGGTTCATGTTAATACGTACAAAAAATAACCTAGAAGCTAACCACGTGCAAGTACCGTGACCTTTTTAACAAGCGCGCTTTGGTGCAATTATTACGTTGTTTCAAGGCAGTCATTATTGTACTTATTGTACTTGTATTTGAGCTATTAAGAGAACAAAAATTACAGACACACTGCTTGTCAAGATTTTTCATAAGCAAGTACCAAATATCCTTAGCTTCAGCTTGTCACAATCGTGGGAGTTCTAACTGGACAATGTTCAAAAGGCATTCATGTAGTAAGGCAAAAATTTTTTCGGACGCAAGTTGTCAAAGTTGTATGGAGGATGGTGAACACATACAGTCACTTTCTATTCCATTGTCCAGCCTTTGTAAGACTGAGATTCAAACATCTCGGCAGTCTTATCTTCGGCGAACCAGGAGACATAGCCAGACATGGCTAACTGACATTAGTCGTCTCAACAAATTTGGGGCCGACTTAAAAGGCTTTGTCAATTTGTAAGGGTCTTATGTTCTAATATTTAGAAGTTTGTAGGTACCACAATAAACCGGCGTTCTAACCTGCCCAAGTGAGATCCTTCTTAGAATCAACCTTTTAACCTAACCTAACCTAACCTACCTTCGGCGAACCAGCAGACATATCCGAAACTGACATAAGCCGTCTCAACAAATATCTGGCAGGCTCAAAGTGTTTCATCGATCTACATACATCAGTCTTATGATCAGATATACATATAAGAACTTCAGGGAGCACAACCTACCGGCGTTCTAAGCTGCCCAAATGAGATCCCTCGTAATCTAACCTAACCTAAGTACCAAATATTACTACATGCATTAGGAATGTCGGCATTGGAATTTATAATTAATTTCTAGAGCAATTTTTGGTAATCTCATTTAAAGGAAAAAAATTAAATGTTGAGAGTGACATACCCACCCAATTACGGTGCGCGTTTTGAAGTTATCCATCAAATTCAGGTTAAACCGCCCCCGAACTAGTAAGGGATTTTATGAGCCATTTCTCGTTACAGAAATACTGACGGAAATTTTGACCTTTCAAGAGTGCCAAAAGAAGTACCAAATACTAATCTAAAGTACCTGGTAACACAATTCAATACCGAATACACTATTAATTTTAAATTAAACCAAAGCGTGAAGAGCCAAGTCTATAGAGGGTTGACAAATTTTAAAGAATAAATCTTAATTACCCCTAACATGCAATTGAATTCAAAGGAAATCATAAAATATGAGAAATACACACGGTGGAGATATTTTGAAAATTCAATGGCTCCAGCGATTTGGTACATGATTGTACATGAATTTATTTCCGGTGACTGACTTATTGAACAGTCCTTTATATTGTAGCTTAACAACTCAAATGCCAAAGTTTAAATTATAACCCACTTTTTAATACCTCAGAAGCTTAGATTTATTCAGTACGAAAGGGGAAGCGATTAGAGGGTTACAAACCTTTGGAAGAATACTTTTCTGTAGACATTAGTAAGTTTAATAGATTCGAAGCACTTAGCCATGACAGCTTTCTTCCAAACTTACATACTTAGTTATATCAAGTTCATGAAAACAATCGATCCAATGCGGTTTGCAGCTGTGCATTATTATATTTGTCACCGTCAACGTTGTGACACACTTAAACGTTTGCGGCAATATGCATTCAAAAGAGAAATATCAATAATCGAACGCACCACAAACAAATCCAAGTGAAGCTAAGATTCCTACTGCAGCTGATTGCAAACAAAATTATTCGAGTGTGTCAAGAAAACAGAGCGGGTGAGCGGAATTGAAGCTACAATGGGAGTGGGAATCATGCGATAGAGGAAAATGCTGTCGCTAGCAGATCAGAAGCGGCAATAATGGGTGGGGCGACAGACGGCTCCAGCAATAATTTGAACATTGTTGCAGTTTGCATATTGGAATTTTGTAATGTGACCGGCGTCAGTTAAGCGGAACGAAGCGGCGGTCGGCGCTGTGTGGTGAACAGTTTTCGGGATGAAAGTGCGTACGTATGTCATTGAAGTGTGAGTCATGAATGGCAAAATTACACAAAATGAAAATGCAATAAAGACATTTCAAAAAATACGAGTATGGAGAGAGAGAGAGAGCGGTTGTGAGTAGATAAGATTCTACATATACGGAAGTCAGCTTTACTAACATCAAAGTTACTAGAAAATATTGCAAAATAAGTGCAATTAGATGATAAGGTATGCATGTGTTTTAGGATATACCCTATATGGTAGGGTGTTTAAGTTAAAAAATGAAGGAAACGGTTCCCAAAATTTGCTGTTCAAGGCGTCATCAACTACAAGATGTCATAAAATGTTGGACAACCTGAAAACTGTTATGAAATCGAAGCTGCACTTTAGCTAATCTTAGATAAGACTCTATATCTGCATAAAACAGTAAACCTAAAATCTTTAATAGTCTTTAAAGAAGTTGCTTGAACAGACTTACATACAGGCGATAACCTTCACAGGGTCTTAAATGTTATACGTAATGTAAATTTATAACTAATGTAAATACTGTGACAAAAGAGTACCCGGAAACTGTAATTTAACTTCTCTGGGTAAATGACTAGGACTGTTCTTAATTACTATGCCAAATATAAGCGCGATATGTCAACCAGTAGTGTGTTGCGATTTTTACAATCTATGAAAGTATACAACAAAGAATTTGTCTCAAATTTTGTATTTATAACCAAATGTCGAGTGCAGAAACGTTGATTCAGTTTTATCAAAAACACAAGATTACGAGTGGTACAAAGCCTTCAAAGACTGTCGAGAGATCGTTGAATACATGCCTCATTCTGGACGACTTTCGAACTCTTCAACTGATGAAAATATTAAAAAAAGTGATCGTCAGGCAAGTGTTAGAGAGTTGGCAAGAGAGCTCCACATTTCTTGCGAGTCCGTTCGAATGATTTTGATGGATATTTTGAGTATGAAACGCGTTCTTGCTCGACTCGTACCGATAGAGCTGAGTTTTTTTCAAAAATAGTACCGTAAACAGTTCACTTGATGTATCATGAATTTGTTCCTGAGAGGCAGACCGTCAATAAGGAGTTCTATTTGCTAATGTTGAGGCGTTTGTGTGAGAACATTCGTCGAAAATGACCGGAATTTTGGAAGAACAATTCAAGGATTTTACACTATGATAATGCACCATCGCATCGATCCACGATTCTGACTGAATTTAAAGCCAAAAACGGCATGGATATCATCGACCAACCACCGTATTCACTGGATTTGGCTCCCTATAACTTTTTCTCATTCCCCAAACTGGAATTGCCGCTCCGTGAAACCCGTTTTCAGTCGATCGAAGAAACAAAACAAAATTCGCTGCCGAAACTGAAGATCATCCCAAAAAGTGCTTATGAAAGTGTTTCGAGGACTGGAAAATTCGTTGGCATAAGTATATTACATCTGCTGGGGATTACTTTGAAGACGACAAATATTCGGGTACATTTTTGTCACCATGTATACTTTATAAGGTCAATCAGAATTTGATAAATTTTAAAATCGTAAATATCACTTGTATTTTAATTATAAGAAGTAAAGCAATTAAGATTTATATGAAATTTTTTCCCGTTAACTGCTAATAAGGCTTTCAAATTTTTACGAATGGGTTATATACGCACTAACAGGCAACACTTTGAACTAGAATATAATTACGCATGCATAAGTCTATAGCACGTATAATATATAAGTATCTTTCAGCTGTTTTACTTCACCAACACTTTTTCACACTAACGTACAACAAAAACTAAACAGAAACGATTGGAATCACTGTCACACAACAAAGTTTATTTTATATGTCACACAAAATCGATATTTGTACACACAAAAAAAATTATAATAGACCAAATCAAAACATTTTCGACAAACAAAAAACCTACACAGTTGATGTGTCAGTCATGTCCTGGCCTCACCTCCGCCGCGAGTAGTGTGCGTCAGAGGCAAAACCACAAAAAACACCACAAGACATAGTGGCACAGCTCCTGGAGGCTAAGCAAACAAGCACGACCGAAAACACAGCTATTCATGCCAGCACACACCCATGAAACCAAACGCGACACAAAGCGTTGCAGCACACCTTAGCCGGTGACACCGCGACAAGATTCACACCAACCGCAATAAACCGCACCACCACGCCGCACCAACAGCTAATGCATTATTTAGGTTTTCATTAACAGCGTATGCGCTTAGGTTGGTCGTCAGCGATTTACTTCGAATGGCTTCCCTACTTATGTATGTATGTATTTATTTATGTATACTCGTATGATAAATTTAGGGTCACAAGGTGAACTATCTTTTGGATTGCTCCTCTTCTTGACTATTATTGCGTCGCGTCGCGTCGCGATTTAACCGACATCGGTGTACCAAACTCACGTTCTCTGCTGCTTACTTTTTTGTTTTTGTTTTGAAAGAAAACACAGATTTACTGTTTACTGTTGCTCAATAACGTTTCGTTGGCGCGCGCTCAACTGATACATCCACACGATTCTACTACTGGCAATCAACTGACAACTAAAGCGATGGCGCACAACGAAGCTTGAATAATTCAGGGCACTTGCAGATGTGCTCATGCACGAATATGGCTTTGTGGAGGCGAGCGCCAGCGTATCATGCAGCGTGTGTTCTGGTCAAAACCAACCGAAGTCAAGTCGATGTTTTCATCGTCAACGAGGATGAGTGAATTTTGAGCTGTTTTAATATTTGTTGTCGTTATTCCGGTACAGTGGATCGCCTCAGCGTGAAAAGGCGATTTATGGTACAACAGTTAAGTGTTGCGATAATTTACATGAACTTGCAAAATTTTTGTTTGGCATTATAAGTAAATCAAGTTAAAAGATAAGAATATACGCAATTCCTTCAAAGGTCGAGGGCTTATAATTTCATTGATCGCTAACGGGTCGATCGAAATTGTTGCTCTATTTAGCACTTATGAAAATTTTAATAACACATCTTCGGTGTTCCAGAAAGGTTTATATTGAAAAAACCAAAATATATTATTAGACCCTGAACAGGGTATATTAAGTTTGCTACGAAATTTTTAACACGCCAATTTTCAATGACCCTGTGCAGAATTTTGGCTAGAATTTCGGTAGTTGAAACTTGTCTTCGAGCTTCTCGAACGTTGCTGATTGATTGGCGTAAGCCTCTGATGTAACATACTCTAAGTGAAAATAATCCAGAGGTGATAAATCGCATAATCTTTGCGACCATTTGACTCGGTCATTTCACGAAACTAACAAGCCGCCGAACTTGGCACGCAATTTGTCTATGTTTGGACATGAAACACCACCATCTTGTTGGAAGCATAGATCTTCCGCGTCGATTTCAGCAAATTCCGAAAAAAAAGTCGGCCAACATCGTCTTATAACGCTCGCTATTGATGGTATGGATTTTCTGCCTCATTTTGAAAGAAAAAATGCAATTGCGTTTCTTGAACCACAGGAGGATTTGACACAGCTCAATAGCGACAATTTTGTTTGTTGACGAAGCCATTAAGCCAGAACTGAGCATCGTCTGAGAAAATGAACGAAGGAAGTGAATTTGTGCAATAACCTTGGACAATTTCCAAACGTTGTTCCAAAATGAAATGTAACATGATGAAATGGCAAACCTTACTGAACACACAGACAAAATTTTAAACAAACCCGTAATCCGTAAAACATGACCAATACGAGCTATCAAAACCGCGTCATCTCTATTGGTACACTCTGTACATTCATAGATTTTATCTCTGACTTATCAACTTTCTATATGTTGTTTTTGTGAATATATTAAAACTATATTCTATATAACGATAGAATTAGCTTCATGCATAATGAACTCTAAACTTATAAAGAAAGTATTTGGTTTGCATCTGATAAAGCTATGACATCATTCCCAACGTATTGCTCATTATCTAATTATTTGATTTCTAATTGGACTCATGACTCAATAAAAGTTTTCAACTGAGAAGTGAGTAAAAATAAATTCGAATTCGCTTCGAGATGCAGCCATCAATTAATCGGTTATTTTTTCAGACAGTAAATCATTATTTCTCGATTTTTTGAATTGTAGTGGATTAGTCAAAAGGGGGTCTCTCATCCGAGGCTTGTTGTTCTGTTCATTGGTATAAGTCACTCATAATTCCCGTCCTGTTACATGGTGCAGAAACTTGGACGATGACAACAACCGATGAGTCGACGTTGCGAGTTTTCGAGAGAAAAGCTCTAAAGATCCCTTTACGCGTTGGCCACGGTTATCGCATATGGAACGATGAGCTGTTATACGACGACGTTAACATACATAGTTCAGCGAATTAAGAGTTACGCCGGCTAGGTCATGTTGTCCGAATGGACGAAAATAATCCAGCTCTGAAAGTATTCGACAGTACCCGCTGGGAGAAGCAGAGGAAGAGGAAGACCTCCACTCCGTTGGAAGGACCAGGTGGAGAAGGATCTGGCCTCGCTTGGAATATACAATTGGCGCCACGTAGCGAAAAGAAGAAACGACTGGCGCGCTGTTGTTAACTCGGCTATAATCGCGTAAGCGGTATCTACGCCAGTAAAGAAGAAGAAGTGGATTAGTCATATACACCTAATCCTGGTTTTATACGGTTTTTTACGCTTTTAGTTAGTAGTGTCACGTCTTCTCCGGGGTAAACTCCTAAAGAACAGAACCGATTTGAGTAAAATTTAGCCAACAGTGTTCAGTTTGATCCCACTTAAAAGATAGGATCGCCTACATCTCAATTATTTCAATAGTAAAACCAATTCATAAAAAAATATTTGTATCAATATTCCTCAAAATCAAACCTCAAGTACAATCCCTTGGATTCTTATACTGCCTTTCTCCGTAAATGATATTTTCACTATAATGCATAGTTTAGTGTATGGCCGGATCTATTACTATAAGTTTGTATATTTTTTTTAAATTATTTTTGACTATTACTTTTCCTCTTAAACACACTGTATCTCTACATTTGCGCTACTCACCAGAATATTTTCTGCACTTTACGGAATTTCTCCTCCTGCAATTACTAAAGCACCAGTACTGGAGTGAAACCAATCGTTCTCAAATACGAATTGTTGTTGTTTTGAATAATGTGAGATTGCAATGGGCAATCGGAGAAAACAGGTGGGTGAATGTTGTGTTAATATTCAACTATCCGGGCGCCGACGAACGAAGAAGGAAACTACATGCAAAGGCCTTAAGTAGGAGCCGAGTAGATTCTTTACTCTTCCATGGCCGTCGGCGAACCGTTTGCGTGCTAAAGGAGTGCGCATGCTCGCTAAAGCTAGCGTTTCATCGCTGTAAAGGTGCCCACTGTATTGCCGATGGAAGTGGACTCATAGTTTGGCCAAACAGAAATGCTATAAAAGTGGCAAAACAGATGGGATATTATTCACAACAGCTGCCATTCTCGATTTCCTTTATTACACATTCGGTTATATTTACAAATACTTTGTGTGTTTACGCATAAACGAGTGAATTCATCGAATCCGCTTGTTTTTCGTTATGAATTACTTAAATATGCGAATTAAAATAAACAACAACGGCAAAACCATAACATTAACGCAATATTAAAAACTCAAAAAGCATAAATGTTAACTTCGCTTGCTCCGAAGGTATAATACCCTTCACAAATAAAAAAGTTTACATACAAGAACTTGATTTTGATCGTTCAGATCGTTCAAGGGAACAAGAAAAAATCACACGGAGCCAAATCTGGTGATTACGGTGGTTGAGCGATGGTAGTCATTGCGTTTTTGGCTTTCAATTCGGACGCAATCGTGCCCTTATGGGATAGTGCATTATCATTGTGTAAAATCCATGAACTTGATTTTGATCGTTTCGGTCGTTTTCGACGGATGTTCCCTCGCAAACGTCTCAATGCTGTCAAAAAGAATTCCTTATTTACCGTCTGCCTTTCCGGAACAAATTCATGATGCACCAAACCACGAATATACAAAAAAATCCTGAGCATCACCTTATTTTTTGAACGGCTTTGAAATGTTTTTTTTTTTTTTTTTTGGTTTCAGCTCGTTTTTTTCCTCCATTCCGATGATTGTTGACATGTCAAATGCATGCATCTCAAACTCATAAACCCATGTCTCATCAGCAGTTATAATGCTCCCCATGAGTGTGGGATCGAAATTCGCACGATTAAGCATGTCAAAAGAGACCTGTTTACGATATCCTTTTCAAAAAAAAAATCAGCTTTATCGAGACGAGTCGAGCAAGAACGCGTTTCATACCCAAATAATCCACCAAAATCATTCGAACAAAGTAGCGAGCTATTTCTAACTCTCTTGCCATCTCTCTAACACTTGTCTGACGGTTTTCAAGTTCCTTCACTTTTTTAATATTTTCATCAGTTGAAGAGTTCCAAGGCCGTTCAGAACAAAGGCATGCCTTCAACGATCTCTCGACCGTCTTCGAAGGCTTAGTACCACTCGTAGACTTGTGTTTCTGATAAAACTGAATCACCGTAAGCCTTTTCGAACATTCACAACCATTCCGCACACAAAATTTGTTTGGAAATACAATATTTGAGACAAATTCTTTGTTCAATATTTTCCATTGTGAAAATCGCAACCCAGTACTAAGGAGTACCGACTTAAGCAGCTGCTATAAACAAACTGGTTGACAGATCGCGCTCAAATTTGCCATAGTTTAAGAACAGTCCTACCAACTTAGCAAAATACATTTTTTTTGTTTTGAAATATCATTTACCCGGGGAACTTAAATTACAATTTCCGGGACCTTTTTTCACAATGTATACATATATACTTTTTAGGAGCTCTGTCATTACCTTCTGGGTGTTATAAACTTCGTGCCAAACCTGTTCTTTTATTGTAAAAATAAAATCCGAGATTAAAGTTTTTTGTAATCTGTAATCTTTGCAGTCTGCTACTTTTTTCATATATAAGTACATACCTACATTTGTATGTATATAGTATATATGCATTGCTTTAGTCATTATTATCGGGAAGCGCCCTTTATCGGAAGGGCGGTGAAAAAATATGAAATAATTTTGTAAAAGGTATGTATGTAGAATTGAAAATAAAGTGTCAGCATTTTATATCCGATCAGAGTACTTATGCCACCCAATCAATATGCAATATATATATTTAAATATATAATTAACATAAATTTGTAATATAATCTCATTAAACGCCAACAGGTGCAGCTTTGGAAATCTCATCGTGCTGTAAAAATAACCAGACTGGGCTTTCATCGACTTTTTGTTGGGTCAGATCAAACTAGCACATATATACATACCTATGTATATCTCTCGAATGTAAGCTTTCATAAGCTTATTTAAGGGTTACATGGGCTTACGGGTTTCAAAAAATCGAATTTTTATTGTCTTCTATTCTTCAACACCGCTATAATATTATCCTAAATTCAAGTTGATTCGAGTATTAGTTTCGGAGATACAGCCTTGAGAGCTAGTGTGCTCAAGGCTAGCTAGGCTAAGTATGCTGTCTTTAAACGCGTTTTTCTCGAAACTGTGCTTTTGAAGTCGGTTGGCACGATTTCTCGAGAACTACACAGCCGATCTTCATGCAATTTTTCATAGATCTTTGAGATACAATTCTTAAAGTTTTGAACGAAGGATTTTTTTCGATTACAACTATTTGAAAAATAAAATGTCGCGAAAAAAACTGAGAATTGGATTTTTCAGTAAACATAATTTTAATTTTTTTGTGTAAAAATTTCGGTGAACATAATTTTAATTTTTTTTGTAAAAATGTCTGGCAAATGATGATCCTGTAAAGAGTCATACTGCCAACTCGGGCGCATCTTTTTTCCAAAGGGTCGCCAGAAATGGCGTCGCAATAGTCGAGTTTAAAGTATTATTTTCTAAAATTTTCAGAATTTCTTTGTTAGTAGTGTATGTTTGAAATAATAAAAAACATTTAATAAAATACATATTTAATTTTTATATGAGAAAAAATTGTTGAAAAAAAGTTGTTTTTTACACGAGGAAACCAATGAAACCCTAAACATAGTTATTGGGTTATTTGGTAAACAAGAACAACAAACCAATGGATATTCAACGGAACGAAATTGTCGTGGTCTCTAGTTCTAAAATTATTGAGTGAAACCCTATTCAGAGTGCGTAACGTCACGGATACTCCACAACAGTAATAAAAAGAAGCAACTGCCTTTGTCCATGCCATCGTATATCACTGGCTTTTAATTCGTTTTCTTTTTTCTCATAAATAAGATTTGCTGAATTAGCAACCTTAAGCAATTCATTGAAGATAGTCTCGGATATTTCCAACATTTACTAGTATGTATATATTTTTGGTTAGAATTGCAACGAGAGCATCATATATGTCATACTTTTTCATACTAGAACTTTTATACTCTCTCAACATGCTGCAAAGAGTATAGCAATTTGGTTACCTTAACAGCTATTTGCAGGCCGAAAACTAATCAAGATAGATGAAGAATTATATACTTGAAAATAACGACGCGAATAAATGATTTCCGGATATTTCGAATTTGGTAGGAAAGGCATATGAGGTTAAAAAAATTTTCAGCATTTCTTCCATAAGATCTTTCGCCAACGAATGTATTAAGTGTTCGGCTGCACACGAACTTAGCTCTTCCTTACTTACTTTATTCGCTAATGTGCTGTTTATGGTTGTGTTCATCACCATCGGTCAAGCTTATCAGTTGATATTAATTTCATATATAAGTATATATTTTATATATACGCAATTTGAGAAGTGATAATTGCTTATTATAATTATATGTTAAGGTAAATGATCTACTATTATATTTTTATCAAATGGTTGCTTATACGAAATCAGTAAATGTATTATCAAACAAAGGTATATTCTGCATGTCTGTTGGCACATATGTAAATATGTCGATGTTAACGGTATATTAGATACATATATTATTAAACGAACTGTTACCTAGAAGAACACAAAAAATGTTACACGAGCACCAGCAACTCGGTGTCCTTCGTGTGTCCTCATCGCAACACTTCCGAGCACGAGTTACTGCGAACAAAGTTTCCTAGTGTCTCTTAGTTTCAAAATTTATTGCTTATTGGAAAAGTGTCAATAAATAAGAACTGTGTGCTTATTGGAATTCGGATTTGGTGCCAACCGTCTTTTCCTTAATACTTATGGGTTACATTTTTAAAATATTCTTTGATTATTATTACTTCCAGTAATGTTTAATAGAACTTAACCAAGCACAACCTAATAATTTCAAAGTAAAAAATATCAATAATCAACTCCACATTGCATTGACCTCTATCCACATTTAGGTGAACCAGCACGCAACGCACGCATTTCTTGGAGTAGCTATTTAATTAGGAAAGTGGTTACGTGTCAGGTATTGTCAAAAGTAAATAAAATTGTCAACTACATAGATACCAAAGTGCGTAAGCAATATGAATTTCTTCTTCTTTACTGGCGTAGGCACCGATTACGCGGGTATAGCCGGGTTAACAACAGCGCGTCAGTCGTTTCTTCTTTTCGCAAAGTGGCGCCAATTGGAGATTCCAAGCAAAGCCAAATCCTTCTCCACCTGATCTTTCCAACGGAGTGAAGGTCTTCCTCTTCCTCTGGTTCCCCTAGCGAATACTCTCAGAGCTGGAGTATTTTCATCCGCCCACTCATCAGATGCTGTCATCGTCCATGCCTCTGCACCATATAGCAGGACGGGGATGATGAGCGACTTGTAGAATTTGGTCTTTGTTTGTCGCGAGAAGACTTTACTTTTTAATTACCTACTCATTCTAAAGTAGCACCTGTTGGGAAGAGTGCTTATACCTTGGATTTCAAGGTTGATATTGTTGGTGGTGTTGATGCTGATTCCAAGGTATACGAAATTATCTATAAATTTAAAGTTATGACTGTCAACAGACATGCGAGTGAAGTCACGAACGCGATAACTGTTTGTTTGATGAGAAGAGATATTTCGTCTTGACCCCGTTCACAACCAGACCCATACTCTTCGCTTCTTTATCCAGTCTGGAGAAAGCAGAACTAACGTTGCGGTTATTGAGACTAATTATATCAATATCATAGTCGTAGGCCAGCAGCTCTATACTCATATAGAAGATTGTGCCTTCTCGATTCAGCTCTGCAGCTCGAATTATTTTATCCAGCAGTAGATTGAAGAAGTCGCACGATAGGGAGCCGTCTTGTCTGAAACTCGTTTGGTATCGAACGGCTTGGAGAGATCCTTCCCGTTCCTGACGGAGCTTTTGGTATTGCTCAACGTCACTTTACACAGCCATCGTCGTCGATCTTCTGCGCATGTTGAATATCTGGTCGGTTGTTGATTTTCCAGACCTAAAGCCGCACTGATAAGATTCAATCCACTTTAATAATTCACACAGTACGAACGATAAAGAGTGGCCATAGGAAAGAAGCGCAAATTCGGTAAGGGACTCATGATAGGAGAGAGACTCCGTCGCCGAGTCCTGGCTTTCAACACGGTGGATGAACGTAAAGCCACAATCCGCATCAAAGCGAAGTTCTTCAAAATATAGCTGATTTGCGCCACGCCCCGAAGGAAGAGAAGGACGATGTGATCAAAGATTTCTTCTATGAGCGCTAGGAGCACACCTATGAGAGCTGCCTTCGCCACGATGTCAAAATCATTCTTGGCGACTTAAACACCAGAGGGAGGCAATGAAGGTATTTTTCGCAAAACGGTCAGTAAACTTAGACTCCATGATGATCGACTTCGCCGGGGCATGAAATATGGTTATCTGTAGTACTAGATTCCAGCATATGAAAATTCATCAAGCTACCTGGCTGTCTCCGGATCGAAAAGTCACCAACCAAATCAATCATGTTGTGATTGACGGAAGACTCTAGTGTTTTAGACGTGCGTACGCTCAGCCAAGATACGCACCCGCCTCTGTGCAACAAAAAACTGACGTCAACAAACTCAAGGAAGGTTCGACGTCGAAAGGCTGCAATTACAACAGACAGATGAACGATTTTCTGCTGACTTGCACTTGTACTGATGAGAGCACTCATCAGCAAATCGGTATAAAAGGACCATGGGACGACATTTCAAACTCCTTACGTACAGCTGCGAACGAAACCATTGGTTTTCGGAAAAGGCAAAAGAACAGCTGGTACCATGAGGAGTGCCGTGCCGCAATGGATAGAAAACAGATTGCCTACCTCGGAACGCTACAACACGTACGAGTCATAGTGACAATTGCCCAGAGCACACTAAAATTATGGAGGGAACACTTTTCCAGTCTGTTAAATTGCAGTGAAAGCATAACACCAGCAGATGTTCCATTCCCCGTACATGAAGATGTTCGAATAGCAATTACTCGCCTGAAGAACCACAAAGCGGCGAGGCCTATGGACTGCCGGACGAGCTATTCAAGTACGGTGACGGAGAACTGATAAGGAGCATGCATCAGAGAGTGAGACCGTAGGATAAGCCTCCTCAACATCGCATATAAGGTTCCATCAATCATACTGTGTGAAAGATTAAAGCCCACCGTCAAACAAACGAGCCATTTCAAAAGCAAACTATTTTATCTTCCTCCTCTATCCCACCTTTGTCTGACATGGCTAAATGCCAATCGCTTATATATAATATACTTAAGAAAGTATTCGACGTTTTTTTCAGGGTGTTATCCATTACAAACTTAATATACTTTGTTAAGGGTATAAAAAAAACCACCTCTGCTCCATTGCGCGCCTTAAAATTTCCCCCTTTTCTGTAATCACACAGAAGCATGGTTAGGTAGGCAACACTTACAGCTGACTTTTGTTTTGAAGCATACCTTCAACTTTTTTCCAACCAAGTCTCTTACAATTTATTTTTTCTATTGAGGCGTTTTCTTATTCAAAATTATCCGTTCCAATAACCAAATAAAAATCTGCATTGAATTAAATTAAGGTCAAAATGTCCGCTGGTGCTAAAATAGCTTTAGCTCTTTCCGTTGGCTTTTCGGCGAGTGTTATTGGTTATGTACACTACAAACAGAGCAGCGACCGGTAAGTGTGATTACGACCGCTTGCGAATATATGAAGCATATATTTATATGTAATTGTACATAATCGAATTTAATTTTGTAATATGTTTAATGTTTTGTTTTAACAGTGCCCGCCTCCATGAAGGCGTCGTCCGCGATATCGAGCGTCAACAACGTCGCAAAACCGAGAATACATATCTCCTGCAAAAGCAAATCGACTTAACAAAGCAACTGAAGGATATGGAAAGCACAGAACAACACCCGGAAATTAATCAGAATTCTAATATACAATAAATATGTTAATATAGATTACATTATCAATAAAAAGAGTTAGTTCTAGGAAATCGTCGTTTTTATTAGATTAATTTGACTGAATGCATAGTGAAAAAGAGGATATCATCTGGATGATAAAAGCAGCTTCCCGCCACTTCACTTCGAAATCTAAAAACATTACAACAAAATTGGTGCATTTCTCGTTCAATAGCGTCCTTTTCGACCGTCACCACTACCGCCACCGCCACCGCCACCGCGACCTTCCCGACTTCGTGAACGGCGTCGATCGCGTGAACGAGAACGACGACGACGTGGGGAACGTGAACGGGAACGTGATCGTCGCCGACGAGAGTAAAGATATCTGAAAATATAAATTTTATATATTTATTGGCTATTTAATATTTTATTTTAATATTTTACCTTCGCAGTTCTCTTGAAATTGGTTTCAAATGCATGAAATTGCAAAACCCGGAACGTGTACATTCGCCCATCTCATATTGACGGCAACAAGCTTCGCGGAAGTCAGTAACAGGTGATAACTCTGAATATACCGGTCTCCCGCCGAACCAACGATTATTCAAATCATTCGCCGCCTTTTCAGCATCTTGTTCATGACGAAATTTAATGTACACGTTACCAACCAGGTGATCTCCTAAATTATCGCAAACATTCATCTCTTCGATTTCGCCATACTTATCTTCACACTCTACAAAAACATCTTCAAAGAAGTTATCATAATGTTCCTGCATTTCTTCATCCGAAACATTCGCTACTAAATGTGATCCATCGGCCGACTTGGCCGAGTTCTGGGGATTTACATAAAGATTTTGGAGTAGCACGGTTTGCGAAAACGTTGGCTTATTATGAATACGTGAACAACGGTCGCCATGGCGGCATGCACCGATTTTGAAGTAAAATGAACAATTTACTCTGCAACAAGAACACAAAATTAAAAATAAACTTGATTCACTTCATAAACATGGTCATACTCACTTATCCTTTTCGGTGCCGAAAATGGACGCCAGATATTCAGCCATGCTTGTATACTTCCCTTCCTAAATAGCTTCGCTTCAATAATTGAGCCCAATTTTTACGTTGAACAACCTATTTCTAAAAATTATATTTTTTGTTTTACTTTCACAGTTTATGATACATTAACAAATGATAATTTATAAAATAAAACTTACTTTTTATATGGCCGCTTCATCGGCTTTTGACAAATGTCAATATTACTTGTGAATCTTTCGGAGTTGTATTTAAAGGTTGGTAATACTGACGCCAAAACAGTGTTGCAAATTAACAAACTCGTGCCAAGTTTTAAATAGTATTTTACGAAATTTTAACAAAACCTTGTTGTTAATAATGGTACGTGATATTATGTTTGAATATATATTAGTAAATGGATTACAAATATTTATTATATATAATTACTAACTATTTTTTTTAATTATCTAATATAGTTTAAATATTTGAAAATGTTTGAATGTTTGAATGTTTGAAAACATGTACACCTGAATACCCGAAACTTCCTAATCAATTGAATTGCATTTTATAAAATATATTTTTAGTGCAATAAAACATACTAAAACCAAAATATATAAATAATTATTGTATTATATTGAGTAAGTCGAAAGCTGGATTTTAAATGACAACTTGAAGTAGTCAGACAGTTGCAACACTGGCATAAAATTTTTACTGCCATTTATAATTTCGGTGTGTTTCTTTTAACTTCTAGAATACTCCCAAGTTCATATTCGCAGAATACAAAAGGCTTCGAAATTAAAAGCAGCACGTTTTTCAAGTGAAATACTAAAATTGCATAAAACGAATATATTGATATATAGTTTTGTGGTGTTACTGAATTGCGAAGGATTTAAAGTAGAAATTAGTAATATCTGAAATGGAAAAGGTAATTTAATCACCATTAAAAAGATTAAAGTGATTTTATTTATAAATGATAATGTGAATACTCATCATTGTTCTTATAATTCTGTTTAGGTGAATGAACTTAAGGAAAGAGGAAATCGTGCACTTAATGCAGATAATTTTGATGAAGCTATTGCAGCGTACACTGAAGCCATTAATTTAGATAATAAAAATCATGTGTTGTACAGCAACAGATCTGCTGCATATGCGAAGGCCTGTAAATATGATAAAGCCTTAGAGGATGCTGAGAAAACAATATCCTTGAACCCAACATGGCCAAAGGGCTACTCACGTAAAGGTGCAGCAGCCGCAGGCCTGAAAAATTATCGGGCTGCTATGGAAGCTTATGAGGAAGGTAAGTGGCAGACTGAGTCATAATGTAGTAGGGGTATGTGGTTATAATTAACCGGCTCTTGTTTACACTGGTAGTATGCTAGAAAAAATTAAAGTTATCGATTAATATTTACCGCAGGTTTAAAACATGATCCTCAAAATGCGGTATTGCAACAAGGTATTCAAGAAGTCACTGCCACTGTACTACAGGCGATGTCGGGGCGTTTTCCAACACCCATGGATGTGGACCCACAGACACCGCCACCCAAGGCTCCTGAGCCTAAGCCAGCTGAACCCCCCAAACCTGCAGAGCCGAATGTGGATGACATGAACGAAGATGAACGCAAAAAGTATTTTGCAAAGAAAGAAAAGGAGGCTGGTAATGCTGCTTACAAAAAGAAAGATTTTGAAACAGCACTGAAACATTACCAAGCTGCTTTGGAGCACGATCCTACAGATATAACTTTTTACAATAACATAGCAGCCGTTTATTTTGAACGTAAACAATATAACGAGTGCATAAAAGAATGCGAAATGGGCATTGAAATTGGTCGAGAAAACCGTGCGGATTTCAAATTAATTGCTAAAGCGCTGGCGCGTATCGGCAATTCATACCGTAAAATGCAGGACTATAAGCAAGCGAAAGTGTATTTCGAAAAGGCCATGTCTGAACATCGTACTCCTGAGATTAAGACTTCGCTCAGTGAAGTGGAAGCGAAAATTAAGGAGGAAGAGAGGCGCGCTTATATTAACCCTGAATTAGCTGAGGTTGAAAAAGAAAAGGGAAATGAATTCTTCAAGAAGGGTGACTATAGTAATGCTGTAAAACATTACTCAGAAGCTATCAAACGTAATCCCGATGATCCGAAATTGTACAGCAATCGTGCCGCTTGTTACACCAAGTTGGCTGCTTTTGATCTGGGACTGAAGGATTGTGAAACTTGCATAAAATTGGATGACAAGTTTATCAAAGGTTACATTCGAAAGGGCAAAATTTTACAGGTTTGTTGTCATTCAATGTATATAATATTAATAATAATTTTTATGATTACATTTTTAACAATCCCATAGGGTATGCAAAAATCTTCAAAAGCTTCGTCAGCTTACCTCAAAGCCTTAGAAATCGATCCACAAAACGCTGAAGCGCTCGAAGGTTACCGCCAGTGTTCGATTTCGTATCAACGTAGTCCTGAGGATGTGATGAAGAACGCTTTAGGAGACCCAGAGGTACAACAAATTCTAAAGGATCCAGCAATGCGCGTTATTCTGGATCAAATGCAAACCGACCCGAAAGCGGCTAAAGAGTAAGTTTTATAAATTAATTTAAAAGTTTTTCATTTCGTTTATAATATTTATGTTTCGCATTTTTAGACATCTCCAAAACCCGGCGATAGCTGATAAAATAATGAAGCTGATTGAAGCGGGAATCGTTCAAATTCATTAAAAAATAAATTCTTCAACAGAATTACGAACAAGCGAAATAAAAACTAAAACCTAACTGACAGAAGTTAACGTACGTAGAATTGAAAGCGTTTAAAGAGTTGCACCAATAAAAAAACGACACATTTCCACGTCCTCCTCAATATTAAAACATAATACACATATATATATATATATATAATTAAATATACAAGAGATGATGTAGCTCTTATGCTTTTTCATAATTTTAAATAATCTTCCTCATATTAAAAAAGTCTATGCAAATCAGTTTTAGATTTATTTTTTACATGGCGTGTGTGGATTCCTGAGTTTTCTTACTTTATAAAATAATATAATCGTTTAGTTTTTAATTAAGTAATTGAGCAAAAATGTAATTTCTTAAATTGAAATAAAGAGATGTATACTTGCGCTTTTGTGGGTGCTAAATTAAAATAAATGTTTACAGTATATGAATTTGAGTGGTTGAAGTTGATATTATCAGTAATTATACCGACTCAAAAATAAATAAATGCTTTTTTTCATACAAATATAATCGGCATAATTAAGGAATATACTTTCAATGGTTTGTATGGGATATACTTATATAGAATTATTTGTACCAAAGGAACGGTGTAGAAGCATTATAAATTGACAGCTGTTGAAAGGAAACGCGAGTAAAATCCGTACTGACTTTATACATATGCCATAGGCTTTATGTACCTGTTAATTTACATGAAAAGTACCGTCACAGTGATAGCCGGAATTGGTTTATAACATGGGAATTGGCGAAATTGATTTATCTCTAATAAATTAATCATCATTGTTAACTAATTAGTCGTTTGAATCATATTTTGTTATTTAGCCATTATGCTGGTAAATCTTATTAAATACCTGCTTTTAATGTTTACTTTGCGAATTAATGTGTAGATGAATTTTAACGAATAATTTATACATCCTATTATATTATGTTAGAGTTAAAACCTCTTATCATTTTGAGCTCGCCGACTAAAATATATAAATGGAAAAAACGACAATTTCGTTTCACAATTTATTTGGAATTTTACAGTAAAATCCGTAGGTCCTGATGTCAACACTATTTTAGGAACACTACAAAATAGTTGGTTCAGCAAACGAAGGGATTTTAAGAATATTCAAAATTGTATAGGGTATGAAAGTCGAATAAATGTCAATTAAATAGTCGATAAATTTTCAATCGATTACAAAGTAATGCTCTTTGCTGATATATCGACATGAGGTATTTTAACATCCCCAATTACAATCAAAAGTGACGAAGGTGCGGAATTTAATTGGAAGTGAAATAATTGTTAATTTCATAATAAGATGGCAATGGTCATTGGAAAAAATATAACGCTAGGAGTTTGCATCGTTGTTTGTTTATTCTTGGTGGGGAATATAAATTTTGGTGTAGATGCAGCAGAAAAAGAAATACCCGCTACAAAATTTGGTCAAAATGTTGGAGGGCCCACAATGACATTTTTATACTGGTAATATATTAACCTTAAGAGACCTTTGTGCTTGATAAGATATATTATTATATTGTATGTTTTAGTTACTCGTGTGGTTATCGCAAAGCTTTTGAGGATTATGTTAACATTTTGTCGGAAAGGTATCCACAGATTACGGTAAACGGGGGCAATTATGATCCACCCGGCTTCAACATGTACCTATCGCGAATCGTATTTGCTGCAAAAATCCTCTTTATCGTAGTGATTGTTTCCTCGTTTGATGTTTTCGGTGTATTTGGGCAACGAATTCCGAGTTGGTGGCAGCATTTGCTTGATAATAAATTGTACGCCTGCATGATGGTATTTTTCGTAGGGAATATGCTTGAGGGACAGGTAAGCATACATTAAAAATGTTTAGACGTATTTTTGATTGTTTCATTGTTTCTTTCGACTTTTTTTTGCAGCTTGTGGCTTCTGGAGCGTTTGAAATCTCCCTCAATGATGTGCCGGTATGGTCTAAATTGCAGACAGGACGTATACCTGCGCCTCAAGAACTCTTTCAGATTATAGACAATCAACTACAATTCACAGAAACAATTCAAGAGAATCCAGACTTTGTTAAATAATAATTAGACCATGCCTACGCGCAACACATACGAACTTAGCTCAACTATGAGAGTAACTACGAAACCGAACATGGAGTATTTTAAGTATGTTTCTATATTTAGATTCGATTGTGGGGAGTGCTGAGAGTTTTAGTTAGTTTTGCAGAATTTATAAAATAGACTTGTTGATAAATTAGTATTGACTGGTGGGGGATTGTTAAATACCATAAGCAAATATTAACAATGAAGTCGTACCCAAGATAAGTTCGTTTAATTTAAGTTTAGATGTCTCTATGTTTGCTTTTAAGTTCAACTACGTACTTGTCATTTTGTAGTTATATCCAGATTTTGGCCGTTGTGAAGTGTCAACAAAATTTGCAAATACCTAAATAAATTACCTAAATAAACTATAAAAAACTTATTTGTCAAATATTACTTTAGTATTAGAAGCATAAACAAGTAATTCAAAAAGTGTGGGAAGCCGAGTTCGCTTAACTTCGATTTTATTTCGAAATCATCGGTGATATATAATTTGAACAAGAAAAAACGCTAGTTTCGGCTGCAGATACCAGAGGTTCCATACAAGAACTAGATTTTAATACTTCAGTTTGTATGGCAGCTATATGCTATAGTGGCCTGATCTCAACAATTTGTTTAGAGATTGTATGGTTGCTTCAGATAATAACGCATGCCAAATTTTTATAAGATATCTTTTCCGACAAATGAGCAGCTTCTTGGGGAGAAATGGCCGCATGAACAATTTCAGATCGATGAGGTACTAGGAAAATGTTCGATTCTCAATCACTGCGGCAGTATAGCAAGGCATCATGTTCGACGCAAATATGTTGCAAATATACATAAATATGTAAGCTCAGGGTCAGCTGAGTATCTGCAAAAAACAACAATGTCGCAATATTGGTGCAATTATTTGCTTGCTCGAACATTCTAGTTCGCGTTTAAACAGAGAGATGGCTAAATGAACTAAGGTTCACATAGTGATTACTCAGAAAATGTTTTAGTTTTGCCAGTTTGGGATAAGTTCTTAAGCGATTAAACACGTCGGCTCACAAAATATATTGTTTTTTTTTATTTTTTCATCTTTACAATTATTTACATTAATGGTTTTATATAGTAAAATAGTTAAGTTACATTATTTTGGCTTGTATTTGGTTTTATTTGCAAAAAACTATAATTAAACAATTTTAATATATTTTCTATAAAAAGTATTAACGCATGCTCGGCAGTATTTGGTGTGCGAAATTTAATTTTTTTTCGTTTCTTATGATTTTTTTCATAATTATTTTTTAAAGTGCTGCAATCATTTCAACACTTTTCTAATCTGACACTACTGCCATATACGCATACTTAGAAACATATGCGCCGGATAAGATCGTCAGAAACTTGTTTCAGTATGTCCATGTGCATGAATGATAGTACATATAAAAAATAAAGAGAAGGACGTTGGAAGATTTCACAAAAGTTTCCTATTTTGTCGCAATGGCACTGAAAGGCATTTCTCACATAACCTAAGATTTATTCGTAAACGTTACATACATACATATTTTCATTATTTATATGCTCAAGTTCTGATTCTTGTTATTTTATGCAGTAATTAATTTTATGAAAAACTTTGTTTTAATTAAAAAGTAAGCTTCTAACTATTTTTCTTTGTAAGAGAATGGCAGCACGGTTAGTTATGGATTTACGGCGCGTACGTGTCTTCTCGGGGGCGTCGTATGCGACTTGCGCGATTACGATCTATTGTCGAGCCCACATAATAGCTGGGGCGACCGCCTGGTACCGGACGTCGGTTCACCGGTCGGTAAGGCGATGGCCTGTAACGAATGGGCGATGGTTCTACAATGCGTGACTCTGGACCACGACGGAACTCGGTTGCGGTAGCGCTCACGGTCGAGCTACGTCGAAGATAAGACTCATTCTTGCGACGGCAAACAGTACAACTGTAAAATTATGAAGTCATTCGAATATTCACATATTTTGCACATCATTGCAATAACGGATACTTACCGGCTTACTTTGCTTGTTTGGTCTGCTTTTAAAGTCTGTTGCCTTGGCTGTAACCACTGTTCGTGTTCTTCAATTACCGCCAACCAGAAAGAAGCGAGAGGATCATAATAGTTGCAGCGACCGTGTCCATGACATTCAATAACCGGATTGGTGCGGAAATTTTCTAGACAAGAACCGGGCGATACCAAACTCTGACCAATACCACCAGTGTTATCAGTTGTAGTCTATTTATGGGAATAGAATCGGAATAATATGGGAAAAATCTTATAAATTCTTGATTTGCATTTCCCTACCATCAAATAACTGTAACCGGTCCACATTTCTTCCCAGCCATTCGGGCAGTCTGGTATGCTCATGCTCTGACTGTGTAGTGCAATGATTCGCGTTGTCGTTTCGCAGACTACACAACTATTAAAAATAAATTAATAAATTAAAAATGTTACAGAAAAAATAAATATTGGGTATATTGTACCAACCGTGATATGAATTTCATCAGATCGAAAGATTGTATCGGTGCCATGTTCATTGGCATTGGTTCAGCAGTGGAAAGCCACAAGCTGTCGTCATTGTTTTGCGCATAATTGCATACGTTATTTACATCACAGAACATATAGGGCATTGTTGTAAAACGCATCATACAGGAACCTGACAGCCCCAGATCTTGTCCAATGGCCATACTGCTGCCAATATTTCCAGCAAGAGAGTAACCTTCCCATAACAAATGTGTATTGATCGGGCATTCTGGTATGGATACTGATTGTGAGTGACGAGTAAATACAAAACCGCGACTCTTTGGTAATGGTGGTGGTGGGGCAGGTGCGCCAACTGGTCCTTGAGGGCCAGGTCGTCCGGTAAGGCCAGGAGGACCTTCCAAACCGATCATTCCTTGCTCACCTTTTGGACCATCAAGACCTATAGAACCCATGAATCCTTGATCGCCTTGGTAACCCTTAAGGCCGCGACGACCTATGCTTCCAGCTTCACCAATTTCACCGATGTCACCCATTTGGCCTTTGAAACCATCAAGACCTCGTTCGCCGCGATCACCAGGACGCGCAAAGCTAAAATCATATGTAATTCCTGGTTCACCTTTGATACCCTCAAGACCATTCAAGCCATCAACACCACTCCAACCGGCATCACCTTGTGGTCCCCGAGGTCCTTGCAAACCAAACGGTCCGGGACGTCCTGGATATCCTTGATCACCTTGCTCACCTTTAAGTCCATCGTTACCGCTTGCTCCTAATAGACCGATATCACCCACGTCACCATTTCTGCCACGAATAGCAAAGCCTATTTCACCACGTTCACCTTGATTGCCATCATTACCCCGTTCTCCTTTAAGGCCGGTCCTACCATTCAAACCATTACGGCCTGGGGGGCCGGCGTAACCAGCATCTCCAGTTTGACCTTTCGGTCCAACTATAGAAATGCCTGGCAAACCAATTAATCCATTTTCACCATATTCGCCTTGTTCGCCAGGTGCACCTTTAGGACCCAAACGACCTGGGCGTCCAGGGAAGCCATCATAGCCGGGCTCACCTTTGTCACCTCTTTCGATAAATGAAGCGATTGGACCAGTTACTCCGGGATAACCTTTATCTCCCATTTCTCCTTTGACACCAGCATATCCATCCAGACCAGCAGCTCCACTTATGCCAATATCACCACGTTCTCCTTTTGGGCCTGGATAACCAGGGGCTCCGTCGGGACCATATGCACCAATAGGTCCTGGCGCGCCTTGGAAGCCTTGTTCACCCTTATCACCTCTTTCTGCGAATCCACGTAGCAATACACCAGGTCGTCCCGGGTAGCCTTCATCTCCTCGCTCACCTTGAATTCCTATAGCTCCGGCCTCACCGACATCACCCCTATCGCCAACCAAACCAGGTAAGCCGAAGTAACCTGCATCACCAGATTCACCTTTTGCACCTACGAAACCAGTCATTCCAACTTCTCCAATTACACCTTTTCTTCCAGGTAGCCCATTGCGACCACGATATCCGGCTAATCCAATATCTCCCCTATCACCTTGCTCCCCCACACGTCCCATTAAGCCGAAGTCTCCTTGCCCACCTTTTTGTCCTTTTAAGCCATTCAAACCATAACGTCCGGGAATGCCAGCATCTCCTTTTAATCCTGGTAGACCATCTAATGCACTTGGGGAGTCGCCAACAGGACCTCGTTCACCCGGAACACCGGGAAGCCCATCATTTCCAGGTAGTCCTCTTAAACCTGAATCGCCCATTTCACCTTTAATGCCACTGTATGCTGCATTACCCTTAGAGCCAATACGTCCGGGTATACCTCGATCTCCTACGGCACCTCTTTGGCCTGGAATTCCAGGAGCTCCAGGGCGTCCGATTGGGCCAACATCACCAGATTGACCTAGAAATAAATAAGATGACGTTTTATATTGCTACTTGTTAAAGAATTGTAACTACCTTTCGGCCCCATGTTTCCAAGTGCACCACGTGGTCCTCTATCACCGTTTCTACCGTCGAAACCGATATCACCACGATCTCCTTGTTCACCAGGTATTCCAGCCCAACCTGGGCTGCCGGTTTGTCCAGGTTCTCCAGGCCTTCCTTGGTCACCAAAGCGACCTCGTAGTCCTGGGTATCCAATGCTACCTTTAGCACCTTGTACTCCTATAGATCCCAGTGAACCCGTCACACCCTTTTCACCTTTCCTTCCATGAGGAGCAGTTCTTCCATCTCTACCTGGAGCTCCTTCGCGACCAGGATAACCGACCAAGTAGTCACCACGTGGACCTTTATTACCAGGCAAACCTTGTATGCCCCATTCGCCGAAATCTCCTTTCGCACCTTTCACACCCTTAATACCTGGTGCACCAGCGGGCCCAGGACTGCCAGGCCACCCAATGTCTCCCTGTTCTCCTTTAATGCCTGGATTTCCATCGGGTCCAATTTCTCCAGGTAGTACACTTCGTCCGGGATCACCACGGTAGCCTTTAAGGCCAACTAAGCCATCTAGACCAGGTAAACCATTCAGACCAGGATTTCCAGAAACTCCATGTAATCCGTAATCTCCAGTAGATCCAGGCCATCCTTTTGCACCTACTTCACCTTGAATTGTAAGGCCAGTCAAGCCAATGTCGCCAGTTAATCCATATATTCCTTTTTGGCCTTTTAAGCCCTTAAATCCCTTATCACCAACCAAACCAATTAAACCAACATCGCCAACTTCTCCTTTGTTATCGTATATTTGGCCGGGATTTGGTTCACCTTTATCACCTTTTGGTCCCTCACTGCCTGGTTCGCCACGTTCACCTCTAAAAAATAGAAAGCATGACTTAGAATTGTAATATTAAAGAATGTCAATTATTGAGATAGCTTACATGCGACCATCCCGTCCAGATTCACCGATCAAATAAAATTTGGGCATTGAAGCGTCAAGACCACGTTTACCATCACGACCCGGTCTTCCTGGAAAACCGTCTTTGCCTGGACGTCCCATATCACCGTAATCTCCTCGTAGTCCAGTTTCGCCTTTGGATCCTCGTATACCAGGTCTACCATTGAAACCGATATCACCGGTTACACCTTGTTCACCACGTTCGCCGGCTTCCCCAAGATCTCCTCTCTCTGGTTTCTCGATGTTATTAATTGGATACTGAGAACCGGGACGGCCAGGATTTCCAGGACGACCCATACCACCACTGGCTCCAGGAAGACCAGGAATTCCTATTCGACCTTGTGGTCCGGGACTACCAGGCCAACCTTTCGGACCACGCTCACCTGTTAAGCCTACAGGACCACGTGCACCATGTACACCAGGGTATCCCGTATCACCTGGGATACCTTTCGTGCCTTTGGGGCCAGCTGGACATATACCGCAATCGTCACCACGAATACCTTTAGCACCGAACTCACCTGGCCACCCAGGATTACCATCGACACCCGGTGGGCCACGTATACCAGGTGGACCTTCAAAGCCAGGAGGACCAACAATATTGACACCATCACCTGGTTCACCTTTATCGCCAGGTAATCCAACTTCACCACGATCTCCGCGGAAACCATTTGGAGCGGGTAGACCTAACCTTCCAGCGAAACCTTTAGGGCCCATCAAGTTTAACCCGGGTTGTCCTACTTGACCTGGTCGTCCAGTAAGGCCAGGATTACCAGGAGGCCCCATAGGTCCAGGGGCTCCCATATAACCGTAATCTCCATCATCTCCTATAACACTTACACCACGACGACCGGGTGAACCATCTAAACCTCTATCGCCGGGGGGGCCTGCAGGACCAAATGGACCGCGACGACCCTGCTTTCCGGGTATGCCTGGAAGGCCTGGATTCCCCAGTGGACCGATATCACCTTGAGGGCCTTGTGGTCCAGGAAAAGATTTATCCAAATTGGGATCATAAATACCAGGTGGACCAGTAGGACCTTGTTCACCGGGAAAGCCATCGAAACCGTCATCACCAACTTCTCCTTTCAAACCATCTTCACCATCGAGACCGTTATAGCCAGGGGCACCTTTAGCACCTTTCTCACCAGGAATACCAGGTTCACCTGCTTTACCAGGTTTTCCACGTTCACCCGGTTCGCCAGTTTCACCAATTTGGCCAGGTAAACCATCATTACCCAATTCGCCAGTTTCACCCGTCGCACCAGTAATACCCGTCATTCCAAAAGGGCCCTGGTCACCCTTATAACCTTTTATTGCTACACCAATAATTAGTGGAGATTCTTCACCATCTCCGGGTTCACCTTTTTCTCCGAGCTGACCTTCACCGAAAAGCAGTAAATTCGCGGGTTCTGCCATATCACCCTTATAACCTTTAAAGCCCTGTTCACCTTTTGAACCCTCTATGCCAGGATAGCCAATATCGCCTTTGTAACCTTTCATGCCGATATATCCAGGTTGACCGTCAACACCATCGGGACCTTGGACACCTCGATTACCTTTGGTACCTTTCGAATTGATACCACCTTCACCAGCATCACCTGTAGGTCCTGGTGGTCCAGGTTTACCTATTGGACCACGCTGACCATTTAGGCCCGGTGAACCGGGTAAACCTTGCTGACCAGGTTTACCATCACAACCATCAATTCCAGAGATGCCCTTAGGACCGTCTTCGCCAGCAGGGCCCTACATAAAAATGTAAAATTTTACTCAAAATATATTCAAATCTATTTACGAGTATGTATGATAGTTTTCAAGTTTGATTGCTAAACTGAAGTTGTATCCTAGTTGTATTCTAGAACTGTGTACATCGGTTGTTAGTGCAGGTAGTACTTACCGTTATACCATGTCGACCAGGTAAACCCAATTCACCCATGTCACCCTAAAATATAATGTTGTTGTTAATGAGTATTATAAATATATTTAAATGCACAACTTACTCGGTGGCCCTTTTCGCCTTGTTCGCCATATTCGCCTGGATCGCCATATTCACCACGTCGACCAAACGGTCCAATTGGACCAACATCTCCGGGTGGACCTTCAATACCAGGATAGCCCTTCAAACCGATGGCACCTGGACGTCCCTTCAAACCCTTACAATCGCATACCGTATTATTGCAATTCTTTCCGGATTCCTAAAAATGAGCGAAATTATTTTCAATTTGAATAAATACTATAAATACTAGCAAAAGATATAGCATATATCGTGATAATAGAATGTCAAAAAATAACTGAAAGGAATTACATTCTGAATTACAATCTCTATCTAGAGTAATTCGTTCGTCGAACGGCCCTCCAACATATCAATTCTTAAATCACTTTACTTTTCCCATGTAATTCACATGGAATTTTTTTATCTTTTGCCATAAATTGTTTAACTCCAAATGATATTATAATACATTTTCCGCTCTAAAAAAATATCTTAATAGTTTTTGTCATAAAAGCATTTCTTTGAAAGTTATACGAAATTAAAATTAGGCACCAAATATAGAGTACACCATGTCGTATGAGCAACACAAAATGTAGAAATTGCTTGTATGATTGCTCAGGTGATTTGATATACTTGTATAACTACAACTGCGTATAACTTTTGAAAGAATGTCTTTGTGAAAAAAAATCGTATGGACCCCTTTGTAGAGCGGAACATTTTGTATTAGAATATCACTTTTTCAAAGCCGTTATTCATAAATAATAAATTCATCTTATTGAATACCTTATTATAATAGTTTTTAATATTTTCTATAGTCAACGCAACGTAGTTGGATCTACTAGTATTACTATATAAATTTTTTGCCAATAAAAATTAATAATAAAATTTCAGTACAACGAAGGCCAATTGTTAAACTCAAATGTTATAATGAGCAACGCCACACATACATATGCCCTAATATGTGGTTTGCAGCAAAAGGAATCTAAAAGTTGCACTTTAATTGCACAATTTCCGCTGCAATGAGATAATTTCGCTGATTATAACGGCACTAGCAATTATTGTACGATTTAACTTTACTACATCGGCTATTGTTGTGTCGATCGCTTGCTCGGTCTAAGTATGTACTTGTATGTACTATGTACTATGTATGTATATGGTATATGTATATGTTTGTATAATATAATGGTTTGTCAAACAAGTCTTGCGGTATTTTTATTGAATTTTTTTTTATTGAAATTGAAATGAATTTTTGATGACTTATGCCGGTCTCTTTCGACCAATTCAGCGATTTTATCGCAATTTTCGACGACAGGCCTTCCGGAGCGTGGCGCATCTTCGACCACCTCTACACCAGAACGAAAACGTTGAAACCATCGTTGTTGAGTGGAAATGGAAACTGTATCGGGTCCATAAACTGCACTAATTTTATTGGCGACTTGAGATGCATTTTTGCCTTTATCGTAGTAGTACTGTAAAATATGCCGTATTTTCTCTTTATTTTGCTCCATGTTTGCGACGCTATAACTCACGAACGACTTAAAAGAAACGGCAATCAATCAAACACGCGTTAGCGCGTGAAATGAGCTTTCCAAAAAGGTATAGCATGACCCAATGCGACGAATAAAACTAGAACTACGCGCTTTCAGCGCCAACTAGCGAAAATACCGCAAGACTTTTTTGACAACCTATTACATTAGAGTATATCGCCCTGCAGGCACACAACAAAGCAAGCAACTAGTTATAAATGAACTAGTTTGGTATTTATTAAGTGTTCATCATTAAAAGAGAATATCAAACGTTCCACCTAAAAATATTTATATTCCATTTCATAATTTCTTTACTTAACTAACTGTTAAAATCATTTCATGCTTGGCGCTCTATCGAGGTTCATATTTACTTATAACTTCTATGGTAATTGTGCTCGTACTCAACTGGCTAAGAATTTGTGTATTGCTCTGCTTAGTTACATGGTGATACATAATATACCTGTGTTTCTATGCAAGTATTACGAGTATTTAAGGTATTTTTTGATATTAAACTGCTGGTGTTGGTTGGTGCAAACAATTGATAGCGCCGTTGCTATTCATGAACGTTTTTTGCACAGCAAGCACTTAAGAGAGAGAGATATAGCTATATGAATATATAATGCACTTTTGGGTGTCGTATTGTATTATATGCAACAAAGACATAAGACTTGTATATCCAAAAATATTAAGCGCTGATCACCCTGAATGTGAAGAATGTCTTCAACTCAGCAAAGTTGGCAAACATAATCAAGGCTCTGCATGACATACGCGCTCCTCAATATCTTAAGAGTTATTTTGAAAACAGGCGACTATTATTCGATGCTGATGAAGGCAACAAGAGCTACTCCTTTTCGAGTAGAACCGCAAGGCTCGGTTCTAGGCTTCCTTCTATGTAACCTAATGTATAATGTTAAGCATATATATTTTTCTGCCGTTCCTAGGTGGAACATAACTAAGATTAAGCACGATAAATTGGTGTTAAGGACATACCAACCAAAAGTCGTTAAATTAGTTGCTTACACAGACGAACTTATTGTGGTAACAGTGTCTAAACACTTAGATTACCTCCGGAGCAAGTGCAATGAGTGCATAAACAGTTTGCACCAACAGTTCTTCTCAATGTGTTTAGAACTGGCTCATAAGTACCAGAAAAGTGGAGGAAAGTATATCTCTCACCATAGGGTAGTGTGAGATTCACTCACAGCCACAACTAAAGTGTCTGGGAGTAATAATAGACTCAAGGTTCAAATTTTAAGATCACCTGGAATACACTGCAGGTAAAGCGAATAAAATCATAAACGCCTTAACAAGAATGATGACAAATTAAGGCTGTGTGCGTTCCGGCCGACGATTTTTACTTGCAAAGGTAATGAGGACGATTGTACTATTTGCGGCTGCAATATAGATCCAGACGCTAGGCATTAAAGCATATGTCAGACAAATAAGCACAGTGCATAGGCTGTCGGTACTAAGAGTTATCAGTGCTTTCCGAACAATATCAAGTGATGCTGCTGAAGTAAGAGTCAGTATAGTGCCCATTGATATCCAGTGTGACGAATGCGAGCGGTTATACAAACTCTAAGAGCCGTCAATAGGAGCCAAAGGTGAAGAGGGAGTCAAAAGTTTAACAATATGACAGCAGCGGTGGCAAACCTCACTCACGCTGGACCCACAGACTGATACCGGACGTCCATGCGTGGATAGACAGACGAGATGGGGACCTGGATTACCACCTAACCCAAATACTAAGTGGAGATGGGTGCTTTAGAAGCTACATGCACAGATTTCAGCACGACGTCCGAATTATCCGACGTGTTGAGAGCGCTCTAAAGACTCTGAGCATGTATTCTTTTACTGCCCTCGCTTTTAAAGTGCAAGGGAAAAACTTAAAACTACACTCGTTGGTAGTTTTACGATGGAAAATTTTACACCACTCATGTGTAAGTACACTGTGAACTGGAAAGCTGTCATCGAAGCGGCAGCCACAATCATGAAAAAACTGCTGAAGTCGGTATACCTCAGCAGTGCTTTGCGATTTTTATAATGGAACAATATATAAAACAAGGAATTTGTCTTAATTTTTGCATTTGTGCCCAAATTTCGTGTGCGGAATAGGTGAAAATATTGGAAAAGGCTTACGGTAATTCAGTTTTATCAAAAACATTAGCCTACGAGTGGAACAAGGCTTTCAAAGACGGTTGAGAGGTCGTTGAAGACATGCCTCGTTCTGGACGACCTTCGAACTCTTCAACTGGTGAAAATATTAAAAAAGTGAAGGACATGGTGTTGGAAAATCGTCAGGTAAGTGTTAGAAAGATGGCAAGAGAGCTCGACACATCTCACGAGCCTATTTGAATGATTTTTGTGGATATTTTGTGTATACATCGCGTTCTTGCTCAACTCGTCTCGATAAAGTTGAATTTGTTTTTGCATCGAGCCGTGATTGTGACCGAATTTAAAGCTAAAAAAGCAATGGATACCATCGATCAACCCCAGTATTCATTAGATTTGGCTCCGTGTGATTTTCTCTTGTTCCCCAAACTGAAATTGCCGCTCCGTGGAACCCGTTTTCAGTCGATCAAAGTGTTATATGTACAAAATCCGTGAAGGAGCTGAAGGCCATTGCAGAAGGTGTTATGAAAAGTGGTTCGAGGACTGGAAAGATCTTTGGCATAAGTGTATTACATCGGGTGGGCATTACTTTGATGGCGACAAAATAAATATTGATAAATAATTAAATGTTTTTCGTTTTGTTTACAAATTCTGGGTACTTAATTATTATTTGTTATTTATTTTATTTTCAATATATATTATTATTATTTATAATACCATTTATTAATATTTTTTTTAATACTTAAGATAAAACATGATTTTTCCGCTGAAAGAACTAACACATAAATGTTTTTTGTCTTCTGAGGAAGCGAAAAGCTCACACAAGTAATTGGCAAACAATATTTATTTAATATTCGAATTCGAATTCAAATTACCTATCGATAAATAATAATTTAACAACTGGGCATACATTCGACGGAGGCACTATGAAACCAGCCACTAATTAAAATAAATTTCAGCTAAACGCGTCTACGGTCTATCAATAAAATCTAATAATTTTGCGAATTTCATTAGAATTCATTTAAATTGCTGCAGGCAAAATAATAAAAAATGTCAAAAATTAATTTGCTTGATTATTTGCAGCTGAATTGAAGTGTGGCACTATTGAAGCGTGTAGCGCGCACAGCCTTCCAGCGTGTAATGAAAATAATTTTAAAATAAAAATCACATAAATAAAATGCAGAATATTAGAATTTATATAAAACCAAAAGCAAAGACAAAAATAAATAAAAGCAATATTGAAATTGAAACAAATGAAAAAGAGCTGAACTAAACGCACGCCAACTTTAAATGGCACCAATTGGCACATCTGTGTCGGGTATGTTGCTGGTGCCTTCGCTGGCTCGCTGCATGCAAAATTCAATAAAGAAAGCAAAACAATAAACATAGCGTCATAAATGTGCCAACTCAATGTTCATAAAAGCAACGGAGAGCAAGTGTTTCCAAACATACACACACACACATATATATATATATATATAATTGTATGTGTGACATGTACTTATTGTTTTTGTTATCTTTGCATTTTTTATTAACTGGAAATTGTCTGGAGGCGTAGGCAACCGTTTCATCCTCCTTCCATGCGTGTTAAATGCCATGCAAGTTCTGGTGCGATTTCGCTCAAAAATATTCAAAAACATCAGCACTTCGAGAAGAAAATTTATTTTGTACAACATTAAACACCGGAAACATATGGAAACTACAAATCAGAAATACCTATGTTGGATTTTTGAAGCAAAGACAAAATTCGAGATATCGAAACTGGTGTTGCAGAAAATACGTCAAACCCGGTTGATTAGTTTAGGTTATACTGGCTGGCTGTCACGCCATACATAGACCTTTGTAATGCCAGGTGAAGGTTTAGTTTAATGCGAGCTAAAGCACGTCAACCTTTTTCGCGAAGTGTAGTAATGTTTGATATCTAATTCTGATAAATCATCTAGTCCCTTGAACTGCGATGCTCCTGGGTATCTAAGTCGAGTTCTAGACAAGGCCGCATAAAAGCAAAAGAGTATCTCTCTCATGACTACTTCCCTGCACTTTCTACATGTCATCGTTAATAACGCCCATACGCCTCGCATGTGATGTCAGTAAGTTGAGACCTGTTACAACGTCAACAACCGTCCTGCAGTCTTTTCGAGACCGTGTGGTTGAAAAGCATGCGTGCTTTTCTTCCATTTCCTTGCACATGATTCTGCGTGTCCTTTAGACATTCCATCTCATCCAGATCGGTCTGTCAGCCCTATCGAAATTTCATTGTGTATCGTTTTAAGCGACTTTCGTATTTTCTGCACCGCTTCGGTAGCCAAGTGTTTTGGCAGTCTCATCAGCTATTTCGCTTCTTTTGTGTCTCAAAACTCAGTATATAATGTGAGGTTCATCCATATTTACTTTGTCGCCTTCAAAGTAGTCCGCACCAGATGCAATACCCTTATGCCAACGATTTTTCCAGTCCTCGAGACACTTTTCATAAGCATTTTTTGGGATGATCTTCAGCTCCTTCAGTGAATTTTGTTTTATCTCTTTGATCGACTGATCATCGGGGTGCATTCTGATGATTGTTGACTTGTTTGCATGTCAAACTCATAATTCGCACGATCAAGCATGTCCAAAGGGACCTCTTTACGGTACTTTAAAAACAAAAATTCAGCTTTATCGGAACGAATCGAGCAAGAACGCGTTTCATACCCAAAATATCCACCAAAATCATACAAACGGACTCTGGAGAGATATCGAGGTCTTGCCATCTCTCTAGTACTTGCCTGACGGTTTTCAAACACCATATCCTTCACTTTTTTAAAATTTTCATCAGTTGAAGAGTTCGACGGTCGTCCAGAACGAAGCATGTCTTCAACGATCTCTCGACCGTTTTTGAAGACTTCGTATCACTGTATCACCGTATGCCTTGATGCAATGCGATGTGAGATTAATTGCATTAGTTGAGTTATTGCCCGAATTATTTTCGGAATGGCTGAAGAGGTGAAAGCCAGAGTGTTTTTAGAAAATAGCGTGAGATTCAGAATATACATAAGTACTGAAACAATTGCAACTCAACACTCACTATGTACATTTTGGATTGGGAAATAGTTTTAACAACAGCCACTAGTATATTACTATCGAGCGAAAGTTGTAAAGTTCAATTCCTATATGGCCAAACAGTTAAGAGAACGAGTTTTCCAATGTATAATAACTTTCGCCAACAGGCGCTGCTTCGAACTGAGTTCCCAATTAAGACGTAAAGTTCTCTCTTGACGAACAAAGACCAAACTCTACAACTCATCATCCCCGTTCTGCTATTTGGTACAGATGTATGAACGATGACAACATTTGATGAGTCGGCGTTACGAGTTTTCGAGAGAAAGGTACTGCGGAAGATTTATGGTCATTTGCGCATTGGCAATGACGAATATCGCAGTCGAGGCAGTACGAGATATATGACGACATTGTCATAGTTCAGCGAATTAAAAGACAGCGCTTACACTACAACTCTGACAATATTCAACACAGTACGCGTCTGGGGAAACATTCGAAGAAGAAGACCTCCACTCCGTTGGAAAGACCAGGTGAAAAAGGACTTGATTACATTGGAATCTCCAATTGGCACCAAAGAGCGAAAAGTAAGAACCTCTGTGCCGGTATTGTAAACTCGGCTATAACCGCTTATGCCGTGTCTACGCCAAGAAAGAATAAGAAGAAGGAAAATGTGTATTGAACACACTTGTAGACAACCGTTATATTGCCTAAAATCAAGATAAGTTAAACGCTTTTTTTTTAATTGTCTATAGTAATCAATTCGATTAGGAGACGGATGAATCTAGTAATTCCTCAATAGAAATGGAAATTAATTCAAACTTTATTCAGCAACTCAGTGGATTTGGTAAAAAATCTGACTTTTTTCCTCCCTAGCTGCCAAATGTCTCCTAAGTTGGAGATGTCTCAGACTACTTAATAATAGGGAATGGCAAAAATAATATTTCAGTATCTCATAATTCTCTGCTAATGCTACGCCGAATCCACTTTTACAATTTTCTGAAAGTGATATGCCCTGTATTGCTATTCTTACAAGACCTGAGTTGTTCTTCTAGTGCGCATTGCATCAAACAATCCTTGAAGGAGCCATTACAAATTTTATTTATATTTTTAATTTCTTTTCAAAGCTCCCAATTTCTTTAAGTACATAAGTAAGTTCAAATTTGTTGACTGCGTCCTTTATAATACACCGGCCGGCAACTGTACACCAATCGCTTTATTTCGTAGGGCTCTAAAATAACTACTTCGAATTTTGCACAACCAAATTGATTGATATTTCCAACATTTTTGTTGAAACACCAGCGCAGTTCACAAAATGATTCATCCAGTTCATTTATTAGCCGATGAATCAGATTGATGTCCATATGATTTTCGCACCATCTGTCACAATGATGTGCTACATCGAAACGTTTGCTCCAAAAAATACACCAATACACACCAGCACATATTTAAAACAAATTGAAGAACATCAACAGAATGAAACGAAACGGAAAATATGAAAGCAACAAATAATCAAAGCATGCACCAAAAAGGAGGTTAGCATAAACAAAACGTTTTCCTACAAACACACTTACTAAGAGACTTTTGTAAACACAAGCGAACTACAAATTTATTTTATGAACGCCCGCAAACAAAGAAATTTGTGGTAAACCAATTTTTTTGCGGACGCTGGTCCAATGCAGCCGGGTGGGTGGCTTCTTACATTGTACGTGTGAGCCGTCTACTTTCAGATTGATATACTTTCATACATATGCATGTATGTATGTGTTATTCTTAGCCGTATGTATGCGTAAATCTGAGAAAAAAGAGAAAAAACAAGAATTTGGAAAGCATAAAAGCTGAGGAGAAACAGTGCCGTTCACCTGAAAATGCGCTAAATGTAAACAACGGTAATGCAACAGCCAACAGCATGGAAGGTGCGCTAGCACACATTGCGCAACGGGTATGTATTTCACACTATTCATACTTAAATAGAAATGTACAAACAAGTACATGCATAGCACTTGCTGAGCACTTGCATTCCAGTAAATTTCGATTGCTGTTTTTGGTTTTTGGCTGCATCAATTATTTGTAAGGTATACACACCCAACTACAAGGCAGAAAAACAACAATAACTGCATATGATATATATGTATGTATAACTGTGGTTCATGTATTCTCATTTAAAATTTTCAGATTTGTAACTCACAAATTGAGGGACTAATGCTTGTTGGCAGTATATAGAGAGACACGGAGATGCAGTAGGGTATGGCTAAATAGACTCAGTTCGTCATGCTGATATGTCTATTATATTTACTTATATATATATATATTTTATAGGCCTCCACGGTTCCATCTGGGCATTACAAACTGCGTGACAAACTTAATATATCCTGTTAAGGGTATGGAAACGAAAAATATTTATATGCCTGCGCGTGTGCACGATTGAAGCCGATTTCTAAGCAAATTTTAAAAACAACAAATCGAATTGTATTATACGAACTCCTATCGGTTCACATATACAAGTATTTACACACACATCCATATATATGTACATTTGTATCTTGAATACACAAGCATAGTGAGTTGCATATTTGGGCATACAACTGTGCATGCATCGTTCTCGCTATTTTAGCAAAGATTGCAAAGGTGTGCCTGTATTGGTGTACATACATAAAGTCACACAAATAATATACACACTTATATACATTTGTTTTACTCCAATGCATTTGCACTGCATAAGTCGTCTACCGCTTCTCCATATATTAATGTGTTTCCACACAGCCACAAATGTAAATTTCCCACTACACCCCCCTCAGCAGACGCGGTTGCGTTTATTGTTCAATAAAATAAATTTAGTGCACTTTAGCTAAGCACTTTACATACTAGCATATTTAGTATGAGCGCTGAGTACAACACCTACAACCTATATTTAGCGAGTTTGCATCATCACTGGAAGTATACCGTTATGCACGGCCGCGAAGTGCATGTTGCATGCATTGAATCCTATTTGTTTAATGTTTATATACTGGATTACAACAAATTTTGCTTTTAATTAGAGAACCGCAATTATAAATAGCTTAACGCATCGATTTTACACGCATTTTTGCTTCATGCAATATTTTACTCTTCGCCATTAAAATGTTACTCATACGACATGACACCATTCGGATACGCACATATTGATTTATCTACTGTGGAATTTAGTTTAAACATTTTTTGGTTATATATAAAAACGAAAAAAACATTATTTTGGTTGCAGCGTAGCTATAGCAACCTTCAAAAGTAATGAAGTTTTTCTTACAAGTGCTTAAGTTTGGTCGGTCAGTTGTATGACAGCTATAAGCTATAGTGGTCCGATCTGTACAATTTCTTCGGAGTTTGTACCGTTGACTTGGATAACGAAGTATGCGAAAATTCGGGAAGATATCTTATAAATTAAAAAAGTTTTCCATACAAAAACTTAATTTTTATCGTTGAGTTTGTATGACAGCTATATGCTACAGTCTTCCGATCTAAACAATTTCTTCGGAAATTATATCGTTGACATGGAAAATAAGCTGTGCAAAAATTCGTTAAGATATCTTGTAAACTAAAAAAGTTTTCCATACAAAAACTTAATTTTGATCGTTCAGTTTGTATGACAGCTATATGCTATAGTGTTCCGATCTAAACAATTTCTTCGGAAATTATATCGTTGACATGGAAAATAAGCTGTGCAAAAATTCGTTAAGATATCTTGTAAACTAAAAAAGTTTTCCATACAAAAACTTAATTTTGATCGTTCAGTTCAGCAGTATGACGGCCATATGTATGCTATAGTGCTCCCATATCGACTGTTTCGTCAATTGAGCAGCTTCTTGAGGAAAAAAGGAACTGTGCAAAATTTCAGATCTGTAACTAAATACTGAGAGTATGTTCACACAGACGAACAAAGCTAAATCGACGCAACTCGTCACGCTGATCATTTATATACATACATATATACATTTTTTATAACCTGATAGGTATATATAAACGTTATGCACTTATGTTGAGGTTAAGATATTTGATTTTCTCATTTGAGAAATGTTTTGCGATTATTTTTCCACAATATTTCGTATAGCTATGACTTGCAAGGAGTATGTCAATCTAAAAGTCAACTGACTGCAATCAAGGCTCTTAAGTAAATATTAATTAAATTTAAATAATAAAGCGTTAAAATATTTGTGTTACTGCAAGCGTTTGCTTAAAGGTTTTCGGTGAGAATCAATTTTCATTTCTATTTATATACCTACACACATACTCCTATATGTGAACTCACGAATATGCACGTGTTCAGAGTCAGAAGAAATTCCGTCAGCTATCCCTTTATACCCACAATATATAGTACAATAAATATTACAATAACAGTTGTGTTTATATAAATATCAGTTATGTGTATTTTATGCTAAGGTTGACGAAATTTTCGCCTAAATACATACACACTCACATCTATATTTGCGCTTACAGCACATTGAACAGGTGGGATCCATTCAGTTCCCTTGTTGGTATGTGCTCACTGCGGCCGGCTGGCAGTTAGCTTTTCGCTGACATTGCATTACCATTGAACTTGACACCTAAATTGCGCTCAAAATTAAATAAATGCAGTTGTATAAAAAAATTATTTGTGGTCTTGGACGTGTAATAGAATCCAATAAAATAAATCAGTGGCCACAACAGCTTCGGCACTACACAGACTAGTCTATGCCACTTGCGGACGTAACTTAAGAGGTGTGTTCAAAAGATAACGGAAATTTTTGTTTAAAGAAAAAAATATTTATACATTCGTTTACATTAATGTTGTTGCCTACAAAATAGTCCCCATACGATATTATGCCCTTATGACAGCGTTTCTTGCAATCGTTGACAAACTTCTCAAACTCGATTTTTGAGATAGCTTTTAGCTCTTTCATGTTACAGTATTGTTTTTGGACTAGAATTCGCGTACAAGTTCTTTGATCTATTCATTTTAGTAAACGAAAATCGTTAAGCGTATACGTCTCAACCTCGTGTATATGGACTCCCGCTATTTTCTGAACACACCTCGTACAAACTGAGTACCCAAATAACAAGTCAACTGAAAAGTCCCCGGCTTGACACATAGAAGGCGCTACTAGAATGATGATTCATTGATTTAGTTAGCCCTAACCTTCAAAAACGGGTGTATACATTTGACAGCTGTCGGATTATTAGTTTGTGAATTATATCATTTTGGGTGAAGCAACTTTTGTTATTGTGAAAAAAGTGCATAAAAAGGAATTACGCGTTTGAAAAAATATTGCATTTGAAAAGAAAAAATACAGTTGAAGCGAAAACTTGACTTGATGACGAGCTTCCGGACACTGTCCCAGGAAAATCAGCCATCAACGATTAATATGTTAAGTTTAGACGTGCTGAAATGAGCACCGAAGACCGCGAACGCAGTGGACGCCAAAAGAGGTTGTTACCGACTAAAACATCAAACAAGTTCACAAAATAATTTTAGTTGAGCGTAAAATGTAGTTATTCGAGATAGCAGGCACTCTAAAGATATCAACTAAACGTGTACATCATATCATTCGCGAATATTTGGGTATGAGAAAGCTATGTGCAAAGTGGGTGCTTCGCGAGCCTACGTTTGACCAAAAATAACGACGAGGTGATGATTCAGAGCAGTGTTTGGAGATGTTTAAGCGTACTAAACCCGAGTTTTTGCGTCGATATATGACAATGGATGAAGCATGGCTCCATCATTGCATTCCGAAGTTTAATCGACAGTCATTTGAGTGGACTGCTCACGCTGAATCCGCTTCAAAGCGTGGAAAAACGGTACAGGCGGCTGGCAATGTTATGGCGTCTCTATTTTGGGATGCGCATTTGAAGAAAAAGAAGCGCTGTTTGACAAAGACAATGCATCGTGCCACAATTCAGTAAGATCGATGGCAAATATCTATAAATTGAGCTTCGAACTGCTTTCGCATCCACCGCATTCTTCAGATCTGAACTCCAGTGACTATTTTCTGTTCTCAGATCTCAAATGAATGCTCGCTGAGACCTATTTCGAAGCAAAGAACAAGTCGTAATATGAAACATGTATCGAAAAGTTGGAAGGTCGATATAATAAGTGTATCGCCTTTGAAGGGAATTATGTTGAATAAAAAAAGATTTTGCCAAAAACTATGTTTTATAGGCCGGTGTCTTTTCAATTGACCTGCTATATGGATCGCTGCCAGCATGTGTCGCTTTTTGTTGCTGTTGTTTTAGTCACATAACGCAACGAAGATCCATGTGAAGTATGAGTAAATGTATGGAGTAAATTTGACTATTTCCAAATTAGTTCGAAACACTAGGAAACTAGATTTTGGCCAACTACCACTTTATGCGACAGCATGCGCCAGTGATTTCTTGTATAGTATATGCTAGTTATAACTGCCAACAGAGCGTTGACATGCTAATCGAATGAGCTGAAGAGCTATGCAATGAGCTAATAACATTTGAGTTGTGTCAGATACTCAGTTAAAATAAGTAAACCATACGAAGTGCTCCATTTGCAATGAGAGAACAACGAACGAACGAAACGTCCTTGAGTCCAAAACTATTTGCCTTTTTTGTCGAATATAAAGCAAACAACACAGCAAAAACAAATTACAAAGTTTTTCTTTTCAATCGCGCATGCGTCAGATGACATTGTGGTGTAGGCAAAAATGTCTTGTACGATCAGTTACTCTGAGACGCTTGCGAATCAAAGCATAAGGTATAGTTTAACCAAATTTTGGACAATATGAAACTAGTCTCTGGTCTGAACTAGTAATTTGTGCTGTTGGGTTCGCTTGTCTTCGCTACGCATGTGTGAATGTGTACTTAACTTGCACTTGACTTTTTTCGTTTTGCTGTGAAATTCTGCAATTCTCATATGCTGGATTATGATGCACTTGACATATGCAATTCGTTTTCATTTGGGCAGACAGGAAAAGGTATGAAAATAGAATAACAACCCTGTAGCTAGCATGCCCATAATAAGCATATTTTAAGTTGCGAGATTCGAATAAAAAGTGAAATACACACTGTGGCTGGACGTGCCCCCAACACCTCGAACTGTGTCAGTGGCACATTTGAGAGCATTTCCAGATGTGCAACGCTACATGAGCTATGTTGTGTGTGTATGTGTGCGCGCGCTGACATGGATGAGCCGGCAGTGCAGTCAACCAGCCTCCATTTGCCAGGCATACTTATGCGTTTACATAGCTACAAAACACATATGCATTGCAACATGCATTCACTCGCGCACACACACACACACACACATACATTTTCGCATTCTCAGCACTTGATGTCATTTGTTTTAATAGTTTAAGGTCAAAATGTTTGTGTCTACTTAAACGCAATTTTTATCACGATGATAAGCAATGGATACAGCGAAGCGCATGTGTGCCTGTGTATGTGGTAGCTGTGGCGACTCACACCCAGAACTTAGCGTCGTTGCACATTGTTATTGTGCATAAAGTGCCGCGAAAGCATATCACTTCGACACATCGCTGCGGCTGATTGAAAGTCGTCGTTTGGCATTAGCGGCGCAAACATTTGGCATTACACGTGGGTTTTCTGTGGCGGATCACACGATATAATATACAGTGTGAGAATAATTGGAAGTGTATGTATGGCAATCAGAGAACGCAAGCGAAATTAAGTGCAAAAAAGACTAATAAAACAAGAAAAAAAGTAATATTCTACGGATCATTTTGAACAACAACACAATTATGTGTTCTTAGCTTTTTAATTAGAAGCAGGTAACTGGAAAATAAAATAACTGAATAATGGGTTGTATGGGAGTTATGTGATATAGTTGTCCGATCTGGCCGATTCCGACAAATAATCAATATAATCTCAAAAAGCGCCTATGTATTAAATTTTATTCAGATATCTCTAAAACTGACGAAGAAATTCTGATAATCCGGAAAGGTTAAAGTTCACTTAAAAAATCGTTGGCTCGAAACCAGTTTAAGGCTATATTTTCTTAGGCAAAGTTGTTCAGAATGATCCGTAGAACATTTCGCGCAAACGCGATTTTATAGAAGAAAAAAAATTAACGCTACATTAGAAGCGACAAATCAAATTAAAAAACGCTTCTTACACTGCTCGATAGCTTAAGGTAGTAGTCTGGTAACTTATGCCTATTTTTATGACTTCTTTGGAGGATGGTTTTTTATAGGAAAATAAAAATGAATTATCTTGAATATTTAGAGTGTTTTTATTTACATATTGAAAATATAAAAAAAAATATTTGAAAAAATTTAATACTTTATTACTATTATTATTGTCACTCGAAGTTGGAACCTCAAAAAAATGCACGTGGGTGGCCCGGGTGATTTTGGCTCTTGATGTTATCTGCAATCAAATTATCTTGATTATTCTTAATCTATAGACATGCCATTCTGGTCGGAACTACTGAAGTTAAATTTCAAGTGTAAATAACAAAATGGCGGACTTTGAAAAAAAGTAGTTTTATTTTAGCAAAGAAAGGGTTGTAAAATAAAAAGTTAGGGGTGAAAAAAATAGTACCTCGTTAGTACCGACGAGAATTATAAGTGTGTAGAACAGCCGGTTAAAATCTGAAAGCAACCGGTTCAGTAGAAAAAAAGTTAGGACCCGGGCCGACCAGAAAAACAATGTTTTGAGAAAAACGCGTTTAAAGTTCAACAACCTTGAAAGTTGGACTCCGAGGCGCTCTAGGAAACTCGTTGTAACTCCTGAAATATTTCGAATTTCTGTCTGAAATTTTCACGGTATGTTCTCAAGACATTGTACTTTCAAATTAAGCAAAAAAATTTTCGATTTTTTGAACCCAAGTTACCAGACTACTAACTTAACTTGCAACTTACACATTAGAAATTGAGTAGAAATATGAGTTGCATTATTTTTCGTTGATTGGCTTCTCTGCGAAACGCCTTAGTGACGCAAGAGCAGCAATCTACTCTTTATTGACTTTGAACACGTTTCGTGTCTAATGAAAATCGCGCTGCAAATAATTGCAGTAAAAGAAATACACGCACACACATACATACATACCAAAAATTCACGAAGAAAAATGTGCTGAAGGAGCGATTTTTGCTTGATTTTTGAAAATATTCTCAGCCACGCAGTCAAAGCAAATGCCGTGCAATAATTATTTAATATAGCCACACTTATGTACTTATGTGCAAATGTAATGCTTAAGTAGACATATACTTGTATATATATATTTATTTCAAGTCTCGTCTTTTTTCTGCTACTCGTGCTCAAATTTCCTTGCTCATTCCTCATGCGCTTCACTTTGTGTTCGCTTCTTCTTACGTTGCCACACTTATATTTCGCTCCCTTCAATTGTTGTACTTCAGCACTTTTCAACTTGCTATATTTGTTGTAAACCAACTAATATTCGATCAGCTTGTATGGCAGCATAATCATGAATGTATTCAACCTATTCTCCATTATGAACGAATATTATTTGCAACAGCATAAATGAACAAGAAAAAACGTTAACTTCGGCTGTACCGAAGCTAATATACCCTCCACAGATTACATTGGTGCCTTAGAAAATAATTTATACCAAATTTGGTGAAGATACATTGCCAAATGTGAAAGTTTTCCATACAAGAACTTGATTCCGATCATTCAGTTTGTATGGCAGCTATATGCTATAGTTAACCGATCTGACCAATTTCTTCGGAGATTACATTATTTTTACAAAAAATAACTCATAACAAATTTCGTGAAGATACGTTGTCAAATGTGAAAGTTTTCCATACAGAACAACGAATAACTTTCTGAGAAGTGTCCGAAATAAAAACGTTTTTGCGTCGGTGTGTGACAATAGAAACATAGCTCTATATTTCTCATGGAGTTCAACCGATCATTCTAGTGACCAATTTCCGTGGAAAGACGAAAAAATCAGCAGGATTACTGAGCCAGTTATAATCTATTTCACTGCGTATTTGGTTGCAGTTCTTTTCTACTATTCCATACATTGCCAAATGTATTAGTTTTCCAGGAAGAATTTGTTCCGAAAATTCAGTTTGTATATTCAAGGAAAGGGCAATGATTTGAAATATAATCTTTGTATTTATGAGTTGAATTAAATTTTGACAAAAAGAGATAAAATGTATCCCATGTCCTTACCCTGGCTCTAAGCTACCTTCCCACCAATTTTCAGTTAAATTATTTAAATTTATTTAAAATTATTTATTTAAATTGATTCAGTTCTTGAGTTATAAATTAACTAACAAAACTTATATACATATATGTATATAAACTGAAGGAATGATTCAAATATTTGACATATATAAAAACAAAACAAACAAAAATTTAAAAAAAAATGTTTGGAAAAATGTTACTTTTTGGTAATTTTCGAATTTCCCTTAACATTTAGGAGGATGAAAAATAGATGTTGTCCGATTCTCCACCCTAGGCGATATGCACGCTAAGATTCACGAAAATCGGTCGAGCGGTTTCAGCAATACTGTGACACGATTTTATATATATATACATTTCAAAATACAAATAAAAATATATTAAAAAATTAAAATGATTGAATTTTGTTGTCGCATAAAAAAAATTTTCCTAAAAAGTGGTAAAATGTAGCGTTCACATGAGAGTACCCCCATAAATGAAAAATTAGCTTATATAGCTGGAACACTCGAGCCTGCGCAGTTGCCATAATCCAGGAAATTATAATTTTTATAGAAACCTTTCTTGTCTCAGAAGTAGTTACAGATATCTCATGTTCCAAGTTTCCATTGGTATGGAAGTAATAGCACAGCACGTACCTTAGCAGTTGCGTTGGCAGGCCAGTGCGTATGAGTAACCATTTAACTCTCATTCGAACGTTCAGTAGTAAACATGTGTGAACAAGTTTTTCCAGAATATTCTTATCTGCCACGCAAGCGAATGTAATTTTCTGACAATATATAAGTATGTGCGTACACTGCTGCTGATTATTGAAATCCTTGACCTACTTCATTCATAGCTTGATTCATAAACACTATTTACTATTAGCGATAAAAGTTTAACGGCACGACGAAGCTAACAGGAAATTACGAAGTAGGTTTAAATAAACGCATTAAAAAGAATATAAATAGTAAAAGCAAAGCATGGTTTGAAGAACTTACATATTACTGGGCGAATTGTTTAAGAAAAATGTATTAAAAAATATTTAATTGTAACTTGACATTTGGTACACTATAAACAATTTCATCAACTATTTATGCATCCATGGATAAAATTTCCATTTTGCAAGCAGTTGCATTAGCCTAGTAAGGCCGACTGGAGTGTCGAGGCTATGCTTATTTACTTCCTGCTGCTTGGAATTTATGAGCGCAACAATGAAACAAACGATGCAATTATTCGAATGCACTATATTCGTGGGTGGTCGTCCATACAAGGGCTTGAGGTCATGAGTTGAATGACTCGCTGTTGCTCTAGTATGAACCACACAAGAAAAATGTCAATAGGGTAGGCCATAAATATTTTATTTGTGATTTTTTGCTATTAATGAAATATATTTATAAATCACTGTCATATGATTTTAATTTCGAATATTTTGTAATATATGCACAGATACATACACCCATACTCGTATGCATATATTTACAAGTACGTCTTGACACAATTTATTTCAAAAACAACATCTCGTGTCATAATAATGAATTATTAATTTGTTTGCCTATTTATATATGTACATATATGTATGTATACGCATCTTGAAAAATGTAAAAAGCTCTAATCTCCGGCTCAAATTTGGGTTATCAGCGCTTTAGTGGTAATTGGCGCAAAGCCACTGCTGCCGCGTTGGCGCCTAACCATAGCACGATGAAAGTCAGGTCAGCAATTTTTTTATAAAATATTATATAAATTTGTATGTGCTTAATTGATTGAATAATACAGTGGTGGAAATAATTAGTAGAAGCAAATCATTTAAATAAAAAAATTGATTACTTTTTCTTTTCTAAAATATATCTCAATGCGTCGGAGACCTTACAAAATATATCTAGATGATCAGCATGGTGGTCTGAGTCGATTTAGTTATGTCATTAGTCCCTTAGTTTCGGAGATATTTATCTAAAATTTTGTTCATGGCATTTTCTTCCAAAGAAGCTGCTCATTTGTCGGAACCGCCGATATCGGAGCGCTATAGCAAATAGTTGTCATACAAACTTTAACGATCGGAATTAAGTGCTTGTGTGGAAAACTTTTTCGTTTGACTAGATATTTTTACGTTCTGCTTTCTCCAGACTGGATAAGAAAGCGAAGCAAATGGGTTTGGTAGTGAAGGAGGACAAAACAGAATATCTACTGTCATCAAACAAACAATCGTCGCTCTCGCGACTTGGGTCCCACGTCACTCTTAACGGTCATAACTTCTAATTCGTAGATAATTTCGTCTATCTTGGAATCAGCATTAACACCATTAGCAACGCCAGCCTTGAAATCCAACGCAGAATAACTCTTGCCAACAAGTGCTACTTCGGCCTGAGCAGGCAATTGACAAAAGCCAAACTCTACAAGTCGCTCATCAACCCCGTTCTGCTATATGGTGCAGAGGCCTGAAGGATGACAACAACTGATGAGACGGCCTTATGAGTTTTCGAGAGAAAAGTTCTGCGAAAGATTTATGATCTTTTGCGCGTTGGCAACGGCAAATATCGCAGTCGATGGAAGGATGAGCTGTACGAGATATATTAGGTTGTCAAAAAAGTCTTGCGGTATTTTGGCTAGTTGGCGCTGAAAGCGCGTAGTTCTAGTTTTATTCGTCGCATCGGGTCATGCTATACCTTTTTGGAAAGCTCATTTCACGCTAACACGTGTCGTTCCTTTTAAGTCGTTCGTGAGTTATAGCGTCGCAAACATGGAGCAAAATAAAGAGAAAATACGGCATATTTTACAGTACTACTACGATAAAGGCAAAAATGCATCTCAAGCAGCCAATAAAATTTGTGCAGTTTATGGACCCGATACAGTTTCCATTTCCATCGCACAACGATGGTTTCAACATTTTCATTCTGGTGTAGAGGTGGTCGAAGATGCGCCACGCTCGCACGCAAGACTTTTTTGACAAACCATTATGACGACATTGACATAGTTCAGCAAATTAAGAGACAACGGCTACGCTGGCTAGGTCATGTCGTCAGAATGGATGAACACACTCCAGCTCTAAGAGTATTCGACGCAGTACCCACCGGGGAAGCTGAAGAAGAAGGAGATTCCAAATGTTGCCAAGAAGAAGATATCTTCAGGCAGGGATTTTTGTCCAAAGCAGCGGCACAATCTTCAAAGAAATTGGTTAGATCGGACCACTGTAGCCTACAGCTGCCATACAAAGTGAGCGATCAAAATTAAGTTCTTTTATGGATTTTTTGTATTTGTGAAGGGTATTATGGCTTTGAAATCGAAGTTAACATTTTTGTATGTGCGCTTCTACCATATTTTTTACAAGCGTGTAATGGGGATTGTGTTGCGGACTACACGTTACTGTAAAAATAACTAATAACTATGTATCCAAATTGGAGAGATTCTCTCGAGTGGAGCATATCTGTTGCGGGCCTGGTTGCGGCATTCAACAGGTGCTTATTCGCTGTCTCGGTAGTTAAGGAAAGTGCGCAGCTTAATGGAAATTATAAATAGACGCGTTTAATTGTTCTAAATGATTTAGTGCGATACAAATTAAGTAAATTTTCAGGCCAATTAACAACAACAGCGGGACTGCAATGCGAAGCTACGCGCATTAGTAACGGAGAACATAATTTGATGCACTTCTGCAGAGTTGTCTGTGTCACGGTCGCGCTATGCTATGCTGTGCAGTTACTAAGAGCAAGGAATGCACGCTTAATGGACGCGCTGAACTTTTTTGTTTGGCACATGTAAGTGATAAGAAAACTAGTTCAACGCTGCGAGCAAAGGCACAGCGCGCTTTTGTGTAAAAAAAAAACACAAAAAACAACAAAAACTAAAAGTGCCAATGAAATTTCTGTCGCGATGCGTTGATGATCACATAAGCACATGCATAGTATGTCTGTATATATGCATATAACAAATTGAGTATGTAAACATGCACAGTTATATTTATGTATATTTATAGAGCAATTAATTTGTGCTTGCTGACGCAAAGTATTGTATTAAATTAAAAGTTGTGCATGGAAAAAATTAATAAAATCAGAACACAAAAATAAGAAAATTTAAAAAGATGCCCGCATGAGAAATATGCTCATGCATACACACACACACATACATGCACACGAGAGCAAAAAGCGCTGCTACATTAAATATGTGCGCCTTTCATTAAAGCGAAATTAGAACATATTGAGTCTCGGTGCACACTATCTGCTGCAACATTGTATGCTGGAAAGCATAACAAATAATCACTACAACTGTATGTGTGTGTGTGTGTGTGTGTATATGGTCACATCCACTTGTATGGCAGCGCTTATCACCAACTTAAAGGCGCTGAGGCGGTGTACTTTTCCAAAAGCCACTGCTTGCTACTGCTCGGCCTTATATTATTTTGTAGTTGTTGTTGCAATGCATTTACAATGCAATTCCAAGTGCTAGCCTGACACTATGCCACTGACAATTAATAACAATCTGTCGTAAAGATGTCCAAACAATTATGGCGCGATCGTAAAACGGCAATACTTCTTTATGCGCACACACACACACACACACACAGACGCGCGCACTCATACATTTAGCATATTAATGGCGCAGTGGCATTGGCAGTTGCGGGGCAGCGACGGCAGCGCGCACGTTAACCGCAATGAAGTCAGAAAGTGCAACTTGGGGGCGCAAAAATTGCAAACGCTGCACATTTCACCACGCGTTTGTTGTTGCAAACACATATAAACTTATATGTATGTATGTGAACAACTCATATACCTAAGCATGTGTGTATGCTTAGAGCATGCTTTTGCATTTGTGTATCTCATGTATGTATGTATGTGTGTGTATTTTGTGGCACTAGTTGTTTAGTTGTGTGTGTTTCAGCGTGGGCGCACAAAATCAGTGTCAAATTGCTATTTCTGCAGCGCGAACATTATTGCCGCCGCCCTGCTGCCTCCAGCATCCGCCTATAAGTTTAGATTGCTGCTCTATCATCGCTTGGCATGATGTCATTCTAGAAGATGGTCTCGCGCCTAAATATTGCGATCACATGCGCTGATATGTACTTATGTTCACATATGCAAGTATTATGTGCATATGTTTGTTTACGTGTTTATTTGCATTTTATTATTATTATTTTTTTTGATTTTTTTTAACTCTTTTTTTAATTTTTATTTAGTTTTTTCTTGCTTTTTAGTTTTCGCTATAAATGCTGCAACTTCTTAAAAATTTTGCGCGCAAAAAAAAAAAATTTACAGTTGGCAACTATGTAAGACGCATGCTTTATTATGAAAACATATGTATGTGGCATATGTTGCACATAAACCGTACTCATTTGTATGTGTATTTATTTGATGCGATGCGATCATTTGGTGATTGCTATTTGTTGTTGCTGCGTTCGGCGCGGTTCTTTGGAACACCAAAGCGCTGCGTTTGCTGACTGGATGCAATGGAATGTGCTGTGCCGCAATTGAAAGGATATATCTGTACATTTGATATGTAGCATGCATTTAAATGGGCTGATTAGTAATTAAGGAAACGGAAAGACTGATTTATTAAATATAAAATTTTAGAATCATACATTTTGTATTAGATACGATTGTCACAAAAAATTATATGAGAAATTTTAGCTTCACTGACAGCAAGTAAATATCGCAAGTCGGATATTTGTAAGGTAACACATATAATTTATGTATAAATTAAATAAATAATAAATAAAAATCGAGCTCCAATCCATTATCGATCTCAACTTTGTGAAAATTAAAAAAAAAAATAACGTTTTAACAAACGTTGGAGCGTAACGATTCGAACAAACCATTTTAGCTGTTCGAATATTCTGGCAGCATTTGTGATAAAATCTTACACCAACATCCTTCCTAACGCCGTACTTCTCACTTTGGTTAAGAAATTCGTCTTCTCAACCTATGTAAAATTTTAGTTATCCCTTTGTTTCCAATAATGTAAACTTCGTTCGGTTTCTCTTTACAATTATAGTTCATTTCAAAACTTAAGTTTTTACCATCAATACCCTTCCTTTTCTTATAGCATAAAAAGGTATAAAAAAGCCTTTATCTTGTTTTTGATTGCATTTGTATGGCAGTTGTATGGTATATGGGTTCGATCTAAACAATTTCTCTGGAGAATACACCCTTGCCTAAGATAATAATATGTGCCAAATTTCGTGAAGATATCTCGTCAAACAGAAAATGTTTCCATACAAGAGGTGGATTTTGATCAATAAGTTTATTTACAGCTATATATTACAGTAATCTAATCGGAATAATTTCTTATGAATTTATACCTTTGCCATTAATATAAAAATATTCTGAATTTTTTCTAGAGATAACTTGACAAATAAAAAATAAATCTCCTAGTCCTAGTAGGATTTTGATTGCTCAGTTTGTATTGCAGCTAAGTATATGCTATAGTGACTCCGAAAAATGTGTAGTTTCTTGGAAAAAGAAGGGCGTGTGCAAATTTCAGATCGATATCTCAAAAACTGAAGGGCTAGGCCTATATACAAACATTGTTGTTGGCTTTTATAAATTTTTTGGCAAACTGAATATACTCTGTTTCCGACTTATAAATGCACAGCATTTCTCTATTTTACACTTTTTTGTCATTTGAGTCATTCACAATGTAAAAGCTGAAACAGAATACATTCTTGAAAAGTTCCAAGAAGATCCGACGTTTTCGAGCCAATTTTTTTTGGGACGAAGAGCAACCTGAAGAGATTTAAGAGCTCGTATTCCATCCAGAAAAATGAACGGTACGGTGTGGTTTGTGGGCAGGTGTAATCATCGGACCATATTTCTTCAAAAATTATGCCGATGAGAACGTAATCGTCAATGGCGACCGTTATCCCGTGACATTTGATTGGAGAGAAATTTCACGTTTTGGACCGCTCGATTGCCCACTTAGATCGTGTCGCTCACCATGGAAGAATGTGAGATTACTTCACAGCCATAGTTGAAGTACCTTGGTGTGTTAGTGAACTCAAGACTTAAATTCAAGGAGCACTTGGAAAATACGACGCGTAAAGCACATAAAATCTATAATTCTTTATCTAGATTCTACAATGATGGTAAATAGAGACAGTGTGCGTTCCAGCTGATGATTTTTAATAGCTAAGGTAGTGAGATCAGTTATATTGTATGCGCTAGACATAAAACCATACGCTAGAGCAATTAACGCAGTGTATAGGCTTTCTGCAATAAGCGTGATAAGTGCTTTCCGAACCATATCAAACGACGCTGCTGAGGTATTTGCCAATATAGCGCCTATCGACATCCAGGGAGACGAATTCACAAAAAGAGAGGACAGATTCAAAACAACAATGTGGCTACACGGTGGCAAATTTCATGCAAAAGACGTTGGACCCACACATTGATCCCGAACATGCATTCATGGATAGATAAACAACGTGGGGCCTGGATTTCCATCTGACCCAAATACTCAGTGGCCATGGATGCTTTAGAAGCTAACTATACAAATATCGTCATGACTTTAGTCCATATTGTTCGACGTGTACAGAGTGTATAGAAGATTCTGAATTCTTTGTAAAATGGCAAGCTGTCAGCGAAGCGTCAGCTCTACATAATTATGATAAGATTGAGACAATCAATCAGTTCGTACAATAGAGGAGTCGTATATGTCTTCTTCTCTCTCATGAAGTAATACTTTGTACAGTGGTCTCGTGGGAGAGACATGATATGGGAGTAGATTAGGTTTAGCGGATTAAAGCTCGGCACTCCGACCTTCCTACTTCCTCCTATGAAAAAACAAACATAACTCTATACCCAACTGTCATACTGCTAATATGATCTTATTATCGAAGTTCTTTAAATATTTAAATTACTGTTTGAAATTACAAGTCTAAGTAAAGCCCTTAGCTGGTGTACTAGATGCCCTGGACGCCTTTTAATTCATATGTATATATAATTCATGAATGAGTGCAAATGAAAGTGAGAGACTTTGCTCATTTCCGTATCTGCCTATCGGTACAATGCTTGCGAACAAGTAATGATGCAGGAAACGAAGAAAACAAATTGAGTAAGAAGTAAAAGAAATGTGCAAAAGAATAACAAAACAATCCGTAAGATAAACAAAGCAGCAGCAAAAGTAAAAAAATGGAATAATTAAAAATACAACGGAGTCAATATGAGCAGCAAGAGCGAAAACAAAGTCCAAAAAATAACAACAAAAAAGTGAAAACGAGAAATACAAATTGCTCGGCTAAGCTAAGTAAGCTGAATTAATTTCCAATGTGAAATAAGGCAGAACGTCAAAGCGATTGCACCGCCAGCAGCAGAAGCAAAGCACAAACACCCACACACACACACGCAGTAATCAAAGACTACAAGGGATTAACAAGAAGTGAAGATGAGCACGATAACAACAATAACAACCGCAAAACAATGCCCTCCGCTGTGGTGGCTACCAAAACATTAACAGTGGATGCCACAGTGTAGGAGCTGCAACAAATTGCAGTATGCCTACTGAATCCCCACAGCCGTGCTCCAAAGATTACACACGACGAAAAACAGAAGTTCCAATGCCTGTGTTTGTGTGCGTGTGTGTGAGCGGCTAATCAAAACAGCGACTGCTCCTACTCAGCCAACACAGGCAAGCAGCAGCGCTTGGATGTGCTTGAAAGAAGGCCATAAGTACTGCAACGGCATACAGTATGCCACATGCAGCCAGACAAAGTGCAACAAAACAAATATCGCTGATAAAAATATACAAATGAGTTCCGATATGCAAAGGGCACTGCCTCAGCGCATTCATTCAGTGTTTAAATGCGCGCGCAGAGCTTCTGCATGTAAGTATGTATGTGGTTGCAATGCGGAAGGGCGGCTGATGGGCAGCAACAGTAGCAGCAGCATGAGTAACAGATGTTGCACGAAGCTGCATGCAACAATGCCACCATGCAGCATGCGTCATATTTGACGTGCGCGTGTTTCGTGTCGCATGCAACTTGTTGCTTTTCCATGAGTTGGCAAAACAAAGAAACCGAATGCATTCGTTAGTGACAGGCAATGAGCGGAAGAGTGGCTGCACGACTTTAAGAGCAGACATGACATTTAAGAGAAGGCGTTGATGAGCAGCCATTAACAACAAATAGCGGATTAGCTCAGCTGATTATGTTGCATAGACCAAATTGTGGCAGCCACAGATGTAAATACATATATGTATGTATGTGGATATATATGTATGTATGTGCGTGGTAATTATGTGAGAGTTTACATTGACAGTGAAAGACTTTAACCGCCGCAACTTTGCGGTTTTCCATATTTACAGATTTATTTATTTATTTTTATTTTTAAACTCCATAAACTATCGGCAGCACATGTTCGAGCGTTCATTTGCACCTTTGCATGTGTGGTATGTCTAACGATCGAGAAATTGGCCAAGCTGCCGGAGAGTGCAAATAACGGCGTGATCAAATTACACGCCAACCGGCATTTACTACGTTTAGTGGCACCTCCGACTTTGCAGAAAGTTTATTGGCCGTCTATACATGCACTGTAGCACTTTTGAACACGAAATTCATGTTTCTCAATAACGTGCAGTGGGCTGTAACCGACTGAGAAACGAGTACTCGCTAAAGTATGAAGGAGACAATCTGAGTTGGGCATACGTTTATGCTTAAAAAGGGCACAATCGCCATCATCGATTCACCATTTCCCAGCTCGCTAACTGGGGCGCTACTCTCCTATCAAAAAAACGTTGTTAAAGCAACAATAAAGTTTGCGGACTGAGTTCGATATAAGAGAGCATGCGCTTTCTTTCATGCTACAAAGTTTTGTATAACGGATTTTAGATTCAAAATTTTAAGACTTAAAATCAAATATATATTTATATACGTTTTATAATTTTAGAAAATTCGTTGTTGAATGATTGCTGTTAAAATATTCATTAACAAGTGTGAAAGCAAGCTTGTTGCACAAGGTTTCCATATTTCTGTTCCATAGATTCCAAAAATGACTTAATGTCTTATAAATCGGTAATAGAGGGTGTTTTTGTAAATATGTGGTTTTCAATGAGACAATCCTTTTTCGGAGTTGGTCTTTTTGACAGCTGTCACGCATCGCAACAAATTTTGTTCAGCGATGAAGCTCACTTCTGGTTGAATGGATGCGTTACGAGACGCGGTTATATAGAGAGAGGGAACCATTATATAAGTAGAGGGAACCATTGCTTCATATTTCTTCAAAAATGAAGCCGGCTATAATGTTGCAGTCAATGGGGAATACTATGGAGCCATTGTTAATGACTTTTTCATGCCTGAATTGGATCATGTTGACCATTGGCTCCAACAAGACGGCGCTATATGCCATATAGCCTACGAAACAAGCAATCTATTGAAGTAAACTTTTCATGACATCTCGTTTCCTGTGGCTTCTAAGATCGTACAGTTTATAACCCCTGCATAATTTTTGATGGGGTTATGTGAAGTCACTTCTCTACGCAGATAAACCAGAGACGATTGACGCTTTGAAAGAAAATATTCGGCGCATTATTGCTGAGTTTTTTTCGAAAGCCGAAAATTCGACCTCTCGGTCAAGCCAACCGCGGTGGCTACTTGGCAGAAATTATTTTTAAAACATGATGACAAACCCTTACAATTATAATAAACCTAAATTCTTGTCCACAACATTAAATTATATGCGTTTTATTTCCTCTAGAGAACTTCTTCTTTATTGGCTTAGACACCGCTTAAGCGGTTAGAGCCGAAAGATGGAACCATGTGTAGAAGTTCGCGCAAGTGAGGAAAGTTCTCTGAGTGCCATTCATTTGGGCGCGATTTTTTTATAAAGGCTTAATCAGCTCACGACTTTCCATTTTAGAACAATTATCCTCTGGGTAGCCAAAAACATCCTTTGAAGGCGAGACAAAGTGAGAAAGTCAATCATCCCGCCTCAGGGTTGTGCGCTGGATTTTTAACCCGCCGAAAAGCTCTTTAAGAACCACATGTCTAAAAAAACACCCTTTATTACGTTTTTGGTACGATATGGTAACTTTGTCTAACGACTTTAACGAATGACTGTGGCTCAGTGGTCTGTTCAATATCGTACTGCGCCAGTCTTTAATCCTTTAATCATTCATTTAACTCATTTATAGGCTTGTTTCAGGGTTTCACCATGATATTCATACAGTTTTCAGAGTTTGCATTTTTTGAAACCCTACTCTTGAACTGGATACATTTTTTAAAGCCTTTTGGAATAAAGTACATATACTTATCACACCTAAATTATGCCTGCTCACTAGCGCGTAGATTCATTCTGATATTACAATTTCATGCGATTAACAAACATATTTCAAGGAGAATATATGTATGTATGTGTTCAAAAGTATGTAGTGACTGTCTTATGTGATCATGTCTAAAAATATTAAACGGACAGTCTTCTAATCTAAACATACACCAACTATGCGCATACATAAATACATACCATATATACCTGCATAGAAACGAGTGTGTGTGGGTATGTGTGTGTGTGAAACGAAATGACATATGATAGAATGAAATATGACTGAAAAGTAGGCAAACATGTGCATATTCTGAATAGATTTTAATCACAGTACATACTCGCAATCACGTCCGTACTCTGTACTAAGAACCGCGGTACCGCATACTCAAACAAGTCAACATGTTCCACGGCAACTAGCTTTGCACAATGTCGATGCCGCCGACCAGCCAATGGAACGATAGCGGTCAGACAAAAAAAAAATGGAGGCGATGAATGAAAAAAAACCAAAGAAAAAAACCTATTTGAAATGGCAAAAAATGTCAAGCAAAATAAATCATTGAATAAAATAGCACAGAGATGTGAGAGGTTAGAAACTATGTACTTGTATATAAAGTGAACCAATACGGCTGCAAAAACAAATGCCATTTTGGTGTTAGTAAGAAAAATGGCGGCCAGTAGTTGGTGATGATTTGGCTAGATGCGTCGATGTCATGATTTTTTATGTTTTGCTCGTTTGCCACATACACACATACTAATGTTTGCTGATTTTATTGAAAAAGGCCGCGTGTGTAAGCAAATTTTAGTTATGTCAAAAGGAAATAAGCAGCCATAAAGTTTTGGTTAGATTTGATAATTGTTATAGATTTTTCAAGAAAACTATATAAATTTTGTAGCTGGAACTTTGACCCCCGATTAAAAATTATAAAGAACTGTAAATAAAGTGTAGCCACTTTTTAATTGATTAAAAAAGTAATTTTTAATTATGCCATCTGCATCAGCACTGAGCACACGCTTAACTACGTATTTTAAAAGCAAATAAATAAAAAATAACGAAAGCCCGCCAACATGTTGCTTTATTTTAATAATAAATATGCGCTAATCGCCTAAACACATTGTGCCCAGCACATAGTAATTAACTGTATTTCCAAATGCCCTCCTGAGTTCATTGTTGCCCATGTTATCTAGTTTATTATGTGTTGTAATAATATAAAAAAATAAAAATTATTATAAAAAATATTCGCTAAAAACAAAGCAAAATCAAGTGGCAAGCTGAAGACGTGAAAATAAACGAGCAAAATAATGTAGTAAAATGTGCATAAAAAGTTATCAGCATTTGAAGGAAGTCGACAAAGTTTTTTTATGCATCGTTAGTTTATATATTTATTTTTAAAACTTAGCTCATTGATTATTTGCCAGCAAAGCGACTACAAATTATCGCAGAAACTCGTGTGTGTCTGCATGCTCGTTTGTGTAAAAATTATCCATTTGTAGTATGGCAATAGCACATGTGGCACTAAGCAACCGAGAAAAGTAGCATACTTCTAGGGGTCGCTGTTGCTGGGAAGTAATGTAACGTAGGCTCTGATTGAGGAATAATTATTAAGAAATATTATAATATCAAGGTATCAATTCGAATATCAACGATTCAAAAATGAGGCAAACACGTTTTTGTCGATACGGAGGCTGCTATATATATTCCTGGCCTAGGCAACACTAAGTGTTGCCAGGTGCAATCTGTCATTTCCATTGGAAAGTTTGACATTTTTTAGCATAACATCACTCAGAACGTTTTGTCATTTAATCGTGAATTGTTTTATTTACAGGGAATTAAAAAATTCATCTCGGCCAAAAAATGGAATTAACTCGTGAACATTTTCGTGCGATCATTTTTTACAACTTTCGACGTGGATTATCACGACAAGAGTGCATCGATGAACTAAAATCTTTGTATGGCTATGAAGCACCATCCTATAGCACTGTGAAAAACTGATACAACGAATTCAATCGGGGCCGACGCTCGCTCAAAGACGAATTCCGTGAAGGTCGTCCAAAAACAGCCGTTGCGCCAGAAAACATCGATGCCGTACGTGAACTGATAATGCAAGACCGTCATGTAACATACCTTCAGATAGAGGCATGCCTATGCATTTCACCCACCAGCATACATTCGATATTGCATGAACACCTGGCCGTAAAAAAGGTTTGTTCTCGTTGGATCCCGCACAATTTGACAATCGCTCAAAAGAAGGCTCGTGTGGATTGGTGTAAAGAAATGCTGAAAAAATACGATCGCGGTGCTTCAAAAGACGTTTATAAGATCGTCACAGGTGATCCAATGGTCGAGTGGTACACCACCATTTGTTTGCCTGAAGTCTTCGGAGAAATTCGAAAAACGAACAAGAGAAGACGAATCATTGTGCACCATGACAATGCGAGCTCTCACACATCGGCTCAAACCAGCGCCTTTTTGACCAGCCAAAACGTCGAATTGATGGGTCATCCGCCGTACAGCCCTGACTTGGCACCCAATGACTTCTTTTTATTCCCACACATCAAGAAAATAATGCGTGGTCAACGATTTTCGTCGCCAGAAGATGCTGTTGAAGCATTCAAAAACCATGTTTTGGAGGTGTCTCAATCGGAGTGGAAAAAGTGCTTCGAAAATTGGTTTGAGCGCATGCAAAAGTGTATAAATCTTGATGGAGAATATTTTGAAAAACAATAAAACCATTTTCGTTGATAAATATTCTTATTTTCATTATTAGGCCAGAAATATATATAGCAGCCCTCGTATAAGAGTCCAAGGGATTGTACTTGAGGTTTAATTTTGAATATGTTCATACAAATAAATGTCAATGCCACAAAGAACGATTTTAAGACTGTTTTTTCAACGTCTGGTTAGCAGCAACTGTTAGTTAAGTTCTAATTAAAAAAAATTCTTTACCGAAAGAAGGAATCTTGGTTAAATTTGCCAGAACTCGAAATTTCGAAATTTTCGTGGACTACTTGACGTGGTTCGACCCATATGCTATAGTGACTCGATTTAAACGATTTCTTCGGCGATTACACCATTACCTTAGGTAATAATGCCAATTTCTGCTGCAAAAGAATAAAATATTTGCATGAAATTTTACTCAAGCATATTCTAATTTATATTAAGTATTATTCTTATATTCTTACCAAAATTTACAAATTGCTTATCACCATATGCCTACCCAGCCCGATTGACCTTTCGAATTGGTCAATAAACATTATAGAAAAAAGTGCTAAAGCAAATCTATGGCGCCCGATAAAGACTATATTGCACAATACATTGTCTAAATCATTTATTATGCGACAAACCAACCGGAAACAGAGTAAATAAAAATATAAGGATTTATTAATTTCATTTATGAAATTAATCAAAATTCTGCTGTATTTTTTATGTTCAGCACTCGGCATTGACTTGCAGGTTATCGCAAACCGAATTCGGACGGCGAATTCTGATAAGCCGCCAAGCAGAAAACGATTTAGAAACGTTTGTTTTAGCAAAAGAACGATGTGCCAAAACAACTGTGTATAGCTTCTTTAGGTTTCCACATGAATTATTTAATAATTTCGTTTAGGAGAAGGCGCTTAAATAAAAAAAAAAGAAGAAATTATTTATTTCAGCGCTAGCAACAATGATGACCGTCTTCTATTCGCCAAGCGTTGGATAGTAGCCAATCGAACGTACTGTAGGAAATGTTTAAAGACACAGACAGAGCTTATAGTGCCACCCTGCTCTAGCATATCCTCTGACGCATGTGCAATTCTGTTACGATTGTTTCTTGGTGAAGAAATTGTTTGTTCCTTTTCAGTAACCCCTTAGGTTTGTTTTCTATAGACTATTACACTTGATTCAAAGTCATAAGTCTTCAAAATCAAAGAAAAAAGAAATGTGTAGTAAAACTGATGTAAAAAAAAAACTATTAAAACTGATGATATGCAAAACAATACTTGGGAACAATGACGTTAATTGCAATTGTGTAATTAGGTCCTTCTCCACCTAGTTTTTCCAACGGAGTGGAGGTCTACATCCACTTCTGGTTTCTCTGACGGGTACTGCGTCGAATACTCTCAGAACTGGAGTGTTTTCATCCATTCGGACGCCATAACGTATCCAATTCGCTGAACTATATCAATGTTTTCGTATATCTTGTAAAGCTAATCGTTCCATCGCCACGATGTCAAAATCGTGCTTGGAGAATTTAACCCCAGGATGGTCAAAGAAGGTACATATATTTGAAACATCCCCAATTGGGTTGCTACTAATCGACTTCGCCGGGACCCGAAATATGATTATCTGTAGTACTAGATTCCAGCATTGGAAAACTCATCAAGCTACTTGCTATTAGGTTAGATTAGGTTAAATGTTCGATCCTTACAAAGGGATCTCACTTGAACAGGTTATGACGCCAGTCCGTTGTGGTACCTAGAACTGCTATAACAGTTTATCATAAAGACCTTTATAAATCGACAAATCGCTTTGAGTCGATCACAAATTTGTTGAGACAGCCAAAAATAATTACGGCTCTATTTCTTGTTCCGCCGAAGGTTTGGCTGACGAGACGTTCAGCCTTAGAGTTGCAAAGTCTGGACAGAAAGTGCTAGTATCTTTCCAACTCACATTCTACAATAACACTTTGACACTATGCGTTTCGTCCTACAGCTTGAATGTCTATTGGAAAATGTCTACGAAGAACTTCTACAAGATGAGCTCTCCTGAGAGCAAGCAGTTAAGTGACACTCCTACGTTCTTCCCTAATTCAGAAGGAAAACGCAGCTCATCGGCTTTACAGTTTCCAGCGAAACCTCTCTGGCCGGGCGCTCAAACGAGTATGATGGTTAAGAAGCATGATGCAATGTCTAGTGGGGACAGATACTACTTGACTAACTTTAAGCGCCTAGCATGCGAGCTCAATACTAATATCGCCGCACGGGTGTTGGAGTGAATGCTTGCCTCATTGTGAAAGTAGCTGTACTCCGGAGCAGTAAATCAACTGCTACCTTAATAGGGTACGGAAGCTTAAAGCTAAGCTTGAGTTAGAGCTCCTTGCAGAAGACTATCCCAATCAAAGCTTACTGCGTTTCTACGCTAGTGATCAGCCCACATTTACGTCGTGGATATGTGAGCGGAGAAACAACCGCCAGGAGTTGGCTCTATGAAGTTGTTGTTCAAGATTGATTCGAAGTCTTAATTGAAGGAGGAGAAAATTTTAGCGTGAGCCTGTTTGGACTCCTTCATATACGCAGCTTCTTAGAGTGATCTTCCTATCAATGCACCTGCCGGCAATATTCAATGTTGCTATGTTTTGCTGTTGCTTTTGTAATGTAATTTTTTGACATGAAAAATGGCGAATCGAAGACAGCTCATACCTCGCGAGCTATTCTTTTTGATATCAGCGACTGGTGAACGACGTATACTTGCAATAGAGGATATCTTCTTTAAATTGCAAATCAATTATGTTTTTACTCAGCAATTAACAGCTGTCACAACATTACACTTAAAATGCTTGTTATTATTGCCATTACAATATGCGAGTGAGAGCAGTAAAAGGGACATTAATAAAAATGACAATCGAGAAAGAACTATTTAAAATTGATGTACATATGTACCCGTCTATGATAAATTGAACAGTTGCATGCTAATTGCAAGCAAACAGTCGGAGAATACATTGTAGTTGCTTTTCTTAATGAAATGTAACACTTCCATAATCTTTTCTTTGGCTTTTATCTGAAAGGAAGAGTGTAATGCCAGCAGCAGTCGAAAGCAGAACAACCAGCCTGGCACACAGCATGACCGCACGCCGCCTCCCACCCAAGCAACAATGCAACGCAACATGCGTATGTATGTGTATCAAACGAGAAATGATAGAATGATGCAGTTTGCTCTTAAACTCAACACAGAACCTACCAAATAGCTACATACACATATGCATATATTCACATTTGATTGTGCTTGGGGCCTTAAGCATTCCGGAAATATAATATATGTACTTATGTATAATATATTATATTTATTTACAACAATTGTGCTAAGCGCGACCACAACAACATGAAAAACGAAGACGAGTTTGTCACTCTACTTTTGCTGCATTGTGTTGTTGCAGTTATTTCTCAGTCTGCTGCAGCGCGAAGAAGCACATATCAGAAAAATGTAGTGCAATACTGGCATAAAATGACCCAATTATTCCATGACTCTTCTGTACTTTCTTCATTTACAGTTTTAATGCTAGACATTTTGTTCGTTTTCCACTTTAATTCTTTTCCGCTCTGCGTCGTTAATATATGATTACAAGTTACTGATGGAATAGGTCTACGAATAAGGCAAGTGAAGGGGTTAGCCGAGTGGATTCTTGATTATGCAGTAAACCCTGTTTTATTTAGTTTTTGTTATGCATATATATTTCTCTTTTAAATGCGCTTATTTGTGATGTTGATTGACTTTAGTTATTGTTGTTGTTGTAGCGACAGACTTATGGCGAGTTGACAGTCCTTGTTGGGATAAACAATTCGAATCCGTTCTGGTTACGTAGACCCGACTGTCGTGGGAACGGTTGATGTGCCTACGTTTGACTTTTCAAAATTAATGGCCAAAAATTGCGTAAATTAGGGTAGTCGATTTAACAGTAATTTTACCATATACAATATGCGTTATCGAATTTGTTTCGATATGTTCGCTCTTAAGAGAGACTAGCAAGATTAGAGTGCCAGAAAAGTTTTGGTGTATGTCAAGTAATATTCCTGCAACTCTGTAAATGCCATAGCGTTTGATATGAGCTTACTTTAGATTATGGAAATGATTTACATTTTACAATATTCATCAGACGCTGATCAGTTTGACATTTTTCGTGAATTTGGAAAAAGAAAGGTTTCAGAATAAATACTCTAATTTATAACTATTACAGCACTAAAATTACTCTCAAGAAATTACTCTCACTTCTCATCACTTCAAACTTGCGAATGTGTACTATACATACCGCAAAACCTATCTAGTAAGGCTTGAACAACATTAAAAGCACTGCTCTGTGAGCATGGTGAATATCCGATAATTTTTGCTAGCAATGGTTGGCAAAAAAATATTTCCCTATCCTTGTAAATATTATTGCACAAGAGCACCATCGAGACAAAAATTGCTAAAGAAAATTTGTTACTGAGAATCTTCAGTTTCCTTACGGAATAACAGAACGCTCTTCGAATGCAGCATTTTTAGATGTCATTAAGTTGACAGAATTGTTGGCTTAGTACCAACAATTTTTAATGAATATTCTGTCAAACTCAAACGCAACATCTTAAGTTTAAAATCGTGCGGTTTTTTATATAAAATTCCCTACAGCTCGTTTATAAGGCAGAGGTAGCAGAACTGGTACCGATTTTAACAAAATCCCCATTGCTTTTGATGATGGCTAACTAATTATTCTTAGTAATCGTTTAAAATTGGAAATATAGGATTTTCCAACTCGATTTAATTCTGTATAATCTTTCTTATTTGTTTTCATTTTAACTATCCGGACTCTCTTTAGATAGTGTTTCTGTAACAAACAGTTGGAAAATTTGGTGAAACCTGGCAACACCGTTACAAAGCAATTACCGATGGGATTTATTTCATTATATTAATGATTAAGACCGTAGAGATCATTTTCAAAAGAACATAGAAGCTCTTTGTTTTGTTTTTATACCCCGAACAGGATATATTAGTTTACCACGAAGTTTGTACTAGAAAACGTCGGAGACCTTTTAGACATGTGGTTTTCAATGAGGCAATACATTTTTTGGAGACCCGAGTGTCTTCTTAGGAATGTGGTTTTCAATGAGGCAAAACATTTTTGGAGTTGGTTTTTTGTAGAGCAGGATACAGTTTTTAGAAACATATGAGTGTTCTGGAAAATGAATCGTGGAAAAGTTATGTGTTGATAGACGAAAATTTCCTAGGTAATCATTAAATACCTCAATATGAAGAAGTTATACAAAGTATATTGACAAATCTCTAGAATCTGAAAGCAAATTTTTGATACTCAAATTAGACTATCTCCGTAAATATCTGGATACATTATCGGATACTTTTGGAAGTTACAGAGCGGAAAAACAGAGAGAAAAAGAGAGAGAGAGAGGTTCAACCAGGATCTAAAAGTGTTTGAAGAAAGTTATAAAGATTGTGAAGAATGTCACATGATGGCAGATTACTGCTGGTCCTTAAAAGTTAGTGCCACTAAGAAATTAACAAAATAAACGCATTTTATAAAACGTTTTATTGAAATATAACATTATAACATTGTTCTCTTTGTTTACTTTGATATATGTATCCTTATTTTTTGAAACAAAACTGATACTATGAAGATATCTGCTATTTGGTTCATATTATCTGATTTTTGTAATGCAAAATGAAAATAGGGATTTGAAAATAAATAAAAACAAATCTTATAAAACCATTGATAGTTTCATGAATTGTGGGCACAAATATATCCAAAATCGATCTTATATCTAGAGCAACAAAACCACTGTAGACCAGTGTAGTCCTTAAGAAATTATCAAGGGGCCGTTACATACTCAAAAATACACTTATTGTTGTGCGCTATGGACAGAGGGAATCAATGATAAATATTTCTTCAAAAATCAAACCAGCTATAATGTAACGGTCTGTGGGGAAAGCTTTAGAGCCGGGATTTTGACTTTCTCGTGCTTGAATTATAGGCTATTGATATGAACGGCCTTTGCCGGCTACAATAATACAAGTATGGTGCTATGTATATGCCATAACGCCAGCAAAACAATCAATTTAATGAAGAAAACTTTTGGTGAGAATATTATCTCGCGCTATTTAACACCGGTGGTATATTTTTGTTATGTGAAGCCGCTTGTCTGCCCAAGACAACTGACGCCTTGGAAGAGAATATTCGGCTGCAATTTATTCGTGGCAGTCACTTTGAAGAAATCATTTTTAAAACATAGTGGAAAAGCCTTATCTTTATAAAAACATTAAATTATGGCATATGTGTTTTATTTCTTCTTGACCACAAGTCTAAAAACACCCTTTATAAATGATCAACATGTTGAACTGAGTTGATTCAGCCATATCCGTCTGACTGTATATTGTATATGCAAACTGGTTGAACACTATATACCATGTAGGTAATCACATATGGCTGTTTTACATACTGAACCATCAAATACAAGTCCTTGTACGGAACAGTTTTTTATTTGACGAGATAAATTCACTTAATTTGGCACAGATTATTGTTCAAGGAAACGCACAATTTCCGAACAAATAGTACATATCGGACCACTATAGCTTATAGCTGCCATACAAACTGATCGATCGAGATCAAGATTAAGATCGTTTTATACTCTTCATGATATAAGAAATGCACTTGTGAAAAGTATTATAGCTTCGGTACAACCGACGTTAACTTTTTTTTATTTTTCAACCGATTTTAGTTGACAGTTGATCGGCGCAGGAAATACCAAATCAAAATCAGCACGACACAAATATTAACTGACTTTCTTAGCATACTTATATTAACAGATTGTGTGGATTATGCCACTAATTCTTTCAATAGTTGGGCAGTAAGTATTCTAACAAAATTTAGGTTAGGCTTATCGATATATGTATGCATTTTTGAACTATTGATTGATTGATTGATTTTGTTTTGATTAAAAAAAATATGTTTTAAATTATTTTGAATATTATTATAATATCAAATATCAAGAATTACGCTATTGTTTGTTTACTTTTTAAGGGGACACATTTGCGGTCACAGTTAAATTATTGCCTTGTACACCATTAAAACATCTTGTTTACTTACCCTCGCATCAGCAAAGCTGTAGTCATTTCGCACGAAGGCAATCAGGTACATTGCGAAGATCAGCGACCACACATAAGTGTGCGTCAATCGCCGTTGGGCGCCACCACCCAAGAGACCTAGATGGCCTCTGGGCAACTTCATGATTCCTATGCTTCGATTGGATGCCAATAAGTCACGACTCCACACTTTCAGCGCCACAGACCCAATGGACGTGCGGCAACACAGCCAACACTATTGCAACTTGGCAACAAAAAATAACTGCTCAATATTGTTCTTAAACTATTCAACAGTTTATTTGCATTTAGCTGCTGCAACACAACAATTTATCGAAGTAATTTTGGCTTTTATCTGTCTATCGGCAGTTGCACTAAACAATTAGAATGTTCTGAGGAATGTCGCACTGTGAGCAGCTCTTTGCACAACTCCAACTTAAATTTATCGAATTTGGAAAATTCGTTTTATTGAATTAAAAATTAAAAAGAACCGTTTTGAAAAGTTTATTTTATTCAAAACTAAAACGAAGGCTACGACTATAACTACGACAACGGAATGAACGGAGGCGCACGACGTTTATGCCGTTGAGCGGCGTTACATCCAGTCGCTGCGAGCTGCTGAAAATCTGTCTCGATGATCGGTCGTCGAGCACTCTCCCCACATGGAGACCGACAAGCGTTCGAAGTGGTACTAAACACGCGGCAATCGACGGATTTTCATGCTGCTCCAAAATCCGTATGCGCGCAAGCAATTCAACTCACCAACACAGTTGCAACCTACCGCCAATGCATTGGTGGTCGTGTGCCCGAGCGCTCTCAGCAAGTCACGGCTGACAGTAGGGCAGCTTGCGCAAATACGCCTGCAGCCGCAAGAGACAGTTTTATATGTGTGCGTGCGTTTCTTGTGCTTGCGTTTGTGTTGGTGCACGCTGCAGTGTGGCTGCGCGCGTTTTTGCTTGTGTGTGTGTAAAAATATTGAGGATTTTAGATCGGACGTGCGCGCCTCATTCGATTGCCTTGGAGCACGGAAATCGTGAAATGGGTTTTGAAACTTAGTTCAGCAGCCAAGATGTGGTTGTAAGTTTGCATAGTTGCCCGGCAGCCGCAACTCTTTGCCCCCCTACGTCTTTAAGCTACGCACGTCGGCACTTGGCTATTACAAAACCGAGCAGTAAAGTTTCTTCCGAGATTATTTGAAGGTTTTCGAATCTGCTGATAAGGCGGATGTTGCTGCGTATTTCCGTTCACAGCACAACCCTGCGAAATTGTGTCGCGTGAAGAGATTTAACTTACATACTTAATTTGACTTATTTTTTATGTTCGAATTAAACCCAAACAACGAGCATTTATGCTGATATTGCTTCGAAGTGTGTTGCGCTTGGCAAACTTGTTTTTCTTAATTATTCTGTGCTGGTGTTATTTACAAAGCTTGATTTTGGGAGGCCTTGATGAACATGGTATATGTCCACATATATATATATGTATGCACACATGTTTGTGAAATACTACGATTTAAAGTGGACATGAATTCTAAAATTAGGCAAGGTTTTGCGATTAGGTACTCCGAATTGCCGTCAGTAGGTCAAAAGTTCAATTTCATTATTGGTTGTACCCGAGAAGCTCATATATTTTGTTGTTTGGTTGAGATAAGCAATGTTAGCGAACGCACTACAGGAAATAAAATTTGGCTTCGAACCTTGCAGACCTGGTAAATCTTACTTTTTGTTCTAAGATTGAGAAAAATATGCGTACGGCAATCCGCTACTCAGTGATTGCTACCATAGTTTAGTGCCGAAGTACTGAGAAGTACAAATATAATCATAAATCATGCTTATCAATGAAGGTTATACCCCTATACAAGTATCTAGGTATAACCCAGATGTATTTCCATTTCTTCTACTTCTTTATTGGTGTAGACATCGCTTATATCGAGATGCCAAGTGTAGCCAGGTCTTTCTTCACCTGATCTCTCCAATGGTGTGCAGTTCTTCCTTCTCCTCTGCTCCCACCGGCGGGTACTGAATCAAAAACCTTCAAAGCTAAAGTGTTCTCTTTCACTCGGGCTTTTCATCCTAACCAGCTAGCCGATGTCTATTGATTCGCTGAACTATGTCAGTGTCGTCGTATATCTCGCACAGGTCATCGTCCTATCGATTACGGTGTTCGCCGTTGCCAATGCGCAAAGCACCACAAATCTTTCACAAAGCCTTTCTCTCGAATACACATAAGGTCGACTCATCAGATAATGGTAAATATGGTGATAAACATATAGCAGGACGGGAATAATGGGGTACTTGTATTCTATTCTGGAGAAATCAGAACTAACGGTGGGGTTGTTGAGGCCAATGATATCAAGCACATCGGCATACGCCAGCAGTTGTACAACTCTTGTAGAAGATTGTGCTTTCTCTATTCAGCTCTGCGGCACAAATTATTTTCTCCAGCAGTAGATGGAAGAAGTCGCACGATAGGGAGTCGCCTTGTCTGAAACCTGGCTTGATATTGATTGGCTCGGAAGGATCCTTCCCGATCCTGACGAAGGTTTTGGTGTTTTGGTTTTTTGTGGGGATATCAAGTTCACACATAACGACATAGAGGAAGTAACTTTTCGTGCTGTCAAAGGCGGCTTTAAAATCGGCGAAGATGTGGTGTGTATCGATCTTACTTTCACTGCTCTTTTACTATTTTTCATTATGCTCGACCTTATATGTGATATTAAGGAGGCTTATCCCCCTTTTTGTGAATTGTACATAGCACACTTAGGTCGCAATCATCGGGCATCCGACCATATGTTGCAAAGAAGCTGATGCATGACCTTGTCAGTTCTTCGCCGCCGTATTTGAATAGTTCGGCCAGTAATCCATCGGCCCCTTTGTATGTATTGTTACATACATAGTTTCATCATAGTCGGATATGTCTCTGATTTTGATGTTTTCATATATATAATTTACCTTTTATTTGGTCTTAATTAAAACATGTTTTTTTCTTTAGTGTTAATGGTACTGTAAAAAGTTCTTCCGTCAATACGGAGGCACCGTCGTAATGACCCAGACTGAAATATTTTCTTTTTATAATTTCACTTTTTGGAAAATATCTAAATTTTTCTGGGTGCCAGGCCACAATTTCCTTCAGGCATCGATTTTGGCAATGAACTAGTGGACGGCAGATTAAATAACGAATTACCAAGAATGATGTACGGCTAACACCTGAAAACGTGATCAACATTGGGAAACCCATGTATTGTCTATACGACAGTCTGGAAGCAGGGTAAAGAAAAACAAAACTCGATGGAACGAGCTACCTGGTTGCCAAACTGTTTAAGTCTTGTATAAAACGGTAAATCGAAAGTAGACAAAATTCTTATTGGCTAGAATAGAAGAGACTGGGGCTGAAAGATCGAGAAGACTGCAGGAAATGTCTAAAGCAGGGCACCAGGGAAATAATGGAGCATTTCTTGTGCACTAAGATGAATTCGCCTCATGGACCTAGTAACTGAACTTCAACTGGTATTGCAAATGACCAAAACTGGTCTATGCGTGGCTCATTGGCCTACCAGATTAACCCAACCTAAGCTTACATTTACTTCCCTAGTAATATTATAATGGAATGCGATAAAGACAAGGGCTCATTCACAACAGATGACTCTCTGGCTTGGTTGGCCGATTCATGAATGGAGGAATTCAGGCAGCGATTTCATGTTGAACAAGAAAAACATTTAATTCGTGTGCTGTCATAACCTTCACAGGCCCATTTCTTTTAGCATAAAGCATATAAAAAGATCTTTGTCGTAACTTCGATCGGCCAGTTTGTATGGCAGCTACATATGTGTATGTGCTATTGCAGTGCAATCTGACCAACATCATCGGAAACTGTAGCGTGATCAAAATTTCGTAAAGATATATTGTCAAATAAAAAAGTTTTCAAACAAGAAATTAATTTTGGTCGAACAGTTTGTTCGGCAGCGATCAATATCTCACACTTGAAGGACTATTGCACGATATGGTTCGACAGTCGGGCATGGCTAAATCGACTCAAAACGAATAGGTTGCAAGGTAATTTGACAGAATTCATGTCTCGAAGTTCATAGCCTCTATCCATTCCTTACGTTCACAGGTTGAACAAGAGACCAGGTTAAAATTGAAGAACTCTCGTCTGTATGGACACCCCGTCCTTTTGCGTAACTCCATCCGTTCCAAAAACACAAAGACATCAAAAAACATGTACACTCGTTTGTGTGTTGGCACACACATACATACATAAACACAAGTGAACTCAAATTTGATACGGCTGTTTAGTTACAAGCTTTATCGCTGAAAGCCTGCGCAGATATACATAGTATATATATGTATATATGTCATGTATATGTAACTACATAACATATTCAATGTAGTGGTGTATACCAAGCATCTATGCATATACATATATTTGCACACGACGGATATGCCGGCACGTCGGTGCTGTCATGAATGGGTGGCATGTCGCAAGATCGGCGCAAACATAATGCGCCAACCAATGGTCTGGCACAATCGGTTTAGCCGAGCGCACATCTTTTGTATGTGGTGTACATGTACTTATGAAAAGCTGATCGTGAATAAAGCTTATCACTTACTGGCGCAGCTCTCCATCTCCTCGTACAGTCCGTGTGAACTGCGGCTCTCACACATATTATGCTGTCAATCCCGTGTGGACACACACATATGCGCAGCATTATCGTACATATACCGTATTTAGCGTACGATGTGATTGAGTATGTGGCATCTTGGTTGGCGGGCAGCTGGTGGACGTTTGCCGTTGGCTGGAAGTTATACTATAATTAGTCGAGTGTTGCCTTCTAAAGTAAGTGGCTGCTTCTAGCTCTGGTGCGCCACTGGCACTTTGTGTCTTCATTTGTCGTACATTTATTCTTTCTTGTGTTTTGTTTCTTCACTTGTGGTTGTTTGTATTGGTGTTGGTGTTGGTGTTTGCTGCGTTTGCGGGAATTATGCTCGTCTAGCTGCGTCGGCAAGTCGAGCATTCAGTCCGCTCCAGACGATCCATAGTGTTAGATCGCTTTAGGAAGCCCGTCGTACCCGCACAACGCGCCAGGGTTGATGGGGTTTAAGGCAGAATAAATTCGCCTTATTTTTTTTAATTTTGAATAGTTTCGTGTTTCCTATTCCGTTCGTTATGTAGTTAAACGAAAAAAAAAAATAATATTAGCCAAATAAATGAATGTTTAATAAACGATAAATAAATACGTGGACTTTTTTATATTTAGTTGTTTTTTACTTTATTATTACTTTTAATTAAATCTACGAACTGAACTAAGTGGCAACGATTAAAAAGTAAATAATTATTTTTTATAAAAAATTAATACCATCTACAAGTGTTCAATTGGAAAAATGTGCCTAAAAATTATTTGTAAATTGTACTGTGCTTCTTGTGTTGTTTGCTTAATTAAAAAAATTTGTTAAATAATTTTTTATTAATTTTTGTTTTTCGTAAATTTTATAAATGTTTATATTATTTTTTAAGGCTGTTGACTATTTAATTAAAAAAGTTGGATAAAGTGAGAAAGGAGCGCGTGCATTGAGCGTTGGGCATGATGGAGCCCCACTGGAAGCGGTAAGTGCCAACTTAGCCCTGTCTAAGTTACTACAAATACTGGTTGCTAATTTTTAAGTAATAACTGCGAATATTTTGCGCATGGGAAAAAATGTGTATATATAATATTATAGCTCATAAATATTGAATAAAAAAATTTGTAAAATAGAAAATATAATAAAATCAAATAAAATAAAATAAAATAAAATGAAATAAAATAAAATAAAATAAAATAAAATAAAATAAAATAAAATAAAATAAAATAAAATAAAATAAAATAAAATAAAATGAAATAAAATAAAATAAAATAAAATAAAATAAAATAAAATAAAATAAAATAAAATAAAATAAAATAAAATAAAATAAAATAAAATAAAATAAAATAAAATAAAATAAAATAAATAAAATAAAAAAATAAAATAAAATAAAATAAAATAAAATAAAATAAAATAAAATAAAATAAAATAAAATCAAATAAATTGAAAATATGTTTTAAATATAAAGAATTAATTTAATATTTTCTTCATAAAATGAATTTTTTAATAATATTTTAGCATGAAAACCTTATTTTATAAAAAAAAAATAAAATTATGTACATATCGTCACCTGAAATGCAAAATAACGTATCATCAAGAAATTCGAAATTGAGTGCCTTATTGATTATGATTCACTACTTCAAAATACAAACATAATATTACATATGTTCAACATTTTCAGGTTCTGCGCGCATACATATATAAACCAGTTTTAACCAATATTAAAAATGTTTTTCACTTATGGTCCATTTTATGTCGTGTTTAATTCATGCCATTGTAAATTTCCGAAAATGTTGTTACGTTATTTTGCATTTCAGGTGACGATATGTACCTTTATAATAAATATATCTTAAACATAATATTTTCTATATTATCCAACATAAATAGATTTCTAAGCGCATTTTACAAAATAATTTCATTCCTCTCGAAATTGAAATTCCGTCGGCATAACGCGAATTACATAAAAAAAAATTAAACAAAAAAATATTTTTAATTTTATTATTAGTATTTTTTTTTATTAATTTAAACTCAAATAACTTATGTCGTTACAATTGATTTCAAAAACTTAACTTGCTGGCGTTAAATCTTAAACAGACGTCTGATTATCGATACATCCGGTTAGAAACGCTCACAAGTAAGCCCGTCGTCTAGATCTTCATTAGACAAATGTGCGCTGTAATGTTTCTGTTGCAGGCTAATATAATTAAAAATGTGAATCGAAATCTTAAGCACCTTTGTTTTGCTATGAAGATTTTTGTAAACGCAAAGCACTGCTTATCTGCTCAACATTTAGACCTGAAACTCGCTTAACTTAACGAATACCAAGAAATAATAAATTCATAAATTTTTTAGTACTCAAAATCGAAAAAATGCAACTAATACACGTATTGGGGGACGAAATTTAGGCTTACGCATTTTTACAATTTTTCAGCAAAGGTTGAAAACATTCCGAGTTTTAGAAACGTTTCACAGGCTTACCATTCAAATAAAACCATATTTCGCATAATTTTTGTACTCAATCGCCTTTTAGCACTTAGGAAAATTGAAATATATTATGTTTGCGAATTTTACTGTTAACACGTCTGTGACTAGTCGTTCGGCACAATAAAGTCTCTTAAATGTACATATCTCTTCGTTTAATTCTCTTTCAATAAACCCGATATTCATCTCATTGCCTACAACAAAGCAATACGCTCTTCTGATCATTTATGTACATGAGATATTCACATATGTTTGTGTTTCGGCTTCCACTCGCACACATATGGAGAGGTCTACACAAATCACACAAGCCTTGGTGTTAGTCTTTACACTGTTTAATTTTGTTCGAATATGAAAGCTGAAAGCTTTCTTTAATAATTTTAAAGCTTTTGCTTAAGTGTTATGTTATTTTGCCTAAATATGTCCTGTTTTTATTTCTGTTACGATCAGCGTTTTTACTATTAGTGGTCACCCCTCGCCAGCCAATGGCAGACCCAAACCAGTATAGAAGGATGGGCATATGAAACACTTATAAAGTATTCATTGGCGATACTTTAAATTCAAGCCTGACATTATTTGTAAAGCTAATGCATAAGTAGGCGAAACTATACCCAAATTCGAAGTTATTGGTATCTACTTCCAGTGTTATTCTGTAACTGATTCATCGAAACTATTTCACAAGAGACCTTAAAATTCATGCAAAGCATAACATGGATTTCCATATGAAATCTTTATGTTCTGAGTTTCCCTACTCCAGCACATATTATCGCATGCTCAGATCATATATAAAGTGTTTATATGACAAGTAAGGAGGGGCTAAGTTCGGGTGCAACTGAACATATTATACTCTTGCAACTTGCAGGAATAAAAGCCAAGGAATTACCTTAAGGATCGGAATCCAAGCAATTTATATATGCATATACTATATATAACTCATACACTGACCGACATATTCGGCAAAAGGTTTGTTAGAAAAACGAAAATCATTTTATATAGTATGTGGGAGTTGGGGTAGCATCGACCCGATTTTATCTATTAACTATTAGCATGCCATATACTAAAAAAATGTTCCCTAGGTTTCTTTAAGGTACCTTACATAAAATCACCAATCACCTGGAGTGAAGTCAGCCGGATGTTCGAAACGTCCATCGTTCAAATTTTATTAATTTTATGGTTGTTGTAGCTTTAGAAGATGTGTAAATTAAACTTATTAGAGGGCGGGCCAAGCCACGTGGCTCTTGTTACTGCGATCCCCTGTGCCAAATTAAAGTTTTATATCTTAATTTAGTGCTTAGTTATGGCACTTTATTGGTTTTCGGTTAATAGTGCTTTATGGGTGTGGCTGTGGCACGCATCTCCGCCCATCTATGAACTCGTAATTTTTTTGTACTAAGGAAGCCGGATACCAAGATTCATCAAGATATCTCAATTTTTACTACAGTTACAGCTTTCACGGACGGACGGACATACATATACTTTCCCGATTTCAACTTTTCTCGTTAACCTTATCATTTATATATATATATATAACAATGACAATGTTTTGCATTAAATTTAATTAAAATTGATCGAATAGTCGGCTATAATTCGTAGCTTGTGGTTATTCAGTTGGATTTAAGTATTGCGATAACATCAAGCCATATGTGAGAAGGGTACCCAGTAACAGACCAAAATAGGCTATGGAAAATATGAATTGATTTTGACCATTTACGGATCAGAGTTGTTAGGTGCCTTTTGTATGGGAGGTGGGAATATACATATAAATCCTTTACGAGGATCTAGGTATCTCTTATTACCTCTATATACTATATATTTACAAGTGTTGTTTTTGTGAAACCAGAATAAAGCTCAAGTTTTCATTGGTATTGTTTTTTTACGTGGCGGGTTCCAAGCCCAGCGCACAACCCTTGTAGGGAATGTTTCGCCTTCTCACTTTAGCTCGCCTTCGAACGGATGTTCTTAGGCTACCCAGAGGATACTTGGTCAAAGACCGGAAGTAGTGAGCTGCTTGAGCCATGTGTAAAAGAATCGTTTCTGGCCACTCCCAAGTGAATGGCGATCAGAGAACTTTCCTCACTTGCGTGAACTTCTACACATGACACGTGAACTTCTACATTGACATAGTTCAGCGAATTAAAAGACAGCGGCTACGCTGGCTAGGTCATGTTGTCCGGATGGATGAAAACACTCCAGCTCTGAAAGTATTCGACGCAGTACCCGCCGGGGGAAGCAGAGGAAGAGGAAGACCTCCACTCCGTTGGAAGGACCAAGTGGAGAAGGACCTGGCTTCGCTTGGAATATCCAATTGGCGCCACGCAGCGAAAAGAAGAAACGACTGGCGCGCTGTTGTTAACTCGGCTATAATCGCGTAAGCGGTGTCTACGCCAATTAAGAAGAAGAAGAAGAATAAAGCTCAGCATAAAGTTTGCTAGAACACGGAAATTATTACGTTTGAAATGAAGACAATCTTTGAACCAATTTTTTTCCGATATTTTAATTAAAACCTATTTATCTCAATATTTTTGTTAATATTGGTTAAGTAGTTCCTGCGATATAAGATTTGATTGACTGTAATGTTTTATACCAATTCAGATGAAATCTGGGTCCATTCCGGTTGCGTAGACCCGACTGTCGTGGGAACGGTATTTTATGGGCGTGGAAATGGTTTGTTTTTATTCCGTTCTAAACTGGAGGTTGGTATACTCAGTTATTGGCTTATACGAGCAGATGGATAGAGAGATATTTGGAATTCAACTCGTTATATCATTCTGATCATTTGGTTATATGTATGTACGTACATATATAGCCCGATTAGTTCGAGGTGTTAGAGCCGGCATGCTGCCAGAGAATAAGAATACAATGCAACTTCAGTATTTAAAAATTCCACTCAATACTTCCTTAGAGGAATATATATGAATATTATATTTTTTTTGTTATTCCCTCTTAAACGTCATGAGCCATGTGCTATATGTAACTATATCCGTAATGTATACGATTACTTCTACTAAGCCGCTGTTTTCTTTAATTAACCATCTGAACGTTCTTCTTTTAGGCTTATTTTTGCCGCTACGATAGCAGGAGCGTTACTAGGCGCGAATGCGGTAGGAAAAATTATTATTTGTGCATAAAACATTTTCTGATTTCTGTATGTTATGTCATTTGTATTGATTTAGCAATTTTGGAAAACTGCCGATACTGGTGCAATTTATAGTCCACCAAAACATTATAGAGATGAATCGACGCCTCCGCGTACACCGATTGATGACAGCTATGCGATAATAGATACCGTAGGAACAAATCGAAACGGACCGCCAAGAAATTGTACATCCGGCACAGTGGGTTGCATTCCGAAATGTTTTGCTGAAAAGGGTAATCGAGGTTTCCCTGGTGAAGCGGGTCCACCCGGTCCTAAAGGTATGTCTGGATATCCAGGACCTGAAGGCCCACCTGGCGATAAAGGACAAAAAGGCGATCCCGGTCCATTAGGTCCACGCGGTTACAAGGGCGAACGCGGTGTACCCGGTATTCCTGGTATGCCTGGTGTACCTGGTGTACAAGGTATTTCTGGTAATCCCGGTGCTACGGGTGCTCCTGGTAAAGATGGTTGTGATGGTCAAGATGGACTTACTGGTCTGCCAGGTCTTAGCGGAATGCCCGGTCCACGCGGTTATCCTGGTCAGCCAGGTGTTAAGGGTGAGAAAGGTGAGCCGGCAAAAGAAAATGGAGATTACGCTAAAGGTGAAAAGGGAGAACCCGGTTTTGCTGGTCGTTCGGGCAATCCTGGTCCCGAAGGTCAACAGGGTCCTAAAGGTGATCGTGGTGATACTGGTCCATATGGTCCATCAGGTCCACGCGGTGATCGTGGTATAAAAGGTGACAAAGGTGCGCCATGTTTTGCACCACCACAGCCCGGTAAAAAGGGTGATAAAGGTGAAAAGGGTGAACCAGCTTCTGTGAAACCTTCAACCGGTGAGAAAAGCATTATAGGGGAAAAGGGTGAGAGAGGTGAAAAAGGCGAACCAGGTTTACCTGGCAAGAAAGGTGAAACCGGATTAAAAGGAGACATGGGACGAGACGGTTCGAAAGGTGAAAAAGGTTTACCCGGTGGTCCTGGTGGAAGAGTAAGTTTTTAAAAGCTGTGCTTATAGCGAATATTTAGCAATACGGAAAATTTTTTTTTCGCGTTTTTAGGGACGACAAGGAAATTTCGGTCCTCCTGGTCCAACAGGCCAGAAAGGTGATCGCGGTGAGACTGGCTTAAACGGTTTGCCTGGCAAACCTGGTTACAAAGGTGAACCTGGACGTCCTGGAAAAGCTGGTGAACGTGGATTACTTGGTCCTCCAGGTCCTCCTGGTGGTGGCCGAGGCTCCCCTGGTGCACCGGGCCCTAAAGGTCCCCGAGGTTATACTGGTGCCCCCGGTCCTAAAGGGTTGGATGGTGTTGATGGCCTTCCTGGTCCACAAGGTTACCCTGGCCCAAAGGGCGGCCTAGGTTTACCTGGCCGTCCTGGTGTTGAAGGACCTCCTGGAGAGAAAGGAGAAAAAGGTAATGCCGGTCGAACAGGTCCATCAGGTCCCGTTGGTCCTATGGGGCACACTGGTCCACCAGGTCCAGAAGGTCAAAAAGGTGAACCCGGATTTCCTGGAATTGGTGAAATGGGTCCTAAAGGTGATGATGGTATTCCCGGGTAAGTACACAACTTTGGATTTTTCAAACTTAGAAATAAATTCTTATTATTCAATCCAGTATTCCCGGTCTTAAAGGACAAAAGGGAGAACGGGGCTTCAAAGGAAATGCTGGAGCACCAGGTGATTCTAAATATGGACGACCTGGATCTCCAGGTCGCGCTGGGGCGCCTGGTCAAAAAGGTGACCAAGGACGACCTGGTAGTCCCGGACTGAAGGGAGATATGGGTCCAAAAGGAGATGCGGGAGGAAAATGCTCACAATGTCCTGCCGGCTTCAAAGGAGATAAGGGTGATCACGGTTTAGATGGTTTGCCTGGTGAACCCGGTTTGCGTGGTCCTCCTGGTGCTACTGGTGCGCCTGGAGAACGGGGTGCTGATGGAATTCCTGGTAAAGATGGACCACCCGGCTTAAAAGGTGAAGATGGCAGAGATGGTTTACCTGGTCCCGAAGGACCTGCGGGTAAAGATGCTATAATCGACTTAAGTCTTGTAAAGGGTGAGAAAGGAGAAAAAGGAGATAGAGGTTACCCTGGTCCAGTTGGATTGAAGGGTGACCGTGGTGAGGCGGGTTTGCCTGGAATAAGTGGTTCCAAAGGCGAAATAGGTGCTAAGGGTGATAAGGGTTACGCTGGCCAACCTGGTACAGATGGTACCCCTGGTAATCCCGGTCGCGACGGAATTGATGGTCTTCCCGGTATCGACATTAAGGGCGAACCAGGCCGACCAGGTCGTGACGGAATTAAGGGAGACAAGGGAACTGGAGGCTACCCTGGACAGAAGGGTGACCCGGGAACTTGTGACGCTGACGCATTGACAGTACCAGCTAAAGGGAACAAAGGTGACCGAGGAGCACCAGGAATGCCAGGACCAATGGGTCCAATTGGCGATACAGGAGATCAAGGAGATCAAGGACAGAAAGGTGAGAGAGGTCCACAAGGCCCAGTAGGACCTGTGGGTCCACGCGGTTTGACTGGCCCTCGTGGTGAAAAGGGTAATCCTGGAGCTATGGGTGCCCCTGGTAACCCTGGCAAAGATGGTCTAAGAGGACCCCCTGGACGAAATGGAGAGCGCGGTCAAAAGGGTGAACAAGGTATAGCTCTGGCTGGTCCACCTGGTCCACGAGGACGTGATGGTCTGTCTGGTGAAAAAGGCGATCGTGGTATTTCTGGTCCAATTGGGCCTCGAGGTCCGGATGGAGCGATTGGTTATCCTGGTGATAAAGGTGATGCGGGCTTGCCTGGACCGACGGGACAGACTGGACCTGTTGGTCCTAAGGGTGACACGGGACCACTTGGACCTAATGGACCTCCTGGACCCCCCGGAAAACCTGGTGTAGATGGAGTTCAAGGTCGTGATGGAGCTAAAGGAGAACCTGGAAATCCAGGTTATGTTGGTATGCCTGGAATTAAGGGTGAACGTGGAGCACCTGGAAATGATGGACCTAAAGGCTTTACAGGCGCTCCTGGATCCCCAGGAAAGCGTGGTTCTCCTGGTCCAGAGGGCATTCCTGGTAGGTGTTTTCTTCTAAATTTAGAAATTAAATACTTTTGTACAGTATATACATAGATACATTTTTGTAAAAAATCTATTTATTTCCTATCAGGTATGAAGGGAGACAAGGGCGAAGTTGGTTTATCTGGCAATGATGGTGCAACTGGGCCTAGAGGACCTCCAGGAGCACCTGGTTTAATGGGCTCTAAAGGTGATATTGGCCCGCAAGGACCTCCTGGAACTGATGGCCGTCCTGGTTTCGATGGAGAAAAAGGTTCCACAGGCGCGCCTGGTTTCGATGGTCCTCAAGGATTACCTGGTGATGCGGCTGAAAAAGGACAAAAGGGAGAACCTGGCTTACCTGGCTTGCGAGGCGAAGAAGGTCGTCCTGGTGCAGCCGGATTTCCTGGCGAGAAAGGCTTCCCTGGTATACCCATTCACGGACTTCCTGGAGCGAAGGGTGATAAAGGAGATCGTGGTCGCGATGGTATCGACGGACTTAATGGTGAACCTGGAGAAAAAGGCAATGCTGGCTTCAATGGCTTAAATGGACAAAAAGGTGATAAAGGTGAAATGGGATTACCAGGTGCCATAGGAGCTCCTGGTTTGGAAGGAAGACCTGGTGAGCCAGGTGCACCTGGTCCAATTGGCTATACTGGCGCAAAAGGAGACAAGGGAGATACTGGTCCCATAGGTGTAGAAGGTATTAAAGGTGATAAAGGTGCTACTGGTTATCCCGGTCTAGCTGGAGCCCCCGGTCTCAAGGGTGAAAGAGGTTTCCCAGGACAAAATGGACGTGATGCAGTGCCAATTACAATTAAAGGTGATAAAGGAGAAATGGGTGAATTCGGAGTTGCAGGCTTGCAAGGTCCTGTGGGTCCCAAAGGTAATCAAGGTTTACCTGGCTTAATTGGTCAAAAGGGAGAGCGCGGCTTAACTGGTGCAGTGGGTATGCCTGGTTTGAATGGCGCTCCAGGACTAAAAGGTGATCAAGGTCTTATTGGTGAACCTGGTGCACCTGGACCAGCAATCAAAGGAGAAAAGGGTCTGTCTGGAACATCTGGAAGAAACGGACGCGAAGGTAACGAAATATAAACTGTACGATTCGTAGGTAAATTAAAATAAAATTATTTGTAGGAGCTCCTGGTGTACCTGGTCAGAAGGGCGAAAAGGGTCTACCTGGTCTCGCAGGTGTGCCCGGTTTAATTGGTTTACCTGGGCCAGTGGGCCCATCAGGTCCTAAGGGAGATCGAGGAGTCATGGGAGTGCCCGGTCGTGACGGTGCTGATGGCTTACCTGGTCAAAATGGTCAAAAAGGTGACATGGGCTTCCCTGGTCCGAAAGGTGAACGAGGCTTGGCTGGTTTTGAAGGACAAAAGGGAGACAAAGGCGAACGAGGTATGCCTGGTCCGCAAGGCTTAGTAGGTCGCAATGGAATGAAAGGTGATCGCGGCTACCCAGGTTTAGATGGAATACCTGGACCAGTAGGAGCACCTGGTGAGAAAGGTTTGACTGGACCTAAGGGTCGAGATGGACGCGATGGTATACCTGGAGCACCTGGTCAAAAGGGTGAACCCGGCTTAGTGCCACCACCAGGTCCTAAAGGAGAACCAGGTCAACCCGGATATGACGGACAAAAAGGAGAACGTGGGCCACCTGGTCCACGTGGTTTAACTGGTCTACAGGGTGAACGAGGCGAGAAAGGTGAAATCGGTATGACTGGTCTAATTGGTCAAACAGGACGTCCCGGACCAAAAGGTGATAGAGGTTTGGCTGGTCTACCAGGACGCGATGGAGCTCCTGGTCAACCTGGACCACAAGGTCAAGCCGGTGCGGCATGCACAGCGGCACAAGATTACCTGACTGGCATATTACTTGTTAAACACAGTCAATCCGAAGAGATACCACGTTGTCCCAGCGGCCAAATTGAACTATGGACCGGTTACTCAATGTTATATGTAGATGGTAACGATTATGCTCACAACCAAGAGCTCGGCTCAGCCGGCTCGTGCGTGCGTCGCTTCTCTACACTGCCAGTAATGTCATGTGGTCAGAACAACATATGCAATTACGCTTCGAGAAACGATAAAACGTTCTGGCTTTCAACATCCGCACCAATACCGATGATGCCCATCAACAACAATGAGATCAGCAAATACATATCGCGTTGCGTGGTCTGCGAGGCACCTGCGAATGTAATCGCTGTACATAGCCAATCTTTAACCATTCCAGATTGTCCCAACGGATGGGAAAGCCTATGGATAGGCTACAGTTTTGTAATGGTAATTTTTACTGCTCCACCAATACTTATCATATTTTCTTATAAACATATCCAACTTTCTCTTCTCTACTTCAATTTTAGCACACTGCTGTTGGTAATGGCGGCGGTGGTCAAGCACTAGCATCGCCCGGTTCATGTTTGGAAGATTTCCGCGCCACACCATTCATCGAATGTAATGGCGCTAAGGGTCACTGCCATTTCTACGAAACCATGACCAGTTTTTGGTTAGTCACAGTTGAGAACAACGAACAGTTCCAACGCCCCGCAATGCAAACACTCAAGGCTGGCAATTTGCTGCAACGAGTATCTAGATGTACAGTTTGTATAAAAAATTCAACATAAGCAGCAGTTCTTAATCTTGTTCTTCCCCAAAAGCTATATACCATTATATAACTAAAGTAAATTTTATTGAGTAACTTTATGAAACCCTACACTCAAAAATCGACAAAATCAAACGAAATATTTTATCCAATTTAAAATAATCCTAGAACACAAAAAAACCCTTGCTATGAATTCCTTAAAATACCTTTATACCCAGATAACGAGTACTAGAAAATGCTCATCTTCAACATGACGGTCACATTGTAGTTTCTAGCGATAATAACATGTAGTCGAAAAGTACTTGCCCAAGTGTTAATTATAATGTTTATATAAACAAAAATGAACACAAAAAATCTGCCATTGCCACTAAACTATGAAGTTTCAAAAGTTTAAAGCTTCTTGTTTTTTAATTGTAATATTAGCATGTAAAATATAAGCGAATGAAAAAAATAAGCATAACTAAATATGTAATATGTGTAGTAGCCATCTAATAAACTGTATATTTGTATGAAAAAAATAATAAAACGAAACACAAATAACGAATATATCAATTAAATCAAGATTTTAGGCAACATATACAATATTTTTACACAAAATTTCTAAATAAATTGGGATCTTAAAATGTTTTCAAATCGATCGACTAATTCGCAAAAAACAGATTTACTAGCTGCTATCCCAAAAACTTTACGTTTAAGTAAGATTATGCAGCATATAGAATATAATATGATTAGAATATAGTGACGCCCACTTCCAACGCAACGCCATCAGCTTGATTGTCTTTATAATGGGTGGCTCGAACACCAAAGAATATATGTATAGATATAGAAGCATGATCATGTTTAAAGTGTATTTCAAAAAGAAGTAAGGAAGGGCTAAGTTCGGGGTCAACAAGAGGATCGGAAACGTATAACTCACACACTGGCTGACAAATTCGGCATAGGAATTGTTAGAAAAATGAAAATTATTAAATGTAGTAAACGGGAGTTGGGAGTAGTATTGATCTGATTTTATCTATTACTACGCATGCTACCAACATGCCATATATTAAAACAATATTCCCAAGTTTTATCAAGGTACCACACATACAATCACCAATCATATGGAGAAAAGACAGCCGGATTATCGAAAACCCTGATTTTAGCTATACAGGATTTGTCTGGAAAGCAATAGGACTGATTTTCTTCCGCCGTGACTGTACTTCGGAGCGTGCGCGCACCGACTGGATTCGGTAGAGGACGTTCCTAGCTAACGAAGGAGCAGCTGGTCAGTTGTCTCTGAGCACCTGGAGAGTCAGGACAAACATTTTTGCGCGACGTGTTTCTGTGAGTGGTGCAAGCCGAAAATGCAGCATTCGTTAGAGCAGAGGTACGCGTTTAAATTCTGTGTGAAACTCAGTTAATCTGCGGCAGAGACGTTTGATATAATCAAGCAGGCTTACCCAGATGTTGCTTAAGCAAGAAGTGATGTATTTCGGTATCATCAGGCCTTTTTAAAAGGCCGGGAAGAGGTCGCTGGTAAAGACCGGAAGAATGAGCAAATTCAAAGTGAAAACGATGCTCATTGTCTTTTTTGACATCAAAGTCATCGTCCACTATAAATTTGTTCCTGCTGGACAAACCGTCAACGCCAAGCATTACGTGGAAGTCCTCAAGAGATTCAAGCGAAGGGTCAATCGGGTTCGACAAGACATCGCAGCCGACAGTTGCACCACGACAACGCCCCGACTCACACTGCCTTTTTTGTGAACAGCTACATAACCAAGGCCGGCATCCCAATGCTTCCGCAGCCACACTACAGCTCAGATGTGGCCCCCGGAAGGAGCCTCTTTGGAAGTTTTTAAAGAATTGTAAAAGTGGGTTCAAACATTTTTTTTTTAAATCGACTCAGTCCTATGACTTTCCAGACACAACTTTGGGGGCTAGGTCAAGTTTTCGCCCATTTTTATCTATTTTGGGCACAAGAATACACTTTTATGAGTTGGAGCAATGTTTCGGATATACATATAATGAAGAATGGGCTTATGACCTGTTATTTATGGGTCATTGGGCCGATTGGTCCTGCCTCCTCTCCCGTTTGTCCAACATTAATTAATGCAAATGTAAATCCCGGTTAATGGGTGGACGTTAAAGGGTATCTGTTAACACTACTCCGTCATTTCCCAACTAACAGTAGTTCGTAATAAAAGAAACGATTTAGTGCAATTGTTCAAAACAGTTATCTGAGAGGGCTTCAGAATGGAATATATTGGTTAGGAGCGCCTACAGCGACTGAACGAGCGATCGGTCCCACGAAAATTTAAAGAAAATATAGATGCCTATCATGTTACATACTAATCATTCCAATTTTGAGATTGAATCAGTTACATATAGTTGTAGACACGTCCTAATTGACCGAACTTCGATACCTTGTTGACCTTGTTTTTCATTTTGTTTCACGAGTTTCTACAATCATCGGCATACAGATCCTCTTGAAGGATGTTATTCTGAAAATTGGTTAGTAAAGGTGGAGTGAACAGCATCTACTACTTCAACCTCCTTACAACAACGGGATACCTCAAAACTGTGAAATGTGTATTAAAAATGTTAAAACAAAATAAAAATGCTTTGAAAATACTAATATTTCATTAAAATCAATTACAATTTGTTATGGAAAGCCAGTTAAAGTCCATACAAACACCTGTAGGTAGCAACTAATTTTCTTTCCACGCGATAATAGATCAAATTCATTTTTCCTTTTTAACGGCAAACGCAGACTTTTCTGGAATTGCAGTATCCTCCCCTGATATGTCCCAAAAAAAGACAGTGCGAACTACAGAGAGCTCCACCTAGACTACATGAAATTCCACCACTGCGGCTTTGCGGTTCATTCTCTTCGCCAACTGGTTTATCGTCTGGCACGGATACTTGGACTTGAACAGCAACCTCTTTAGACACCTTTATCTGTTGAAAAGCTTCGATCATAGCTTTTAGTAAATCCTCGGCAACCGATCCAGGAACTTCGACATGAGCATTCGATTGAATAGCCGCATCGATGGTAATGTCGCGATTTTCCTCGGGTTGTTCAAAGGGCACCAAGTCGATGACAACAAGATCTCCCTGTGAGTTTTCTGAATCGTCGAGAGGAAGAGCTAAGGTAGAGTGAAACAGCACAAAGCTGCACAAAGCAACGGAGATAACAGTGATTGTCTTCATGTCTTTTCACTTGTAGAAGCAATAACACTGATGCATTGATCACTGGATCGAGCCTATTTAAGCACAATTCTACTATCGTCTAGATAAGTACGCTTGTATCTTATCAAGCAATGAACAAACACTTATGGTAAGGGGTTACAAGCTTCAATGGTAATGCAAATACATATAATCTTTTGCTCTTCAAACGAAAGTATTTTGGAAATTATTTGTTAATTGAGCTTTGCGGAGCCACTAATGGAACTGTAATTAATTATTATTGTACTTAAATTGACCAATGGATTTGAAGTGCATGATATAGATACTCAGCAGCACAATGTGTTCAATTTGATGCTTTTTGAAAACAAAACTAATTTCTGTTTCTTCTTACAGAATTTTATTATTATAATACCTTATCTAATCAGATCTTTTTAAGTGCCAGTAGGTCAGTGGCGTAGCTACAACTTCGGGCGCCCGGGGCCAAGGATGTTCTGCCGCCCCCTTTATCTACCTACTTACAAGTTTCATGAGGTGGTTCGAACAAAAGAGGTACAAGTAAGTAAGTAAAAGTAAAGCCTGTAAAAGCAGTCCGACAGGTACTCAGCCCACAAAAAAATATGTATTGTTGTCGGGACTGAGCAAATTCAATGTCCATCATGCTTGATACAAGTATAACCGACCCTGTCTTTTGAGATGCCTACACTCTCACCTAACTCGCACATTCAATCGGCGTCAGTAGGTTTTTTATGTTGCACTCCATGGAAACTGTAGCACCTAGACGTAGATCTTTTAAAACCGACTTGCGACCGTTCCAAAGCTCGTTAAACAAATCTTTTGCGGTCGCTTCTAAAGGAAAAGAGACATCATATACAGAAATCAAGAGTTGTTAGAGCGTTCTAACAACAACAAGTATGAATTCACCGGCTAATTTGCTTTTTTTTCATTTGTCTAAACGCGGTCAAAACCAAACTTCTAGCCCCATATGATTACTTAATCTTTGGTAACCTTTTAGTAATATTACATTATGGTATCCTATGAGCGCAGGCTATGGAAACTAGTACCCTTTTGTATCTGCTCTGTATCTTTTCCAACTCTGCTCACCCAATTGTAGTCCAATGGATTCAAAACTACATCCTCAGATGGTCAATCATCTGCAGTCAAGGCTAAGTGATTTTTACTTCGTGTGCTGGCGAGCAGAGTCTTGATGGAAATTTTAATGCTCTTCATAGAAGAGAGTATTACTTAACTGTTTTATAACGCCTTCTAAACATCCTTCTGATACAGCTTTGCCTCACTTTTAACACCTTTTTCATGAAAGCATTACAGCAGCTGGATGATGACCACGTTGAACCCTTGGAATAACATTTTTTGGAAAAGTGACAGCTTTTGCGAAGATTCGGTCTTTTTGCTTATTTTTTCATCTGTAAAAACGATACTTTCATGGCCGTTGACTAAAGACGCCACATGCATCTGGTGAGCACAATTTGCTTCAAGCGCGTTGTCTGAAGATTATTAGTTGACCGACGGTAGAGTTTCATGTGGAAATCATTTCGACTAAGACTGACATTTTTTTTGGATCTAGTTCTTAAGGACCGATTGTAAGTATGACCCTTTTTATATATGTACGTGTAGCCCACGTTGGATTAATGAACTTTGTGTTTGTAAACGAGGTGTGTCCAAAAATAACGGGTATTTTTTTTAATTATTACTGATTCCATCTGCATTAATGTTGTCGTCTCTAAATTTTCAAAAAATCGATTTTTTTAAATATTTTTTTTCTTGATGTATACACAGAATTTCATATGGTTCCGGTGAATATTTTCGAAGTTAAACGCAAATTTGAAAAGGCGTTAAAGAGCGCTTGGAAACACTAGTTCAAACTTTAAAGCGTTTTTCTCAAAATGGTGTTTTCAAAGTCGGTGACCAATATTACTCGAAAACGGCTAAACCGATTAGTCTCAAATTTTAGCACCAGCTTTTTAAGTATAGTAAATAAACGAAGATTCTCACAGATACACTTTTTGTTTTTTTTTTTTTATAAACAATTTAAGGCGGACAATTTGGTCAAAAAACGTTTTTTTTTTGGAAACCATGGCATATGTCAAAGAATTTTACTACAAGGAACATTCCAAAGTAAACAGGACTTTTTGAATCTAGCGCCCCCTGGTGGCGCCATCTATATGTCGACTGGTGCGTTAGAATCTGCTATCTTTATCGATTGTCCAGTGAGTTTTCACATTTCATAGATTGGAATTGAAGTTATTGCGTTTTAAGTGTCAGTATGTGTGTATTATTGGTGCGAAAATGAGCTTCGAACAAAGAGTCAACATTAAATTTTGTTTTAAAATCGGTAAAACTTTTACCGAAACGTTTCAATTAATGAAACAAGTTGGCGATGATTGCCTATCACATAGCAGAGTGCACGAGTGGTTTCATCGTTTTCAAAGTGGTAGTGAGAACATAAATGACGATCAACATCTAGGCCAATCAAAATCTGTGATCACCGGAAAATCCAACGAAACTGTGCGTGAATTCCTCAAAAATTAGCCGAATTCATTATTGAAATTCATGGAAATGGAATTGAACGTCTCCAAAACATCGATTTATCGCATTTTGACCGAACATTTGAGCTTACGAAAGGTGTGTGCACGGTTTGTTCCGCACAAATTGACTGACGACCAAAAATTGCTCAGAATCCAACATTCGAAGGACGATTATTTGACCAAAAATCACATTTTAATTATTATTCACTCCTTGTATTCACCTGATATGGCACCGTGCGACTTCTTCCTTTTCTGAGAAATGCATTTGCTCATGAGAAGAAAGCGTTATGCAGACGTAGTGGCCATTCAAAAGGCGGCATACTGGCTGCCATACCGGCCAACGACCTAAAACACTCGTTCGACATGCTTTTGGACCGAGCAAAAAGCTGTTGCATTGAAGCAGAAGGAGACTATTTTGAATAAAATAAATTGATTTTGCCGAAAAAATCATTTGTTCTGTTTTTTTTAAGTCCTGTTTACTTTGGAACGCACCTTGTAGATTTAACATTACTTTAACGAGATTTGTTTGGTTTTTCAATTTTAGCGGATCCAGTTCGGAGATATAGTGGTCACCGCAAAACGTGTTTTTTGAGAGAAGCTCCGGAGGTCAGCTTCAGTTCCTTTCCAAATAAATATTTTTAGTCTAAATCTTAAAATTCAATTAAAAGATATATAGTATATACAAATTTTTGGATCAATAAACAAAGTCATGTCTGAGGAATATGGAGACAGGGGCTTCGTTAAAAGCATTGATTTGTCACTAATAAGCAACGAAATGTGAAAATTGCCAAGCTCATAAAAGCCCCTGAAACATTAGCTGTTGCTACAGCAAAAAGAAATGAAAACAGCATAACATTTTATCGTATGTTACTTCAGGGACATGTATATGAACATAATAAAAAAAATTGATAACTGGACGCCTGAAATTTTAAAATTATCAAAAATTTTGCCTAAATTTTTTTTATTTCCCTCCACAGTCGATGTGATGAACGCGAATCCACGAAATATAATATAAGAGTACTGTAATATCGAGTTACTGTTTATTATTATTGATAACATTTCGAAATGAAGACAAGTAAGGAAGGGCTAAGTTCGGGAGCTACCGAACATTTTATACTCTTGTAACTTGCAAGAACTAAAGCCAGGGAAATATTTTAAGTTGTAAAACCAATCATATGGAGTAAAGTCTGCCGGATGTTCGAAAATGCGGATATTAGTTCTATAGGGGCTAGGCCAAGTTTTCGCTCAAATCTATATATTTTAAGCACAAAGATACACTGTAATGAATAAAACACGCTCTCTTATTTTCATTGGGATAACTCACATATTGCGGTACAAAGTCACCCGGAAGTTCGAAAATCTTTATATTAAGTATATGGAGGTTAAGGTACCGATCAATACTTCGTCCAACTCAACAAAATTTGACATACAGACAAAACATTATAAAAGACAGATTATATCTTAATTTCAGTTATATATATCACACCTCGACCGACATTTTCGATCAAAAGTCAATTACAAGTATAGACACCGGAGTCTAAATATTCGATACCTAGGGGCTTGAACAGTTTTTACTGGAATTTTTGCAAAGTTTTATCCCATTATATTAATTGCTTGTTGATTTGTGTACTGGAAACTGAACGAATCAAGTGGAATTTAAAATTGTGCTATATGGGAAGTAGGCGTGGTTGTTGTCCGATTTCGTCCATTTTCACAATGTGATATAAGAATATAAGAAGAATGCCATGCGATAAATTTTGTCAAAATCGGTTTCACCAAAAAGTGGGCGGGGCCACGCCCATTGTCCAATTTTCATAGCGGCTCTCATAAAGGACTCTCATACCATCACGGTGGTAAAATTTAATGGCTCTGGCATATTTAGTTATTGATTTATTGCGTTTTTAGTAGTTTTTAACAGTACAGTTAGATAAGGAGTGAGCGGGGTTGGCCTCCGATTTCATCTATTTTCACACTGTCGGTAGAAGTTCTTATAAGATTTTTACTCGGCAAATTTGGTTGTTGTGGCTTAAGAGGTTTAGGAAATATGTATGTGTATTAAACTTGTAAGAGGGCGGGAGCACGCACAGTTTTGCCCACAGGTGCCACTTGCTACTGCGATCCTCTGTACCAAATTACAGCTTTATATTTTAATTTAATGCTTAGCTATGGCACTTTATATGTTTTCGGTTAATGGCGATTTGTGGGCGTGGCAGTGGTCCGATTACGCCCATCTACGAACTCGAATTTTTTTTGTACTAAGGAACCCACATACCATGTTTCATCAAGATAACTCATTTTTTACTTGCACGGACGGACGGACGGATTTCAACTTTTCTCGTCATCCTAAGCATTTATACTTACATATATATGTATAACGATATATCTGTCTCGCTTAGTTTTAGGTGATACGTACAACCGTTAGGTGAACAAAACTATAATACTCTGTAGCAATTGGTTGCAAGAGTTTAAAAAGTCTTATTATTTTTTGCCCACAGTAGTATACGCGGTCTCGGCGGATAGGTAGGAGAGCCGCCACTGAGGGTTCAATTTGCGCCATTTGATGCATTGTCGTAGGACCTTATCGCTTTGCTATTCCGTTTCTTCGATGCGCTCGAACCATTTGGTGCTCTCAATGACACTACTTAAGTATATTCGTTGTGCTTTTTGTGGACAAACATTCAAGGTGTTGCCTGATGGGTTTCAAGTATTGACGGATTTGTAATAAAACTGAGTACTCGCAGAGGCAAAGGAAAGCCGTATCCGTATTCTCTTCTTTCTTGCAGCTGCGGCAGCTATGGTTATGAAGCAGGCACATTTTTGGTTCATTCTCACAAGACCAGTGCCCGTTATAGTAGCTATAAGGACCTTCTATTCCTATCATATTTCAGCCATAATTGCTTTGTTATCTTGCAACTCGTTTTTGGGTTCCATTTGCTCTGTGCGATTTGTACAAAATGCTTATAAAGCTCCCTATCGTCTAAAGAGGTTCTTAGCTTTGTTAACTCGTCCGCCGGAATTGACCTGGCAGTGAAGGCTTACCTTCAGTTGTTGACTACGTTGGAATTAATCTGTAGTGTCGACAAGGTAAGCAAAGCCGCCTGGCTGTTCGTGTATATGGTTGCTTCTGTATCCTCCCGCAGTTATTAAATATAACTTCACAGGCCTTCTCTTGAAAGATTCTGGCTGAGTTTGATAAGCGAATAAGAAAAGAAGTTCCGAAAACATATATACCTCTTTTTTCACGTAAAGATGGAATCCTCCCTGAAAGTGTCCATTGCAATTTAACTTGGGAGGATATAGGCTCATTTACTTATATTTTATTTAATTATGATGGCGCTATGCCCAGACTCTATCCGTCTCCATTCTCCTAATTCCTCAATTATAATAGCAGAACTTGCGGCTACTTTCAGAGCATACACGTCCATTGGTAGCTGATGCAGTAGTATATTGACCGCATCAGTCGGACAGGACTTGATAGTTCCGGTAACCGCTGCACTGCTCCTCGTATTCCATTTAATTTGCTGATATTGTATTGTTTGTTTACGGCTGGTCACCAAACTAGTTTTCCATAAGTTAAGTGGCTATATGGGTTTATTGGTTCAAGAATGTTAATTTTTTATTGTCTTATTAAATTTTATAACAGCTCCTGAATATTGTCATAAATTTTCAAGTTGATCCGAGTAATAGTTTCGGAGATTTGAGAACTGAGGCGCTCGAGGCTAGCTAGTCTAAATACGCCGCCTTTAAAGGCGTTTTTCTCGAAACTATGTTTTTGAAATCGGTTGGCAAGATTTCTCGAGAACTAATCAACCGATCTTCATGAAATTTTACACAGGTCTTTGAGATACAATTCTTAAAGACTTGCACGAAGTATGGTTTTTTTAAGCTAACGAAAAAAAATTGCGGAAATTTTAATTCTTTTGTAAAAATGTCTGCTAAAAATCCAATTTTCAGTTTGTTTTTTCCTTCGTCCAAGTTCTAAGTTAAGGTTTTAACTAAAACACGTATTTTTTCACTTTAGATGATCCTGTAAGGAGTTATCCTGTCAACGCGAGTGCATCTTTTTTCCGAGGGGTCAGCGGAAATGGTGTTGCAATGGCCGAGTTAAAATTTTCTTTTTTTTATTTCAAAATTTCTTTATTAATAGTGTATGTTAGTAACAATAAAAATTCTAATAAAATATTTCATTTTTTATATGAGAAAAAAATTTTTGTTTTGCATATGAAAAGCATCAGTTCCATTTTAATGGGGTTAACACCTAGTCCCACCACGGCCCATAGGTGTAACCCGATTGTGAAAGAAAACATCCCTGACACCACCAACATTTTGTCGTCAGCCTATGCTATTGCTTTCACACCTCCTCCATCCAGTTGAATTAGTATTCCGTCCACCAACCATAAAAGCGGGGAAAGGATACCTCCTTGAAGAGTCCCACTGCTTACATGGTTTGATTGTGTCGCTTAACCATTTGACGCTATAGCCCTTCTGCTCATAACCACCGATCGTCTCCATCTGCACACCATCTATACCGCTATGTTTGAGACAATAAATAATCGTGCTTATTTCTATATTGTTGAAAGTCCCTTCTATGTACCCCAAGAAAGGCCGCCATTGTTTGTGATGTAGTGACTTTTCAATTACATTAATCACTTCGTGTAGGACAATTTCGGTTGATCGACTCCTTTTGTATGCATGTATATCCATTAGCCCTTCTAGGAACACCACTTTGACTCGCGTATGTATAGTATGATAGTGGCCTTATACATATATCTTTTCCAGTCTTGGACACCGCAAACTAGTCCATCAGTTTTTAAGATACACTGTAGCATATAGCTGCCTTATACGTATAAATCGTCCGATAAAAATCAAGTTCTTGTATGGAAACTTTTGTATTTGTGAAAGGCATTCTATATTCGTTGCAACCGAAGTTGGTGTTTTTATATACATATATGGTTGCTAGGTTGCTGGGGGGATTGAGTCATGTGTTGTCACCTAAGTGAGGAAAGTTCTCTAAGTGCCTTTGGAAGTGGCCAGAAACGAATCTTTTACATATGACTCAAGCAGCTCATAACTTCCGGTCTTAAACCAAGTATCCTCTTGCTAAAATAAATGTACCCGTGAAGGGTATTATAGCTTCGGTGCTGTGATAAAATGTAGATTTGTTTCAATAAAAACTACTCATGACTCTAACAGAGCTTCTAGTTGTTACTCTTTTAGGAGAAAAATAAAGTTCAACGAAGTGGGACTTCAGTCTAATACAAACATATGTACATACATACTATAGTATGTCGCATTTTAACAAAAACGAACTTCGCCTAACTTGGCTCACTTTTATATCAATGAATGTATGTATATATACATATATATATGTATGTACATAGTTGTGTGTAACTAACTGATATCTGTTTCTGATAAACATGCCAAAAATGCGGGCGCATGTGCGTTTGCCTGAAATAAATTTACATATCTATGTATACACATATGTATATATGTATACGAGCACGTATGTAAGTATGTATGTATGTAAATACGTACTAGACCTCGACACATCTGCAAAGGTAACTGCTTTAGGGATGAAAGCACGCGAGACACTTGCGCCCCTCCACGTGCACAAATGGCACGTCAACTTTTTCGTTTCAAGTGCAATGAATGAACGAAACTAGCGGACGGGAAGTTGGGGGAACGCGAAAACCAGTAACAAAACAAAGAATGCAATAAAGTTTAACAAAAAGGCAAATAGAGGGAAACACACATACAACTATATAACATTATATCTTGTACATACATATGTATGTGTGTGTATATGTGCATTTGTAATCTGGCGAGATATTAACTAGTCTAATTGGGGGTGGAAAATACACAAGTGACTACGAGGAATGTTAATGGAAACGTCAAACGGGGTTGGATGGAAGATTGCATGACAGACTGGAAAATTCGACGCGAAAAGGGGGTTGCTGGGCGGCCTGCGCGCACTTGAGCAGAGCAGACGGCTGACAGAAGTCGGGCAAGAATGGAGTAATACAGACGAACTAACGAGCTAAGGAGCGAGTGAGCGCCGAGTCGATAAGTGTTCGTGCAAGAATAAAATCGAATGAAAATAATTTCATTGAAAAAGTTATATTTAGTTCTACACTAAGTCCTTGGTTTAGTTGTAGTTGAAAAATAAAAGTGCAATATCGCGTTTCCAGTACTCAATTCTTATGAAAATCATATACATATGTGCATAAATAAAAAAAAATCCAATAAGTTGTAAGCACTGAAAAATTGAGTCGAACGTAAAAATCAACCCCAGAAGTTAAGAAAAAATCACCACCACATATTCGACACAAAAAAAAAATGAAAACATACCCAGACTCACCAAAAGTTTACACTGCCTGTATTACCACCATCACCAGCAAACAACTTCACAGACAATAGAAATATTCAAGAAAACCCTGTGTCTGCAGTAACAACAGCAGAGCGCAGTCAGTTTTCAACACTGTGTGCTAATCAAGTCTAAAATTTCATCATTCAGAAAATTTAGTCTCCACATTGTCACCTCAACCGCTTCTAAGTCGGGTTCGCATTCTAGTTCGCACGCAAACTTCAATCATATATGATTATCGTTTTGTTGTTATTGTTTCAATCGCTATGTTTATACTGTCAACGTCTGGTCCTGCATATACACGATCGATGGATCAATCCAAAGAATTCACGTCTACTTAAGGAAGCCGCTGAGACGTCCTCAGCTGCGACACGCAAGCTCCTGCTAGAGCAATACCATACTGGAGGCTTAGAGAGTAACAGACAGCCACGCAAACGAAACAATCTATCCACATGTGGTGGTGAACCAGATGGTGCTGGAGGCATTCTAGCTGAGGCTTGTCGTTTTTGCGCTAACAGTCCGCAGGGTTATTGTTGTCATCATTTTCATTTGCAAAAATTGGAAATACAGAAGGCACACAAGCAACAGCTACAGCAATCTAGCGGCTACCTGTCGACACAGAATCGGCCACGCTTCTGGCAGCCACTCTGCGGTGGCAGCACTTCGACGACGTTGGAGCAGACATGGGCGCAACGACGGCAGCAGCGTAAAGTAAGTCGTGAATTGAAGCGAAATTTGAAAAATCGATTGACTGTCACAACGTCACTACAACATCAAACACAACTACAGCAACAGCAACAACAAGAGCAGCAGCAAAACCCAATGCAAAAACAATATCAGCTTCAAAGGCAGTATTTGAGGCGACAGCAATATGAAGAGTTCATGAGAGCAAGAAACGCCGGCAATAATAGTAGCAGTAGTAGTTCTAGTAGTAGCAGTCCATTGTGGGATACGTCCACATCAAATTCATCCAGCGGCTACCAATCACCCTTCGCTTCGGTGTACAATGTTAATGGTTCGCTCTCTGATATCGATACCACGGACTCTGGTCTAGCGACCTCCATAGAAAGTGTTGCATATTATGGTGTTGAAGAGGCGGGATCTGTCGAAGAATTGTCCCCAAGTTTGGCTGTTGAACTAGAACTAGCGACAGCGAAGACATCCACAATAACAACAACTTACCTTTAAGTGACGAAAAACATAAAAACTACAGGTGAGTAAGTGCGCACATGCGTACATACCTATATGTAAAGGAATCTAAATAATATTTGTATTCAAACTGTGACTTATCCGAGTATTGAAATATGCTGGAATGATTTCTATTTGTTTTTGTCTTAGCCCAAAAATGTTTATTAACTTTTGCTGCCGCAAGAAATTCAATTGGAAGTGTTTCTCTTCACCATAACGTTGGAACACGTCCTCCAACTCCGGAATTCTCTAGACTTATTATCTTTTGGATATTTCTAAATAATATCAGAGTATAAAGACAGTGCGCTTTTTTCGGAATAATTCTCAAGAGGCAGTCGCTGAAGTATATAAGACATCTAGAACTCACACCGCTTCACCTAGTAATCGGGCAGGTAGCCAAAGGGGCTTGGCAGAGGAAAGGTAACCTCATCCCAGCGAATGAAGCCCTTAAGTGGTGAATTACTAGAGTCTCTTCTCCCAAGAGACAGCATTACGTAAAGAGTAAACTTCACTAGAAAGTTCAAAATTATCCTTCACAGTAAGGCTGCATAGAATGATTCCACTTTCGACCAACTGTTTAGGGATAATACAATCAACGACGGTACACCGACGGCTCGAAAATGTCAGAGAGAATTACTGCAGGGGTCGTAGAACCACCAAACTCCCCATACCTGTGGGAAATTTTCCCAGCATAGTCCAAGCAAAGGTCTTTGCTAAAAGACGATGAGTAGAGATAAGTCTCCAACGCAACTATCGCAATGAACGTATAGCCATACTCAACAACAGTCTAGCGACACGTAAAGCGATCTCTGCCTACGAGGTCAAATCGCTGTTGGTGCAGGAGTGTATAGAACGACTGAATAGTTTATCAGATCGTTACCAAGTGCAGCTTATCTGGGTGCCCGGTCACAAAGGTATAGCCGGGAATGAACTGGCTGTCGAGCTCACAGTATCGACCAACGTGTTAGGACCGGAATCTTTTATTGTGGTTGGTTCTCATACCATAATGGAGCTGCTCCGTAAGGCGGAAGGAGTAGGCAGGAAAGGTATTGGCAATAACTCCAAGGCATTTGCTATGCTAAGTTGCTAATAAAGTTTTAACTACGAAATCAACCTCCCAAAGGAAAAACTCCGGCTACTTGTCGCAGACTACACTGGCCATTGTAAGCTCAAGAAGCGCTTATGTAACACGGGCCTATCTTCTTGTGCAAATTGGCAGTCTGCAGACGCAAGATAAAGGCCCTTGGATCCATGTTTCCAAATAGCACCAAGCAATATATTGGAATTCATCAATGTGCTGGGGCTAAGTGAGTCGTTGTGACTTAGGAGAGGAAACAATAGACCTTAGGTCGCGGTGCATACCTCACTTATTTATTTATCTATCTATCTACGTAAGCATGTGCAGATCCAGGCTCCGATCGCAGTTCCGATCAACAAAAAAACTTCTTCCTAATCCCAGTTGAACTTTAGCAGTCAATGGCAAATCTTTCTTGCGTATTTTTGCTATGAGTATTATATACTATACATATATTATTTTGAAGGATACTTTTGAGGGTCGTTGGGCGTCATTCTACACGAGCTTCAGAAGAAAAGTAAGTTGCGGCATTTCATCCGATTTTCTCTTGGCTCTAGCAACTCACCCCAAAACTACTAAGTTTTGAAACCCAAAAAGTATTGACCACGCCAGAGGCGACGTCGTTCCATTTTTACCTCAAAACTTTTTAAGGTCGTAGATCGAATGATTCTTTTTCCTTGATTTCTTTGATTTGGTTGAAGATAGCGTTCCCATGCGAAATTCTGCTCGGCAATAAGTTGTGCTCGGGTATAAGGTGCTGATAAACCCAGCAAATAATTTTCATTATTTGAGCACACCAATTATTTTCCATCAATGAGCATGTTTGTATGTATGGGTGTATGTACGAATGATTGAAATATTTTTATTTCCTCAAAATCGTGTTTGTCGGTTTTTTTTTATTTTGTTTACTCATATCCAGCGAAATATTTTAGTAATCATTTTTAGTAAATATATTTTATAACCTTTCTCACTTCAACTAGATACAAGAACGGCAATCTTATTGGTACCTTAAACAATAACTATTAGCAGTTAAACGGCAACAGGCGAGCAGAGAGAATTGAAAATATCGACAACCAAGAAGACGCAGCGACACAAAAGGGTTCTCGAGACAAAGGACTTGTGCCGAGTGGGTCAAACGTGTAAGTTGTGTTGGCAGTGATACTAGATGAATGTGTATGTAACAAAACGTTTACCGTTATACAGGTGCAATTGAACAGGGCAAAGTGCTTTTGCAGGTGTGAAGAATACGCAACAACCGGAAGTGACCTTCTTTTCGTCAGACAACAGTGACTAGACTACTCAAATGCCAGAAATACAAAAACACCTGCCGCTTGTAGAATTCTCGTTTTCTAGATGCTAGAAACTGTCAAGTAGTGACCTTAGTAGTAACAGTAGAACACTACAAAAGTGCAACGTGGCACTGAAATCGATTATACTGTAGCTCAACAATTTAATTACAAGTATCTGGACGTACATACATACATAAGTTGTAACGTAAAAGTAAAGGCAGTAAAATGTCCTCGGATGACGACAATAATTCGTTAAACTCATCAGCCAAATCGGACGCAAGACTTAACGAACCGTTAAATGGCGCATCGATGCCGGCGCTGAATTCGTCGGCGGCCAATACAAATGCGGTTAATGGAAGTGGTGGTGGCGGAAGTGGAACTTCCTCTCAATTGGTGAGACGTAAAAAAGTCATGCCGCTGGAGCATGGCTGCGAGGACAATTGGACGTGGAGTAAACGGCATCGCTCGAAAGAAATAGTGCTGAGTGGTCCCAATAATCGCACAGTGCATTTTCATCCAAATTGGAGTAAAGGAACGGCGGGTGTACAAGGCAAACGCCCGCTGAATAATGGCCGCTTCTATTGGGAATTGCATGTGTCGCAGCGTGTCTTCGGCACCAGTATTATGTTTGGTATCGGCACAAAGCAAGCACGTAAGCATTTTTCTATATTTTCATACCGACATTCCCATCAATTCGAAATAGTACTCGTAAATCGTTAGTTTAAATCTCATCAGAAACCAATGTTTTTTAAAAAATTACGTCATCGGCTAGTATATGTTCGGTAGTCTTGAGCTCATGTCAACCGAATGGATATTTACATATAAAGCTCCTTGGGAGCGAGGCGATAAGCAGTAACAAACGCTTATTATATGTCACAGTTGTTGGCTCCAATTATATACAAGTTAAGAGTGATCCATTTCTAGGTTCCCTACTTCTTTCTTTGACATTTATTTTTTGAACACTATCTTTTTCCAATGTTGGCGGTGGATACGTCTCAGATGGTCCATCCGTTGAGTCTAAGTTCATTGACTCGTTCGAGCATTTCAACCGGCATCATTTTTGAAGAAAAATGGACCGATTATTGCATCGGCCCACAAACCACTTCAATCTGTTATTTTTTCTGGATGAAATGGCAACTCCTGAATCTCTTTGAGCCAGCAATGAGTCTCATAGCTAAACAAAATTTGGCTCGAAAACGTCGGGTCTTCTTGCAACTTTTCAAGAGCCCATAGAGCGAAGCGATGTCGCTTGGGAGGATCGAACGGTTCCTGTTGTTGCACAAGCTGTATTTTGTACGCTTTAAATTTAAGATCTCGGCGTAAAATACGCCAAGTCGTTCCATACGTCGGGCCGAGTTGATGCGAACGGTGCCGAATCGACTCTTCGCTGTCTTCGCACGCTCAGCTAGACCTTAAAGTGCTTGAGCTCGCTTTTCCCTTGAAATTTTTTAAGTTTGACGGTTGTCACAATGACAATTTTACTATTCACATCATTCTAACATTGCAGGACTTCACGCCAACTCCTTTCGGAATATGCTCGGTGAGAATGAACATGGCTGGGGTCTATCGCACAAGGGTGTGCTTTGGCACAAAGGTGTAGCGCTGCTGTACACTAAACGTTTCAAAGAAAATCACCCCACAGTTATAGGCGTGCTCTTCGATGGCATCGAGGGTACGCTCAGCTATTACAAAGATGGCAAATGTTTGGGTGTAGCTTTTAGGGGTTTAGATAAGGTAAGCAAAAATTATTGAATATATTAATTTGAAAATCTTTACATATGTATTAATCTATACAGATAAAGGAACCGCTATATCCGATTGTCTGCTCGACTGCGGCGAAAACTGAAATGACTCTGAAGTGTACGCGGCGGGATTTTGTAAATCTGCAAGATCGTTGTCGAGCCGAAATTATTAAGCACGTCAAGACGAGAGAGGATTTGGTAAAATTGAAATTGCCGCCACTCATTACGCAATATTTGAGCGAAGTGGTGAACGATGTGGCGCCACTGCGCCAAGTGGACAACTATGACATTTTATGCGATTTTTAAATTGTAACAGCTGACACTGCGTAAGTGGTATTTGGAGTAATACTAAAAGAACGGTGGTACTAACATGGGTATATGAGTGTGTGTGTGTGTGTATTTATACAAATTAAATATTGTAAATATAGTTTATAATTATAAATGCGTCCTTGTTTGCTGGAACATTTGAAAAAAATTTTAAAACTGCTTCAAATCACTCCTATCAGCATATGAGCAATCCGCGATGTAATTAATTTGGTATAAAATACATGAGAACAAGGTAGTAAGCTTATTGACAAGAATGTCAAATTCACATACAAGTGCAAAACAAAGCTATGACAACACGTTATCGGCGGTAGTTCAGAACGCAATTCGGTACACCATCTTTTCATAATTAAAATAATCGTCAATATTAATTGATAATAATTGATAATAATTAATCTTGTTAATGAGAAAACTAAAAAACGTAAACATTAGAGATTCTTATGCTCTTTAAATAGTACCATATTGAGCCCTGTAACGTTCAGCCACTTGTACAGCTGGCCTCACCTAAATGGTTATTGACAAATTGGCGTTTAAAATCGCTTTTCTACTTTGAAGCACAAAAGCTCAACGCGGAGAAGCGTAAATAGAATGTCAATGCATATTTTGAGGCGCAATCAGTATTTTTACTAAATTGTTAAAATTATTTCGATGATTAAAATTTGAGTTAAACTTTAATTTTAATTAATTTCTGAAGCGAAATATTGTTTAAAACAAGTGAGTAATAAGAGTTCTGAACAAATGTATTATAAATCTTAGTGCATAATTTAATAAACCGTGAAGTCCGCCGTGCCATATATTATGCAAGATATAGACTATATGCACTTGTATATAAACAAATCTGTCTATCTGCATTTGCTTCGATTATATGGTAAATTCGCTACTAAGGCACACACATACAAATAAGCAGGAAATTGTCGCATAAACTTTTTCATTGAAGTTTGTGTACTGTAAAGTCAACAAATTGTATACAAACTTGTGCATGAACATACATATATAGTATTTGAAGCTTATAACTACATAAAAGCTAGTCACTACAAATAATTATTAGATGTAAACAAAAACAATAATTAGACTTGCATTTATTAAAAAAAAAATAAAACTTAGGAAAACTTGAATGCAAGCGCAAGAAATTGAATAGGCGTAAACTAAGGCATGAAGAAATGAATACCAATACAAGTTTGACAAAAACATAAAAAATATTTAAAATTAAATATAGGTATATAGTAAAATTTAATCTATAAAAGATATAATTTTTGTATATTTGGTGTGATTTTTATATTTTTAATATGTGTTTTTAGATTTGATATATTTTTGTCATAAAAGCAGTTTTAAATTGCACTTTCAATGACATCTAGTTCCAAATCACTTTTATTTCAATCAGTATTATTATTATAATATTTTCCTCTTTGCTTGTAAATTCGCGTTTTTTTTTTGTTTTATGTTTTAATATAAACGAATTTGGAATATTTTCCTCTTTGCTTGTAAATTGACGTTTTTTTTTGTTTTATGTTATAATATAAAGGTATTTGGAATCAATATATACATATGTACATATGTATGTATGTACACGTCAGCGTAAAGAGCTGAACCGTTTTAGTCATGTCCGTCTGAATATACGCGAATTAGTCTCTCAGTTTTTGAGATATACAAACCGGCCAATCAAAACTTTGTTCTTGTAAAGAAACTTCTTTATTTGTGAAGGAGGTTAATGTTTCTTCTTTTTTTTTAAATTGTTATTTGTAAATTAATCGGAAAACATTTCGATAACTTTTCTTTATTTGACGTTTGTATGCCTATTCCATACACATAAATAAACTTAGCGTAAAATTATTTAAAAATACAAAGGCCTATTTGGTGCAATATTGTGATAACTTATAAGATTGTATTAGTATACATTTGCATTGCGGTTAATGTTCAGTTATTTTGTAAATTGTATACAAAGCATGTGTTTAAACACATATATAAATAAATATAATACATTTTACCCTGATCCTTCTTTGTAATTAGTTTGCTTTTTAAACGAACAATTTTTTTCTTATTGAATAACTCTGTTACTGTGTTGCTTTTTATTTTGTTCATTTGAGTTAAAAAAATTTCCGCCTATCCTAAAACTATTTAAAACGTTTTGCAAATATGCAAGGCTTTAATATTGAAAAATGTAAATTATCGAAAGCGGAATTGGGTGAATTCTAGTCATATAAGTTGTTGCACTGCTAGCGCAAAAATAAAAACGCCATCGGCAGTCAGCAATTTTAGAAAATAACTGTAATTAGTTAAGTTATTTGTTCAAATGTGAAAAATATTCAACAACACGCATTATAAAACTATTTATGTCTAATAAAAAAAACTATGTGTGTCTAAATAAGCGGGAAAGCATCTTAATTGTGTTGAAAGCATTCAGGTGGGTAAACTAAACGATCAAAATCAACTTTTTGTAGGAAAACTATTTTATTTTACGAGATATTTTCCGAAATTTGGCACAGATTATTGTGTACTGTATCGACAGAAAATATTCCTGAAGTAATTTTGAAACATAATCTGAATTGACTGTCCTTGGCCGGTTAAAAGTACGGGTCCGCCCCGTTTACTTAGACTCGATTATCATGAGAATGGACACAGATGATTTTCTAAGGTAACGGTATAATCTCCAAACGAATTGCTTAAATCGGACCACTATAGTATATAGCTGCTATACAAAGTAATCGACGAAATCAAGTTCTTGTGTAGATTCTTTTGTATGTGCGAAGCGTATTACCACTTCAGTGCAACCGGTTGCTGGTTTTTAGAAACAAACACAATATAGTGGTGGTGGTGAATTTATTGATTCTTATTACTGTACAATAAATACTTAGAAAATTCTATTTTACATACAAGTAGGCGGAGGAATATTAAGAAATAATAAAACTACACTAAATAATTAATAATAATTATGTATATACTTTTCTAAACGAAAATCTAAAACACAATTTGCTATTGTACGTTTGGGCAAGCGTTTGGTGTCGCAAAAAATATGGCATTAAACGGAAATTTTATTAAACCCGCTGTTTAATTTGTCCGCTTATAGCTCGTCAAGGAAATGATTTATATTCTGTAAATGATCGCCATAATCCGTAGCTTCACTGCCAACGAATGTGTCGTAATTGTTTAGTATTTCCAAATAGCTTAAGCGATCATCATGATCTTCATCTGTCGATACAAATAAATGATCGACCTCATCTGTAGCTATAGCCTCGCTATTCGGCACCACCCAGTTGAGTACTTCATTACCGGTTAGTAGACCATCCTCATTCTCATCCAAGTGATCGAAACGATCCTTTTCTTCAACTAACCATTCGCGGCTACGATCTTGACCTGCACTGCCAATATATTCCGCATAATCTATTTCACCATTATGGTTGGTATCTTTCTCCCGTAGCGTGTGTTCCAATACGATTGGTAACATTTCTGGATGTTCTTCTGGTGAATAAAAAAGCACATATTCTTTTGAATCCAATGCGCCATCTTTATTCAAATCTGCTGCATTGAATAGCTCCTTATCTGATTTAATCATTTCTTTCTCTTCATCGTAGCTATCGAAATCAATTAATTCCTTTTTTTCGTCTTCATTTTCCATTTCGAAAGTATCCTTAAGATATTCCTTCCATGTGACCTTTCCATCACCATCCGCATCGATTTCTTCCAAACGATCTGCTGCTTCCTCTTCACCAAGTTTTCTGTTTTTGTTTTTGAAATTGATATTAATTATTACATAACATATTTAAGTTATTAAATTTGTTTTTAGATATATTAATAGGTTTTGTTAATTTGTAAATACTTTATTATTAAAGCAATTAAGCGTATATGTATTTGGTTAGGGCTATTCTGACTAGCCAAAAAATTTAGAGTATTACATACATATATATCATAGAAATATTTTCTGAAAATTTGAAGTAAATCAGGTTTGTGTAAAACTTCAAAATGCTTTTTTTTTAATAGTGACCACTGTAACTTAAAAATCGCTAGGTAATTTCAATGAAATTATTATAACTTTTTGAAAACATGAAAAACTAATGCCTGGTCGAAAGAAAAAAAAAATTAACTCTTAGTTTTTTCCCCGAATATTTGGAAACCATTTTTCCAAGGGCGCCAGCTTGTTAATTTAACAAAAAGCTTCGAATAGGCCTAAAATGATGCTCTGTTAATGAAACAATTTGTTTTGTCTGATTGATTTTAGTTGAATCTCCAAGAATTAATTATGGTAACGGCAAGGAGCTTCGGTTGAAACTGGAACAACACAGACAGCGATTACTTTAAAATTATTACTTTTTTAATTTTGTCAAGTCGAAACTTTAGATAATTATGGTTGTACCTTATAAAATAAATTATTTACTGGACAAAAAAAAATTTGAAATTGTCTGACTACACCTAACCCCAAAGAAGATAATGAAAAAGAAATTCAAATTGTCTGATTAAAAGCAAAGGTAATGAATAAAGAAATTTGTCAAAAACATTTACAAAGCTTTTAATAAAAATATACATAATATTCGCTCGCTGATCTACATGTGTAACTACATGTATAATCATTTGTAATACTGGATAATATAATGTATGTGTATCTGTTTGTACCCCTATTATAATAAGAATAGACCAACGACATGGCAGTGAGGTTGATAAACCCATATATGTACCATACAAATTATGTAAGTTAATTTGAATTTTTACCGGCAAGCGGAGGCAACTAGCACGTGATTGTCGTGATGTTTTAAAATTTAAAGTAATATTTAGTGCTTTTTTAGAATGAAGATAATGAAAGCATTAATCAACAACATAAAACTCACTTAAAAGACCTTAAAATCCAAGCTTTTAGCTCATGACGCTCAACAAAGCCATCCTTATTTAAATCCATTAACTTTATAAGTACAAGCAATCGCTTTTTAGATTCCTCAGGTGTAAGTTTGTCGAATTCCTTTGCTTCTTTGAGGCTGCCTAAAAGAGGAAGGTAGAAAAACCGGTATACATAATTTTTAGTAAAATTACAATTCTAAAGAATGTTTATGCGGAAGTTTTTTGCCTCCATTCTTTCTCTTTAATAACTTATACAACATGTGTATGCATAAATAAGTTGGAAATAAAAGAAACACACGTGTATAAACAATTGACACGTCCCTTCAAAACGTTGGTAATGCCAACACCAACAACAACACAATCGTTGTGAGTTATAGGAAGCTAATTTATTCTTAAAGAATCTGCTCATAAATCCAGCAAGGTATTTTTTGTCATATTGGCAGTTTTTGCGCATTTATCTTTTATATTTAAACATCATATATCTAAAAAATTGTTTTATTAGAATTCAAAAAAATTTTGTAGACCAATTTAAATGCTTTTATGTCTGCTTTAATAGCGGAATGTTTAATGAATGTTAATAATTATTTAATGTTTTTAATAAATTGGTTTAGTAGCTAATAATAATTAAAGTAAATAAAGTAATATATGGAAAAATAATTTTTTGGCAATCTGATCATTTTGAAAATTTGAACTACCTATAAAAATACAATTTCCACTCACCTATTATTGCTTCATGATCAAATTCCACATTATGGTCACCGTCTTCATGATGATGTGCATCACGTCCAGCATATATTCCATCCTTAAGCCGTTCTTTACTATTATGTTTTTCGTGTTTATGAGCGTGTGCGACCCCTGCATACGCAGGTATAGAGTTAACAACTAGCACAAAGGCTAGCAACAAAAAGAAAATTCCTAGGTGCGACATTTTTCTATATGAATTTCACTTTAAACGTTCTTGTAGACCAAGGTCTTTGCCACTTGTGTGTGCGACTGTTTTTCTCTGTAGATTTAAATACACTAAGCCTATTTGAGTAAAAGGAATTTGACTTCGTCACCACTTTAAAATTCGAATACTTGAAATATTTATATTGGCAATATGGTACTTTCAAGGTGCTGTTATTAAGAAATATTCTCTTTGGTTTATATATTCACTTTGTAAACTTCATTTGCTATTATTTTCAATATTAATGCCACACGGTTAATTTGCAAACAAATGTAAAATGCTCTCAATTGCCCGCTACAGCTGCTGATCGCTCATCAACTGTCTCGCAGCATATACATTGAAATTAGGGAGCGTATATATGGAAATTTATGTAACTATATGCAAGCTCTGGCTACCGGCGATAATGCTCCTCACTGAAAAATTGAGTTAAGACTAAAATATTGTATATTTTCTTTTAGTGATGTATAGATATTTTCTATAGTTGCTCTTCGTACTACAGCATCCTGTAGGTATATAATATAAATAATAGCATGGGTGTATGTATATAAAACTGCACTGCTAAGTTTCCGATGCCATTCGGTATTGTAGTTTTATTATAACATTGTTTTAATATTAGATATTTTACCTTCGCGTAAACCTTTTAATGGTTCTTCCGTTACTTTCATGAATGGTAGAACAGCCATTCAATTGATTAAAACTACACTCATATTATCAGAATATATACCAAATGCTTATTTTTATTATTGTTTAGTTATTTTTGTTCTTGTTGACTCAGTTATCTGTTTGTTTATATATGAAAACATGCGCGAAAAGAAAAGAATGAAAACATTAATCGGAAGGCTCTTCCGACAACAACAGGGATGTTATGTTCCTTAATTTTTTTATCGATAAAATGTTTTGAAATTAACTAAATTTACATTACATTTGTATAAATCTTGTAAATAATGAGTGCCAGAAATTTAAAGAAAACAAATATTTAAATATTTAATTATAGAACAATAGAATGCAACAAAAAACTTTATTATAAGTGAACCTTTCGGCTAATATTTTTGTATTCTCCGTTAACGAGAAATTTATTAAATTAATAATACAGATGTTTAGCCGTCAGTTTTTTAATAATTAACTTTTCAGATTAATTGTGGTATATGACAATAATTAAAAATTTTAATCGGTCCTTTGTGGACAAAATTCTTACGATTTATTATCGTTTTCGATTACATTTTCTATTTTGCAATAGCAACACTGAATATTGAGTTTACCCTTAATTACGTGGCAGCTCGATAGGCTATAGACGATGTCTAGAAATGCTGCTGTCAATTTCGCAAGCAGAGACTTCATATTTTGTATGATTAGCAATATTTTTTGAAATATAAATTTTGAAATCAAATGTCAATTTAATATTTGACAGCTGTTGTCATTTCTGCAGAAAATTATGGTCAGGAAGGAGAAATGCCATGCAGGATGTTTGAGGTTTGGTTCCGTAAATTTATATTTAGCAAAGTAATAGCCATAACAGAAATTTTATAATAGTATAAATCTAAATACCATACATATGTACATAATAATTGTTAGCATATGTAACTGTTTGTGCATATTTTTTTTTGTTGAGTTGGTAAATGGACATTCCGTAATTCCCAATTTTTCTAAGATATATATACATTTGTCGAAAAAGTAGATTTATTACATTTTCCATTTTTCTCAGCTCACTGCGTTTCTAACAGATATATGTATCCAATGCAATTTTTATAATGATTATTGCATGATAACAAATGCCCACACAAAAATATTGCCAGTGGAGATGCGCGTTATTATTTATCCATTTTTGTTATATTATTTCTGACGTTTATGTAGAAAATTTTGAGTGAGAATCAGTAATAAGCCATCTGAAAAATACTATTAAATTAATAGAAAATCTGGTGAATTCGGGGTTTTTCAACAAAAATTTTGCATTTTGGTATAACAAATATTTATCTAAACAAGAGCACAACCATAAATTAACAACCACGAATGCGGTGAAAAACTACAATAAATATTAATAAAGTGAGTCAATCAAAGCAGCGTAATTTTATCTAAATTAATATTTTATCATAGCTACAGTGAATTAAAATGATTTGTGCTTATGAGGTTGCATAAATTAAATTGTGAAAGTTGCGACCAATGCTCTTGCAATTAAAAAATTGGACAGGTCGAAAGAGAACTGGTTATTTGGTTATTCATTTTGACTTTCAGACTTTTTTTTGCAGCCAAATATACAACAAGCTTTTACCATGCAGTACAGCACTTTATTGTTAAAAGTGAAAAGAATATATTACTGTTTCCTGAATATTTTATAGGTTGTTTTTAGTGGTGCTATTAAATATTAATATAAAGCTTATCATCAGAAATCATGCAAACAAAATATGTATGTGCATAATGTATCAATTTATTATGACCAATAAAAAAATGTTCTTACGTTCTCGCTGGAGGTAAAAAAATGTTGGCATAGGATAAGAATTAGCTAAACTTGCGCCTAATCAAGGAAAGCGGTAGCAGTACATACAATTTAATATTTATTTGATATTACTTACTTCCAAACACGCAATATAACTGTCATGCAATATTGTCCGTCTAAATAATTAAAGCGAACTACATACATATGATTGTTCGCAAGTGAAACATTTACTACTTGCATTTTTATACCTTGAATAGGGTACATAAAGTATGCCAAAAAGTCTGTAGCAACAAGAAGGAAACGTTGAACCCTTAACTCGGACATGTCTGCGACTAGCTAATTACTTTTTGAGATATCGACGCACGTCATTTTCTCGCCAAGAAGCTGTTAATTTTTTGGAATCGCCGATATCGGACGAATACAGCATATAGCCATTATACAAACTGAACAAAATTCAATCCTTCTAGAAAACCCTTTTTATTTGACAAGATATCTTCATGTCAAAAGCAATGATACAATTCCCTGAAGAAATTGTTTAAATCAGACTGTAGAATGTTTTTGTTTTTGAGAAGGGTATAATAGTTTTTGTGCAAAAAAGCCTGGTCTAAAAGCTTTAAAACAGCATATATACTTTATAGCATATCGTAACTACTGAATAAATTATTGAAAATCAGTTAGTTTAGAAGCTTTGTCGTGATTGTTTGAAGGTGTTCGTAGTTTTCGCACACGTTTGACTATCAGATTTAAAAGCGTTTTACTTTTGTTTGCTACCTGAATAATTTATGGCAATTTACTGACTTACGATACTCAATTCATTACGTTACTCAATAAAGTGATTGACTGATTAATTGATACTTAGGTTTCTTCGCCGTCGCTATTGTAAAAGTGTTCTCACAATTAGAGTATAGCTGACGCCATCGTTATTGGACAAATGCCTTACATTATCATACGCGGCAATTTAGCGTCATACAGCCATAAATATCCCTGGCGTGTCTTGGTTTCCGGCCTAAAAGGTAAAAAATAAAAACCTATGAACGCATTATGTATGTATGTATGTTTTTTACTCAAATATCTTGTTGTAACTCTTTTGTTGCTGTTTTGATTTTTTTCTACTTGAAACATGCTAATTATCTTAATCAAATCGCTAAAAGTTTTGTTTATATTTTTTAAATTTTTTACCCTTGCAACCTGTTGCTACAGAGTATTATTATTTTGTTCATTTGTTTGACTGCCCGTGCAAGCTGTAATTTGAGTAAAAATTGAGATATCTTGATGAAACTTGGTACACGTGTTTCTTGGAACCATAACAATGCCATAGATGGGCGGAATCGGAATATCCGTCACCCACAGAAACTTGATCGAAACCGATATATACAAAATTGTAATTTGGTGCAATGTGTCAGAGTAGAAAGAAGCATCTGTGATTTTAAATATTCTTAATTTTATCCATTTAAACTTCGAATAATACATGTTGGACTTCTTCGCAACGTCTTTTTTTTTAATAAAATTAGCCAATATCAAAAAATATGCCTCCGACTTTGGCTTTTCAAAATTGCGAGAGTATAAAATGTTCGGTTACAACCGAATTTATCTCTTACTTGTATTCATTGCTTTTACTTCACAGAAGCAATTAGTGTCTACCATAGGCTATGATAAGGTTATATATACAAATAATGAGTATATGTACCATATACATATGTATGTAGCAATGTGCACGTTCCAGTTTATCGCAGGTGTGTGACATTTTTATACGGTAGCTACAGAATGATTAAATAGTTTATACATATGTATTTATATGTACCTGCTAGAAGTGTGCACACTATAACGAAATTGGGAATAGCTAAATGCATAAAAATACTTATTTCAAATATTACATTATTTTTAATGGTATACACTATTGAAATACGAAAAAGGCAAAAAAATGGTAATTTTCAGAAATTTCACGTTAGGTGTGTCCCATAAAAATCCAATAAATAACCTTAATGCGGTTAAAATAACTAACCTATGTACATAAGTATGAAGATATGTATGTATGCGCAGTACCTTTGGGCTTTCTGCGCGTGTTTAGATACACGTACTTAATGTTAACCAACTGATATGTAAAAATGATATTTCGTATATACATATGCACAGTTGTTCATAAAATAATAGAAGTGCCAATTTTAAAAATGTATTTATTATATATTTTCTGGATCACATGCAATTGATGAGGTACAATAGCCGTACACATAACGGGATATTAACATTAAAACACGGAATACATTTTTAAGATTGTTATTTTTCGTTCTAGTTATCGGAGACCATTATTATTGCTTTCCAACAAAAATAAAAATTAGACACCTAGTCCTTGTGACGATCCCGATATAGGGTTACAGAACAAAAAGTCCACGAAAAGTACCGCTAGTGATAAAGAAACTCAAGGCAATTTGCAAAAAAAAAAAAATATTAGCTATTCAGTGAAATATTAATTATTTTATTGTCTAAAGGTTTGAAACCGCTTTAATTTAAAATTTTTTAGACTTTTCCATACTACATAGAATACTTCTAATTTTATGTAGAACTAGTTTTTCCGTTGATTTAATATAAACTGTGATATAACATGTTATTTACACTCAATTGAAATATGTATATACAAACATATGGACTATGGAAATATTAATACATACATACATAATTAGTGAATATGTGTACATACATACATAAGTATGTACATATGTATATCTAAAATTTTTGTGACAAAAAAACTTTTTCTTATATAAAATTTAAAAATTCCTTTTATTTATGTGTCATTCCTATTTTTTTGTGAACAACTGTATGTACTAAAGTCAATTTATATACTGTTTTCACCCATGCAATATTTTGCAGTAAAATACACTGAATGACGCACCGCCGGCAAATGACATGAGCAAAGAACAGGAGAAAACAAGCAAAACAAATCAACATGAAACAAAATTAAAACAAAAATTAAATAACGCAGCCAAACAACAATTTAATAGCAGCTCAACTGCTTGCCAACTCTATCCGAATGGAGAGAGGAGCATTCACTTCAATTTTATTTAATGCCAATTCATTCCATTCACGGACGTCGTTTAGTGATTTTGTGCCATATGCTGGCTAGTTCCCAGTAAAAGTAAAAGCAGCCGCAGCTACAAATCAATTTACCATATATGTAATATCAGTGTACTTGTGGAAAAATCTAAAAATATTAACATTTGAATTTTACATTGCTGTTTAGTCCATTTGCAAATCTTCAAATGCTTCTATTCGTACGTCTCGCCGATTGACTTGTTAAATCTAAGTTCATGCGCTTTGAAATTGCAAAACAAGAAAAATATTTCAATTAAAATCGAAAGTGTATTTATGTTTTTGCGTATTAAGAATAACGTTGACTATACAAATTTTACATTTGCAATACCGTGCAATTTGTGTGAAACAGAAGAAAACACCTTTTAGAAAGAGATCGTGACGATTCACTTGTTTTGCAAATTAAATACGTTCATAATACGAAGGCTAGTGCGTGTGAATGACTTAATTTTTTCGTTTGCTTTTGTCAATTACTGCATTTTTCCCTAAGAACGTTCATACCTGAGTATGTTCATTTACATATGTACTTATATGTATGTAATTATGTAAATACTCATACACTGTGCTGCTAAACTTTTCTTTGACACAAACGTCAATGAACTCCTTGATAAAATTCGATATATCTTTGAATACTTCGTATAATTTTGTGTTGTGTCCGCAAATATGTATGTGGACATTTTATTGATTCCTGCGATGAAGTAATCCTTCGCCCTGAATTCGATCGAGACCTACAGTTGTGGCCAAGCACCAACACCACCCTGCTAATTACAATCGTCACTCATTGTGATGACATCACTTGTGATTTTGCTTTAAATTTCTTTATTATATTGTTTAAGTCTGCTTTTGTTCGCTATTCTTTATCTATCACTCGTGAAATTTTATACTTGCTTGTATTGTGCAAAGCTTTTTTCGTTGTTTATTTGGATCTTAATTTTTCAATATCGCAAACGAGTTTCCAAACAAATTTGCTGGCATTTTTATTTTTACGAAAGCTCCAAAAATTATTGTTGTTTTTAATACAAATCGATTTGTTATTTCTACGTTTATTTCTTAAAAATGTTTTAATATTTTCCCATTACAATAAAATTAATGTTTTTTATATATTTTACAGCGGATGAAATTGAGCAGTTGAATAAATTTTCATGTGGCGGTTACAGTGATGAGACAACAATAGTTTATCTGGTGCATCCATGTCGAATTTTATCAGCGCTTGAGGTACATATGTACATAAGATTTACTTAATTTTGTACACAACATAATGCAAATATTTTAAGAACTTTATCTTTTATCCGCAAATTTGTTCGGTAAATAGAAAATTGCAAAGTATGAAGGATTGGATTTTATAAGAAGCTTGTATTTCGGCAGAAGTTCCGGAGGAAAGAAGAGTTTTATACTTTAATTAATATTTTGGATTTTTATATCTTATCTCACAAACTACTAAAGCTATTTCAACCCAACTTGCTAAATGAGTAAAACAGTTATTAATCACTCCCACTCCCCATATAACGGTTATGTTGAAAATTACTAACAGGAAATAACTCCGTCGAAGGCATTTAGTTTTACACCCGCGCTGGTACGGAAGCGTTTTATAGGGGTCGGTATCAAAATTGAACAATGTGTGGCACCGCTTTAGGCGAAGTATTTTATGTCAGGAACCTAATCGACTAATTTCAACAATATTTGGTGCGTGACAAGAACCTCGGCTACTTCCTATATATAAAAATTGTAAATTCCATATGAATATTTCACTTTACAGCATATAAATCAAGTGCTAATAAAGTGATAGAAATATAGTATAATCGTTGTTGAATATTTAATGCAATCAGCGTACAACGTTTTCTGCCCTCAATATACTCTATATAGCGATTTCCGACTTTTCATATGATGTAAAATCATTTATCCCTTATAAATATTAATTCCGATGCTCTGGTTGTGGTTTTCCTCATCAACTCAATGTATTAAATTTATCATCTTCGGTTGAATTTATGTCATATATATCTTATTTGAGTAGCATTTTCATATAATTTTCGCTGACACGAAGTAAAATATAGCATTAAAACTAAGTGAGCACATGACCTTCAACAAATTAGTAAGATACCGAATTTAATTGATTTCCATTCACGATTTCGTCCAATAATGGATTTTGAATTCTTTCACAAAATTTTTTAATATGAAATTTTGCCAACACCTGTAAGTATTTTCCCCGGCTGTGATCCATGCTAGTTGCAAGAGTATGAAATATTCGATTACACTCGAACTTAGCCCTTCCTTACTTGTTAATATTTTTCGTTTATTGCGTTCGGGTGTGTCATGTTATTCTTAATGAGTCCAGTCTACTCAAACCGCTGTCATTAACATGACTATTCATTTTTTATGTAAATGTAAATGTAGATGTTGCTGACGACTGTCATTTGTGGGAACCCAGTTATTCATTTTGGTTGGTCAGAATTAAGCCATTTCCTTGTAAATTTTATAGCATCTTTTATTCTTATTATTCCGCGGTGGCCTATATATTTCCATATTTACGGTATTATTAGAATAAAATGAGGTTATTTAAGTTTTTTGTTGTAACAAAAATGACAATACAAAATATAAGTTCGTAAAAGCGACGCAAATGTTCTTCCATGAAAAAGAGTGATTAAACATATTAGAAACAATTTAAAATATAGTAAACTAATAAATTTAATGAAATGTTGATATTAACGCACACTGTTATATATGTATATATATAAAATATATATAAAATACAGTTTAATCTTTCAATATATTTCAACTAATTTTCGTTTGTATTTAGATTTTAGGTTTTCGTGTGGTCGCTTCTTCCTCAACATCCGTTAAGCAGGACTACAACGAGTATATGTGGACTATGCGCAAAGAGTTCCACGAACCAGAGCCGCTAGAAACAGAATCCGTTGTGCGTGAGAATCTTTCGAATATAGGACGCGAAGCAGCTGGTTTGGGCAGCTATCACAAAGTTGACTCGCCTGAATAAGAAATTAAATAAAGTAAACATAAAATATACATACATATGTAACTCTATATGTGATTTCTAACGAAAGCTCGTGACTAGCCTCTGATCTCCCCGCCACGAGAAAAACATATGCAAAAAGTCAAAAGGAGGTGGATTAAAGAGATTGAACAACAACAAAAATAACGTTGCATCACGAAAAAGTACGCGCGCAAAGTTAGAACAAATTAGTTTCAACAAACGAGTGCAATCGAAACAGTTTTACTAATTACAGAATACAACAATATCAAAAGCTATCGCTGTGCTTAACGCGCATAGTAGTGAAAGAAGAAAACATAATTTAGAAGTAATTTTGTTGAAATCATAAAAAAGACTTTAGAAGAAATTAAGTTTTACACTTTTAATTTCTTCGTTTTTTGTTTTATTATTAAATTGCATTTAAACTAAATTTTCCACCAACCAAAGCATAGTGACAAGTTGAACAAAAACTAAAGAAACAAGTGTTGCAAAAAAAAATGGACGCCCAAATACCAACACAAGCGCCCGCACAACCTGTGCCCGCAGAGGCGCAACCCGCCCCCAGCAACCCGAACACCAATATCGGTGCTGCAGCAGCAGCCGTTAATTACGTCACCACCACAGCTACATCATCGGTGGCTGCCCAGACGGCGACCTCAACAAACTCCGTGCCGAATTCGGTGGCGAATGTTGTTACCATACCCGTACCGATTGTACAAAACGAAGAGAACTACACATATGTGACGGTGAAGGGCTCGTTGCACGATCGCTCATGCGCCGTGTTCGGTCTTAACGATACGGAAATCCAAGCGTTGTCCAAACGTTTCGGTAACGGCTTAAAGGGTGCCGTGAATGGTGTAATGGTAACGATTCCACCGATGGATATGGTAAACACATTGGCGCAATTGAGCTATAAAGTGATTTGTAGTTGTGGTGAGGCGGAGATCAGTTGGACTATGCAACGTGAAATTTAAACCACCCTTCTTCGTAGCATGACAGCCGAACAACTAAAGTTTAATACTTATTGAAATTTGCAAATTTAATTGTTAACAAAAAGACATAACCGACAGATTTACATAAATGCTATGCTACACAAAAAGAATAATGAAAATATCTAGTGTATTCAACAAATATTTAATACTAAAAACATACGTATAAAACTAAAAGTTTAAGAAAATTGTAAACATATTATTTTTCTTTGTTAGGAGTTAAAAAAAAAAAACTTTTTTCCAAAACCCCAAAAATAAGTGTTGAATTTCTCATTTAGCTAAAAGCGAAATTAAAAACGCAAATTGGTTCACATCATAAACATTGAAAAGCACACATTAGAAATATACATACATAAATCGAACAAAATTCAAAAGAACTTAAAAAGTAAAATTATAAACATTTAGTAAAAATGGATCAACATGACGCGGATCACTGCAAGTGTCACAAGCAGGCGGCGCCAGCGCAACAAACGCTAACTGATATGGAATTCGATCGCGGAATCTGGAATGCAGGTGCGATTGAACGAAATTCAAATAAAACTTTAAAAACAATCTTTCTATAATATTAACTAGAGCATTTCTATAAAAAAAAACGTGACTTCGGTTTGCACCGAAGCTAGTATACCCTTCACAGGTGCATTTCTTATAGCATGAAAGTGTATAAAAAGACCTCTAATTTGATTTTGATTGATCAGTTCGTACGGGAGTTACATGCTATAGCAGTTCGATCTGAACAAATTCTTCGGGAATTATACTGTTGCCTTGGAGAATAATCCTTGCCAAATTTCATGAGGATATCTTGTCAAATGCAAAAGTCTTCCATATAAGGGCTGAATTTTTATCGACCAGTTTGTGGTTGTTCTTATTGTTGTTGTTGTAGCGGCAGAAAACACTCTTGAAGTAATTTCGAGGCATGGTGCCGACTTGACAGTCCTTGTTCGGATAAAAATCCGGATCCATTCCGATAACTTAGACCCGACTGTTGGTAGTTGTTGTAGCGGCAGAAAACATTCCTGAAGTAATTTCGAGGCATAATGCCGAGTTGACAGTCCTCGGCCGGATAAAAATCCGGGTCCGTTCCGATTACTTAGACCCGACTGTTTGTAGTTGTTGTAGCGGCAGAAAACACTCCTAAAGTAATTTCGAGGCATGATGCCGAGTTGACAGTCCTTGGCCGGATAAAAATCCGGATCCGTTCCGGTTACTTAGACCCGACTGTTTGTAGTTGTTGTAGCGGCAGAAAACATTCCTAAAGTAATTTTGAGGCACGGTGCCGAATTGACAGTCCTTGGTCGGATAAAAATCCGGATCCGTTCCGATTACTTGGACCCGACTATCGTGGGAACGGTTTTTATGGTTTCGATTAGCACGCTTGTACACAGACAGTCAGGCATGTCTAAATCGACTCATTCTTATGTTTTATAGGGTCTCCAATGTTTCTTCGCTCACTTGTGAATTAGTAGGTTAGTCTCGTTTAAAATCTTCTTTTATCGGTTTACTTTTCTTTCCCTGCAGCCATCTACAATGAGCCGGAGCGCGTGCGCAATTTCATTGGCCGCGGCAAATCCATGGACCGCGATGATTTCGACTACACTGCGCTTCATTATGCAGCGCGCAATGGCAACGTGGAAATATGCAAAATGTTAATCGAAGATGGCAAAGCCGACGTGGATGCCATCACCAAGGCGGGCGCCACAGCCTTGCATCGCGCTGCCATGATGGGTAATTATATATATTGCACGCCATTAATTAATATTCCAATTAAAGAAATTTTGTGTTGCTGTTTTAGGTCATCTAAATGTTGTGAAATTACTGGTTGCTGCGAAAGCTAATCTCCAGCTGCAAGATGAATACGGGCAGACTGCGCTGCATCGTGCTGCTATCCGTGGACACTTGGATGTTTGTAAATTTTTGTTGGAGCAGGATCCGAAATTGAAGGAAATCAAGGATAAGAAAGAGAAAATCCCCTACGAATATATAATGGAGAATGCCAACGACGATTTCAAAATATTACTTAAGCCTTAGAGTCGAAGTGAAGGAGCATACAAAGTAACTAAAGCAAACAGAAAATGCGACCGAAGCATAATTAGTTGAAAAAAAGTATCAAGCAAAGACGCAAAAGCGAAATCTTAGCTGCATTTTTACACAGAGGCATACATTGATTTCGATGTGGTGCAATTTGGTTACATACATATATACATACATATGTATGTATATGTATATTAATCCGTTTTGTAGTATTTTATTAGTTTAAAATATAAGAAAACTGCATTTTATTTAGGAAACCAAATACATTTGTTTCGAAAGCATTGTTGGAATAAAAGTTTGGCATTTTAGATATTTGGATGTATTGCAATGTTTTATTGACTCGATTGCTTAATTGGAACTTTGGCCTTACAAATGTAGCACACGCTCACCTGTTGACGTTTATTTTTTGTTTATTAATTAAACTACAACTTTATATTACTCGTATGTATATGCTATAATATATTTTTAACTACACGCTACGAGATCTTATTAATGTGATGAGGTTGGAATTATGTGTTTGTTGCACCTATTGAGCTTTTATCATGTATGTAACCATTTATATGCGTATATATTACATACAAACTACATACATACATATGTATGTATGTTGAGTTGTATTCAAAATGTTGTATTTTATATTTACTTTTCTTAAAACACTGTATAAATGATGTGAGAAAGTTTAAAAATCATTTTTTAAAATACATAATTGCATTTCAAAAACGAATAAAATTTGATATCTATATATAAAATTTTCAAAATGATAATTATGCATGTTTGTTATTCTTCTGCTGTATTCTACAATGCATTTCTACTATGCGACTACGGTAGAACAACAACTTCATAGTAAGTAACTATGCTTATTTTTTTTGTTAACATTTAGTTTCAAATGCAATCTTTAATTGGGGTACCTCTATGTCGATAAAAGGGTTTACCTAAGGAACACTTGAAATGTGCCGCACCTATTACTAAATGTATTTATGCTTTTCTTTAAAACTATGTACATAAATATGTAAGTATGTATGTTTTGTTTCTTTAAACCTTAAGTGCATAAGAGCCTTTTCCCGGACTTCAATTGCAAGAAATATAAGTTTGCTCTAACAACGGCTTGTCAGCTCATAAAAGGGGTTAGGAGATGTCAGAATTTTCAAAAAAATCGAATTAGCATTTTCTTAAGGGGTTATATACAGTTAGAATTTTCTAAAGATCGATTTTTTTTTAATTTTATATTTTTAATGTAAATATATTTTAGATTACACACAAAAAGTTTCATATTGCTCCTGTGAATATTTTTGAAATTACACGCAAATTTTATAAGCCGTTTCAGAGTGCTTGGAGGTATAAGACCAAACTTTAAACGCGTTTTTCTCAAAATCGTGTTTTCAAAGTCGGTGCAACCAACATTGCTCGTAAACGGCTTAACTAAACCGTTTAGGATCAAGTTTTAACACGAGCTACTTAAATATATTTGTTTAGTATTCAAACGAAGATTTTTTCTCACCGAAAAAAATTTGTTTTTATAGACAATTAAAGGCCGAAATTTTGGTCAAATATCGATTTTTTGTTCTAGGAACCATCATTATGTCAAAAAATTTAATTTTTCTTATTCCTTCGATTTGCTTTACTAGATTTAACATTACTTTAACGAAATCTGTTTGGTTTTGAAGTTATTTGTTTTTTAATTTCAGCGGATCCAGTTCAGAGATATAGTGGTCACTGTAAAAGATCTTTTTGTGAGAGGAGTTCCCGGAGATTAGCAGTAGTTTCCAAGTAAATATTTTTACCAATATTAAGTCTTAAAATACAGTTAAAAGATGCCATAATAAGTGTAAAAATTTTTGGATCAATCAAATTAAAAGTTTTGTCAGAAAAAATTCTGGAAAATTCGCTTTTTTCGCTTCTAACTGTATATAACGCCTTAAAGTGTAGCAACTTAGAAATATTCTCTGTGTAGATCCGACAAATAATTTTCGAATTACTCGATAAATAGAAAAGGTGCATTGAATGGTCTGTAACGTTCGTGTAAACCTTCAAATGCGTTTTTCAAAACTATGGTTTTTGAATTTTAGACTACTGTAGCTCGAAAACCGCACGGTAGATTTCAATGAACTTTAAACAGATTTTTGAAAACATGAAAAACAATTGCCTAGTATTTTTATAATTTCGATAAATTATTAACGATTATTTTTTTTCAAAAATTTGAAAAAAAAGTGATTACAGAGACCACCATTTTGTTAATTAAAAAAAGCATCGACCAGACACTAGATTTTCCATCAAAAAAAATTATTTTTTTGTGCGTTTGATTTTTGATGAATAGTCAAGGATTAGCAATGGACACCTCAATAAGCTTCTGTTGGAGCTGGAGCAACACAAACAGCCATTACTTTTAAAATTATTAATTTGTTTGTAAAATTTCTGGAAGGCAAGTCAAAGCCCTATATAATGATGCTATAAAATTAAAAAATAAAATCATTTACTGGCAATAAAATGATTTGAAATTGGTAATTTTTCATGAGTCTGACTATAACCTAACCCCTAACCTAATTGACGAGCTGTTCAAACCGCCATGCTTTAATAATGCCTAGTCTATCGTATGCTGATCGAAAAATACCAACTGATGACTGGAAGTAAGTTTTGAAACTTACAATATCAATATATGAATACGTTAATATTTCGTAATCAACTTTGAAAAGCGATCATTTAACTCATTCTACATTATTTTTAGGTTAAGTGTACCTTCAATCCAACCCTTTTACTCATATTTAATGACTCTCAGTAATATTAAAGTTGGGTACCACACATACGCTGAGTTTACTCGTTCGTCAACCCAATATTACTGTGTGAAATCCTATCTTAATCCTAAAAAAACTTTACGAACTATCCACTTATACCTATATAACAGCCTTACTTTTCATGCTAACCACCGCCATCCACATTACAGGTATTTTTCATCACAGACGCGCAGTCATCGAACTCGTATAAATACTTTTGAAGTATCTTTGGTACACCCAAAAGACTTATCATACGACTCAAACTCGATTCACGCTTCGTTGTTGAGTATCGTTGTCTCATCACGGCCGAACCACTGAGCAGGCCTAAAAGTTGATTCCTTATCACAATACGACATAGCGACTGCAGTGACAAGGGTGTGCTGCGCAACCGAAACATTTCCACTTCGAAGTGACGTCGCTCGTCGGTCCATTTATTGGCTAATTCGGTACGCAGTATTGGGAATTTGTAGCCAGTATGTACTATAAAGCATAGAAAATATAATAAAACTATTTCCTTTTTCATTTAAGCTACGAAATTATTCGCTCACCCAGCAACTTGGCGAACTCCAATGCACCCGACGCATTTGTAGCGCGCAAATGATTGATGCCATGATCGCCACACACCTGTGTTATGTCCACGCCCTCTTTGACCAAAAACTCGGCGATATCGAATTTGTTGAGCATAACAGCGCGCGCCAGTGGCGTCTGACAATACGGAATGTAACACGACCACGACATCGATGTAAATGAAGCACACATCCAACGCCCCTCACTATGCGCGAACAATATGCGCGCAATGGGTATGAAGTCCTGTACGGTATCTATATATTGCACGGCGATGAGCAACTCGTTTTCGACGGTGTCAACTATCGTGTTGCCCTGTGATTGTTGCGCCGTGGCCACGCGCAGCAAGAATTCCAGCATGTCTATCTTTTGGCTGAGTATCGCAATCAGAATGGGTGTGAGACCATCCTTGTTGCGCACATTCAAGCTATCGCCATGGCTGATTAGGGTCTCAGCCATCTCGCGCATGCTGTAGCGTACGCAATGGTGCAGCAGGTAATGGGAAGTGATGCGCCGTGCGCCACGTTGCAACAAGCGCACTGTGAGCGGCACATTATTCTGCACCACCGCGTAGTAGAGCGCGTTGCGTCCCTCCTTGTCCTGCAGGTTGATGCGTGCGCTGCGCTCGATCAGTGTCGCCGCAAGACCGTCCAGGTTAGCCACTATGGCGCATATCAGCGGCGTCTGATCGATGTCATCCGTTTCGTTGATATTCATATTTGTTTGCAAAATAACATTGGCCTGTAACGAACGCATTTTTTATTAGCAGAAATTATAAAAACGTATCAATGAGCTTACCACTGCCACGGAATGATTCCTTATAGCCAAATGCAGCGCTGTTTCACCGGTGTTTAGCGTCTTTAAATTCGGATTGGCGCCGTGTTTCAGCAGCATGTGCGCCACTTCCGCATAGGCCACGCCCACATGTAATGGTGTGTAACCGTCACTATTAACGGCATCCACTGTGGCGCCGTGTGAGAGTAGTACACGCACACATTCTACGTGTCCACAAGCTGCGGCATAATGTAGCGGTGTCATCAGCAGCGCATCTGCGCGATGTACATCTTGCTGGTGTCCGCAGTTTGTGGCGATAGCGTATGGCTCATCCATGCGCGTGATAATGGCACCGGTACGTTCGAACGTTTTGGCATAATAATAATAGAGGGAAGTTTCTTCAGCATCCTGTGCTACGTGCTCTCCACTACTCTGCTCACAATCGTTGCAGTTTTCGATAAATTCATCCTCCCACTCGAGGTTATCCATGCCGTCCGGGGTGCACTCTGTTTCCATTTCAAATGAGTTTGAGTGGTCTGTGTACCGAAAAATGGAGTGATATATGTATTAGATTTAGAAGTATAAAATTTTTAGATACTGACAGGACTGAAGTCCTGTAACAATCCTAAACGCTTGGAAATTCTAGTACACATTCAATTGTCTCAATGGTATATTTATCGCATCCAAAGATTGCCGCTTCGAAACACCAATTAATTCGAAGTCTCTTTACAATCTGAACAGAGTACATTATTTGTCACGAAGATTGTAACACCCAGACCCAATCAAATATATATGACTAGCGTGACAAGTTGAGTCGATTTGACAATGTTCATATGTCTGTATGCATATATCCGAAGAAGTCACTTAGTTTATGAGATATCGATCTAAAATTGTCGACACATTCTTTGTTTCGCAAAAAGCTCCTCATTTGTCGGAACTGATAAACTAATCGATCGAAATCTAGTATATAGTAGAAACATTTACATTTGTGAAAGGTATTATAGATTCGGAGGAAAGGAAGTTAACGTTTTTCTACTCTTGCAACATGTTGCTACAGAGTATAATAGTTTTGTACGCATTACCAAAAACTAATCGAGATAGACATAGGATTATGTATATACTTATAAATGATCAGGCTGACGAGACGTGTTGAAATCCGGGTGACTGTCTGTCTGTCCCTCCGACCGTGCAAGCTGTAATTTGGGTAAGAATGAAGATTTTTTAATGGAACTTGGTGAAAAAAGTATGACTTCGTAGATGGGCGTAATCGGATCAATGCCACGCCCACAAAACCGAAACCAATAAAGAACTCTATTTTGGCACAGGAGATCGCAGGGGCAAGGGGCATCTGTGGGAAAAAAAGTTTTGAAGAAGCTCAAGCTACAACAACCTAATTCGCCCTGCGCAAATATTATAGGAACTCCTTCCGACAGTGTGAAAATGGATGAAATTGGATGATAACCCCTCCACTGCCCACATAACGGTGCTGCTAAAAACTACTAAAAGTGCCTAAGGAAGTATGAGAGAGCTTTATAGGAGCCTGGATAAAAATTGGACGATGGCTGTGGCCACGCCCACTTTTAGGTGAAATTTCCGATCTCGGGAACAGATCGGCCGATTTAAACCAACTCACATGACATTCTCATGTTACAGTGTGAAAATGGGCGAAATCGGACTACAGCCACGCCTACTTCCCATATAACACAATTTTCAATTCCCTTTGAAACTTTCACTTTCCTATATACAAATCAAGCCTTTGATGTATGCCAGCTTATGAACAAAAATTGTAAAAATGGAACCAAAACTGTTCAAGCTCCTGGGTACCGAATATGTGGACTTCAGTATATATAGTTGACTTTTTACTGAAAATATCGGTTAATATATGAGTTATACAATTGAAATTTTAAGAGAATCCTTTCCTGATGATAGTATATCTTTGTATCAAAAATGGTTTGAGGAGGTTCAATACTTCCCTTTGCTCCCATATTCCTAATACGAGGGCTGCTATATACATATATTCTGACCTAGGGCAACACTAAGTGTTGCCAGGTGCAATCTGACATTTCCATTGGAAAGTTTGACATTTTTTAGCATAACATCACTCAGAACGTTTTGTCATTTAATCGTGAATTGTTTTATTTACAGGGAATCAAAAAATTCATCTCGGCCAAAAAATAGAATTAACTCGTGAACATTTTCGAACGATCATTTTTCACAACTTTCGACGTGGATTATCACGACAAGAGTGCATCGATGAACTAAAATCATTGTATGGCTATGAAGCACCATCCTACAGCACTGTGAAAAACTGGCACAACGACCTCAATCGTGGCCGACGCTCGCTCAAAGACGAATTCCGTGAAGGTCGTCCAAAAACGTGAACTGCTAATGCAAGACCGTCATGTAACATACCTTCAGATAGAGGCATGCCTATGCATTTCTCCCACCAGCATACATTCGATATTGCATGAACACCTGGCCGTAAAAAGGTTTGCTCTCGTTGGATCCAGCACAATTTAACAATCGCTCAAAAAAAGGCTCGTGTGGATTGGTGTAAAGTAATGCTGAAAAATACGATCGTGGTGCTTCAAAAGACGTTTATAAGATCGTCACAGGTGACGAATCATGGATCTATGCGTATGAGCCCGAAACAAAACAGCAATCGACAAAAAAAAAATAAAAAATAAAAAAAAAAAAAAAAAAAAAAAAATAAAAATAAAAAAACCATTTTCGTTGATAAATATGCCTATTTACATTATTAGGCCAGAAATATGTATATATAGCAACCTACATATAAAGATTTTCGAACTTCCGGGTGACTTTATATCGCTTTTATCGGCGAATATGTGAGTTATTTTAATGCAATTGAGAGAGCGTGTTTTTCTAATAACGGTGCAGTTTTGTGAAAACTTTCCCTAGACTCCATATAATTAACAAGTAACTGAATGTATTACCCCGGCTTTAATCCACGCAAGTTGCAAGAGCATGAAATTTTCGACAAAACCCGAACTTAGCTCTTCCTTACTTGTTCTTGTTCAATTTGTGTTTGGAACAAGGAGTTTTCAACTGTTTTCGAAGTTAAGAAGATCGTATTTTAATGAGTTAAAGTGCAGTTCCTTATCAGTCGGTTGACCTTGGGGGGAAATGGCGGTTGATAATCAAATATAAATATAATTTATCTTTGTTATACTCGTTTATTAGGGATTTGGTTACGACTTGTACGTTCATTGGTTCGTGTTTGTCTTTTTCGGTAAAAATTAGCTTAAGAGATATGAATTCAGTTTGAATATATTAAAATAAACAGCTGGGTTCAAAAGCCCTATCCTTTACATCCTATGCACATATCGATTTTTTCTATTATTTATACACACACACACTCATAAATACATAGTATGTATGTATCTACTTGGTCATTACTACTTGGTCACTCACTTCTATTAAATATATCCAAATCAGGTTCTTCACAGGATTGTATCAACAGCTCAAGGATCTCAGCATCACCCACCAGCGCCGCGGTGCCAACAGCTGTACGCCCACACGATGTGGAAACAATGGTTGCCCGGGCACCCTCCATCAGACAATCGAGCACGCCATGGAAGTTGCCCGTCTGTACTGCGGTCATCAGACGCTCATTCAACTCGAAAGCGTTTATCGGTGAATGCATTGCATATTTCCTTCGCCTCGTTACTTATTATATATTTGCTTTTTGCTTTTGCGTTTTATAACTATTCTGCAATTTGTTTAAATTGCAATTAAAAAGCGAAAAATAAACTCTAGAATGAAATGCAATAAGCAAACTTAGAAGAAAAACTGAATGCCCACACTTCGGTTGTTAGACTGACGATTACTGCCTTCTTGATGCCGTTATACCGCACTTTGCCTTTGCCACATGTTGTTATGCTGAGTGTCAGCGCTCTTGACACTCGGACTTGCTGTTGCGCAGTGAAAGGCTGTCCTGTGGAGCAGTGTGGTTTGGCAACCCAACGAAAAAGGGGTGGAAAATAAGTGATAAGGGAGTTTCTCGGCTTTGTTTTGCGGCGAAATTGTGGGGGTGGATATGAGGGTTGTGGAAAAATGAACTAGTGAATTTGATATTTGTTTACATTTGTGGCACGTAATATGAAACTCAAGTTTGAATGGCTGAAGCATTGTACATACACAGACATACTGATAGGTTTATACAGTGGACTGAAGTCAGTTGAATAGAAAGTAAACAGAAGCGAAGCTAAAAGTGGGTGAGAATATGTGGAATTCGTTTGTTGCTGATAACGGTTTTCTTTTAATACATATCCAATATACCAAACGAAACCGTGCGTGCTGCTATTGAACAGTGACCACATCGTTTGTGGGCTTTTATGAAAGCAAGAAGTGACCATTTCGAATAAGATTTTGTACATCGCTCATTTAATATATGCATATAACTACTACTATGGGAAAAATAGTAAGACTTTGTTCATAACTCTCCAATTCTTAATTTATTCTTTGAAATATACTTAGGTCGTCCTCTCAAAGTAATTCCACATGACCCCAATATACTTGCGCCAACGTGTTTTCTAATTCTCGAAATAGTTGTTAAAGTCAGTTTCCGGAATAGCCTTCAGTGCACCTAGCGATTCACATTTAATGTCTTCAAAACGGTTTTCCCGCAGCGGTCGGGAATACGAAGCTAAACAATGCGAATAAGGTGATTGCGGCTCATTTTTGGTTGTAAATTTGGCGAAAATCTCAAGAAGAATACATGTAGTCTGCGACTGTCTATTATCGTGGTGCAAAAATCAAGAGTTGTCGGCACATAATTCCATTTGTTCCAAGAAAAGGCTAGATGAAACTTTGCTTTGACCGACTTTTTCGTTTTCCGGGGCCTTTCACCGTGCAATAACCATTTAGCCGAAAAATATTGACGTAGCACCATACTGAACGAGCTAAACTTAAATAAATTAGACAAGGTTAGATTGTGACTTTCGAGGGAGGTTAAGCTCTAGACGTGAATGGAGAAGAGGTTTAGTAGGGAAGGAGGATACTGCCTCTGTATATGCCAACGGGTCAAAAGTGGACAAAAGTTGATAAAACTCTCTCTCTACCTCTACCCGCCTACTAAACTCAGCCAGCATCTTTTAAGCGGAAGTACTAAGCCTAGAGAAGAACAGTGGAGTTTTATTTAATAACTACGGGTGAATTCAGAAAGCAACCCCGATCCCCAAAGATTAAGTCCAGGATAGATGACAATTGACGAAAAGCTTTAAGTTCACAGGCAGGTCAATTCCACTTGTTCATTGATTGGATTCCCGGTCACAGTAACATTTTCAGCCACGAAAAAATAGAAGAGTTGGCCAAGAGACTCCTAGACTTCTAGCTCTTTAGACTAATCGGCGGTGGAGTTAATTACCATGTGCGCTGGGAACGATCAAGAGAGAGCTTTATACGCAAAGCTCAGGGAAAGAACATGCAGACATACAGCGACTATAACCGATAACTGATTTTTGGAGAACAAGTATTAAAAATAGGTCTGTCCTATAACAATATTTGCCAGCTGCAACCATTTTCCATGTTTTCCATTTTCTCTGCTCTATCTCAAACGCGACATAGAGAACTTGGATCGTATTAGGCTACAAAGTTTCAGTGGCTCTCTACAAAAAGAATAGCGAATATAAGTCGTTTCATTGAGAGTAGCGAAGGGTTTGAACGCAACTGTGAAACGAAATAGGTATATTATAAAGGTCTGGCGCTAATTGAACCCCTGATGAGGGTACACCTACTTACCTAGATATGTTTTGTTTGTGGTGATATCTCGGCCAGGCCAAAGTACGAATCTTTTACGAGAACAAGTGGATGAGTCGATCTCTTACAAAAACCAAAAGCTGTGGGTTCGAATAAAGCGGCTATAGCGATTGGTACGTATATATTGTGATGTCTAAATGCAGTGCCCTGAAATATTTCGAAAAATAATCTTTTTTACTAAAAACGAGTACGTGGGCACTTTCAGCCCCTCTAACTCAATAGCTTGACTTTAGACCCTGCATTATTTGAAACAAAAAAGCACTTTTATTGCACATTTAATGTTATTTTTTGTTACATAAACGGTAAATATAGTTAATAGCAAAAACATTTGGAAAATATGTTACAGAATCCGCCACGGTAGCCACGATAGAAGCAGTGGGAGTCGCAACGGCGTGTCCTACAATAGGTCCGAGCCTCTGGTTTAGCACCTTCGTGTATGTTGACCGGTTTCACGTCAGGTACATGTACCTGGCTGTGGCCTGTGGTTTGGCCAGAAATCTGCATTTTTTGAAACGCTTCAACCATGGCCTTCAACAAATTTTCTGCCACCGACTCAGGAACTTCGATATAAGCATTGGATTGAATCGAGGCATCGATCGTTATGTCGCCGTTTTTATTTTTCACTATATCAGGATCTTCAGGTTGCTGAACCTGAGCTGGACCATTTAATTCAGCTTCGGTGGCAGGAATAGCTGAGGCAACATGCAACAGCAAAAAACTGCACAACACAACCGATAAATTAGACAGAGTCCTCATGTTTTCTACTGATCACTGCCGTTGTGAATTGAACTGATTTATCTATCATGAGTTGCGGATATTTAAATGGAAATAGGAGTACAGAAGACTCACAGACGCAAATAAATTGAGTATTTTTTTGTAATTGAAGAGGTACTTGAATGGAAGTACCAATTTCTCAGTTACACCTTTACTGATTGTTTGGCTCGGTTTCCGCCCCGCTGAGGGGCTCGCAGATAACTGTCAAAACAGAACAATTATCGGGCCCAACAAAATAGCTGTGGCCGCTTTTAGGCAAAATGCCTTTATTATTAATAGTTTTTATAGGTTTTGTACCAACAAGCTATCAAGCAGTGGACCAAACTAGGGCGAAACGGTCGCCTCAAATAAATACTGGCTTGTGTAACAGTCATGACACATACAGACTTGATATTTTCTTCTGAGTGTAGTTAAAGTGTTTGCTAAGTTTGAACTGCTTAAGATAGCAAGAAATATAGTAAGTCGATTTTAAAGTGCTTTCCATTTCAGAGAAATGTGATCTTGAGTACAAGGTACATATATTAAATTAAATTAAAATTAGATGAATTATTTATACAAATTTCAAGATTTCCGTTTTGGACACTTTTATTGAAAACAAAAAATTGTTTATTGAAATATTTCCAAGAAATCAGTTGTCAACATTAATTTGACGCTGAAGTGGGCTCTTCAGAAATGTTTGATAAGAAAACACTATGCGATAGCAGAGGAGAATGATTGATTTAGGTCATTACTAAATAAAGCAAATATTAATTTTTTTTTAAGATCTACTCCGCGTGTGAGCTACTTCTTTTGGGATAATTTGACACACCCATATTTTGTATTTAATAAAAAACAAATTTTTTAAGATGATGTCATGTTAAACTCACGAAAACGCGCGACTATCTGATCGTTTTCGGAAATATTCAGTGTTACTACTTGCATTATTTGGTCTTTTTGCGGTATTAGCGATTGTCTGATAAATTCTACCTTATCTCTGCTAACGACAGTCGAGGCTATGTACTTTAATTATGCGCTGAACAGAGTATATTAAGTTCGCCACGAAGTTTGTTACATCCAGAATGAAACGTGGGAGACCCGATAAAGTATAAATAAATTATTAGATGATCTGAGTCGATTTAAACATGTCCGTCTATATGTGTGTACGCGCACAAGTCCCTCGGTTAATCAGTCAAGTATTTTTCTCCCAAAGAAGACCACTATAGCATATATATATAGCTGACGTACAAACTGAACGACCAAAATCAAGTGGTTTTGCAAAAACTTTTTTATTTGTGAAGGACGTTATCGCTTTTGTTCAAACGAATGTAACGTTTTACTTGTGTCTTGTTTTATTTGTTTTGCAAGTTTACTAGATTGTTGTTTCTACATATGTACATGCATATGTGTTGAAAGTTGTATAGGCATAGGGGAAGTACCTGCAAAGAACATACTTATATATGTATAAGATAATGCTAGAGAAAATGTTTGAGTTTTTACAGACGGCGATATAAGCAGTCTAGGTGATACTTATTCTAATCTGATTGAGCAACACAATTTCATAATATATTGTAACCTTTTCTATGGGTGGATTAAGCTATTTTAACTATATATGTATGTAAGTATCTACATATCGTCACCTAAAATGCAAAATAATGTAACATCACTTTTCAAACGTTTAGTAGTGAAGGAAAAACGAAATAAAAGAAACCACTCATATTGAAACAAAATTTGTTTTTTGGTTATGAAATGGTTATATATTGGATATATTGGACAGCGGAAGCTTAAATAATATACATACATATGTATATAATATGATATAGTGAATTGTTAAATAAAAAACTCAATTTCGAATTTTTTATTTTTTGCATTTTAAGTGTGTTAACATACATACAAATCCAAACATGCAAATGTTAATGTAAAATTTGGTCATGACGAAAACGCATCACTTCTATTGGGTGTTAAAAAAGACTAATCTAATTTCCTACCCGCTTGAATACAAAAAGGTACAATTAATATTTTCATAGAACGAACAGTGTTCTCACTGGTATCAAAATGCTCACCGAATTTGTTGCGAAACTACCAAAATCTTTTGGTCATCAAAACATGGCGTTTTAAGTAATTTTACATTTGAAAACATATACATATATACATTTTGTACAATTACCTGATTTCCAAAAATTTTTCTATTGTGAGAGTTCAATTTTGCATCTGATCTTCTTTATTGAATTTTTCCATAAGTTAGACGAAATGAATCCTCAGCTCTTAAGTGTTACTTTGGAACTAAACTTTATTCATAAACCAATCAAATCCTAGACCAACCACAATATGTCACATGGATAGCCACGTGACCGCAGCAGTTTGCGGTAGACGTGAAGTCAGCAAATTTTGATTTTCCTCGTTCACTCTATTTATCAGTACAAATTGTTGTTGTTGTTTTGATTCAAGTGCCGTTCGTTGATAATAATAATAAGAGCTCGCATTTAAATTGCGTGTATATGGTATGAGATGGCTTTAAGGGGTTACATGGGTTTCACAGTTTCAAAAAATCGAAATTTTTTTGTCTTTTTAAATTCTATAACATCTTCAGAATATTGTCCATAATTTTCAGGTTGATCCGACTAATAGTTTCGGAGATACAGCCTTGAGAACTTGTGCGCTCGAGGCTAGCTTAGCTAAGTGCGCCGTCTTTAAACGCGTTGATCTCGAAACTATGTTTTCAAAGTCGGTTGTCAAGATTTCTCGCGAATTACTCAACCGATCTTGATGAAATTTTACACAGGTCTTCAAGATATCATTTACAAGGTCTTGAACGAAGGATTTTTTTTTTTTAATTACAACTATTTAAAAAAAAATGTCGAGAAATTTTCATCGAAATTTACATTTTTTTATAAAAACGTCTGCCAAAAATCCAACTTTCTTTTTTTTTCCCTTCTTCCAATACCTACATAGTTTATTGTCTTTACTAAAACACGTATTTTTTATTTTTATTTGAGATGATCCTGAAAGAAGTTCTGCTGACAACGCGGGTGCACCTTTTTTCCGAGGGACTGCCGGAAATGGCGTCGTAATGACTGCCATTTTGAAAATTTTACAAAATGTTTATTAAATATGAGTATTTTAAATAAAACAAAATTTCATTAAAATATTTAATTTTTTATATGTAAAAAAAAGTTATTGAAAAAAGGCCGCTTTTTGCCCGAGAAAACCCATGTAACCCCTTAAAGGAGTCGGAGTCAAAATTGAACGATGGACGTAGCACCGCCCACTCTTAGATAAAAACACGTAACTCGAGGTCCGTCCGACTGACTCCAACCAAACTTGGTAAACGACATTTTACGGACATTGCTATGTTACCGTGTGAAGAATCGGACTGAAAGCATCAGTCAATGTGTGAGGCATAGTATAATTGAGATTCAGAGAGAATCCTTTCCTGGTATAGGATGTCTGTGTACCACAAATGGGTTGAATAAGGCAATACTTCCCTTAGGAGCATGTTTTACTTATAACGCTGCATCACGCCCTAGCCCTTCCTAACTTGTTATTTCTAATTTCTTAATTACATGTATACATAACTGTATATGTATGTGTGTACGGATTGCGGTATATATGCGTAAATATGTATTCTATTGATATTGCATACTTCAGATACTAATGCATGGGTCTTTACAACTGTTTTGGTTCACTGTGCGGTTATATGGGTTTCACGGCTGAAAAAATATTATTTAATTAAAAAAATTCATTCGAAATAAAATTATAAGAGAAGGATTATCCTAAAATTTCAGTTATATATAACACATTGACCGACATTTTCGATCAAAAGTGAACTATAGGTGCCGGGGTTTAAATATTCCCCTAAGTACCTGAACAGTTTTTATTGAATTTATACAATATTTGGTCATAATGATCAAAGACATTATTCTACTAGAAACTGACCGAATCAAGTGGAATTTTGTGCTATATCGGAAGTAGGTGGTTGTTGTTCGATTTCGTCTACTTTTACAATGTGACATAAGAATGTAAGTAGAATACCATGTACTAAATTTAAAATCGGTTGGTCGAGTCCTGAGATATATGATTTCACCAAAAAGTGGGCGGTGCCAAACCCATTATCAAATTTTCACACCAGCTCCTACTTTTTAGTAGTTTTTAACAATACCATTATGTGGGGAGTGAGCGACACTGTAAAAATGGATGAAATCGGATGATAAGATTTCATCCATTTTTACAGTGTCGGTAGCAGTTTTTATAAGTTTTGTACTCAGATAAATTTGACTGTTGCAGCTTAAGAGGTTTAGGAGATATATACATTAAACTTTTTAAAGGGCGGGGCCACGTGTGGCACAATCGAACGCTGATCGCTTTGCAAACATCTGTTCTATTCTGCCATTTTCAAAATTCCCATTATTTTATTCAAAATATATGTACATATATAGATTTGATTCACAAGCTCTTTCTTTTGTATTTAGAGAAATGCTACATTATGTAAACTTCACGCGAAGTCCTCTGCTTACGTTCAATTTTATCTTTCGAAATAACGACATTGGCAAATAGGTTTCTCCTTGCAGTAGCTACCGTGGTGTCCCAAAGCAATACAATGGGCAGCATCTAAGGAAGGCTTACACCATAATTTTGATCAGCTTCTCGGCAACTGATCACGAAATCACTACATGAAACTTGTCATGATTGAAAGCATCAATGGTAATGAGCGCAGAGCTGGAAATGGATCGCTCAAAATGGCATTATCGGATAACATTTCCGAACAACAAGAACCTGTAAACAACAAGAGAAAAATTACTATAGTATTCATGTTTGCGGGTCTGTTACTAGTAGCAGAATGCTACTGGTGTTTTGGTCACATCCAGAGGCTATTCAAACCCAGCAGCAGTATCAAAGTGATAAGGTACTTCATAACATATGTATATTGAAGTCAATCTTGATTATGTGGTAAATTTCAAGTAGCCTTGTGAAGACCCCACTCTGGTTACACAATTCTTTTCTATATATCTAATTACTGGCTGCTTTTAATTGTTTACAATAATCAAATCCCCCGTTTGGTGCAAGATGCTCAGCCTATTCTAGTATTGGTATCATATATGTAGCTATGAGAATATGAACACCATACATCTCAAGGTGAAGTGAGCAAACATTACGCGAGTGAACACTTTAAACTTAGACTAAAATACTTATACACGAGTGCCTTTTGAATCATAAGTAAAACTTGCATATGTTGAAAAGAAAAAAAAGCGAACTTCAGTTCCATCGAAGCTATCATACCATACACTTCACAAGTAAAAAAGTTTTCATATAAGAACTTTATTTTGATCGGCCAGCTATATGTTATAGTGTTTCTCTAAAAACATTCATGTTTTGAAAAGCTCCGATGACTGTAAACTTTTATTGTGTAAATTGAAAGAATATGTAATTGTATTATATCACAGTACAACAGCTAATCTGGGGGGTGAGAAATTCCAAGTCAGGGTGATGGTATCTACTAGATCAGTATAGTAAAACCCTCAAAGGGTTTTTGCCAAAATATTACAACTAAGCGAAAAAACATCAAGATAAGGAAAAAATTTAAAAGGTCATAAAAAAAAACTGACACATACGAACGCCAAACCCTTTGAGGATTTTACTATACTGACCTAGTACCATCACCCTGACTTGGAATTTCTCACCCCCCAGACAATAATCCCAAAAATGTTCCACAGTGTATTGAAAGCCTTTGTGTTCGATTTTCACACAATTTAAAAGTATAAGTGTGATATTATCCGATTTTATTAAGACATTTTAAGATTTGGCTCAAAGTCCACTAGAACAGGAGTGCAGAAAGAAATTATCTCCCGGAGCCAAACGAGTCGACTTAATTAAAATTATTTGAAATATCACATATAGTATGTACCATATTTGAACTATGTAATATAAACGGTTTCAAGTCAGATGGAATTTCAAAGTTCACTAGAACGCGAATATATTGACCGATATATGTGGTATAAACTCAATCAGAAGTTCGAAAATCTTTCTATTAGGTATATGGAGGCTAGGAAAAATATTGTTATATGGGAAGTTGGCAAATTTGGCTGATATAACAATTTTCAAGATAAATATATTAAACTTATTACGAGCGGCGGGACCACTCCCACTTATTAAAAATTTTCAAAGCACGTATAGCCCTGCCTAAAGCGATTGGTTATACTAAATTACATTTTTGTATCTTAATTAACCATTTCCGATAAAATTTTGTACATCGTCCATTTAATACATTACATAACTTTACAAAACTTTTTTTGTTGCCCTGAATATCTTTTACCAGTTGTGATTAAGGCTCACGTATACACGTATACAAATCACGTGATTCTTGCTCTCAGACCCCTTATCGAAAATATACGAAAAACAAGGAAGGACTTTTGCACCTTGGAAGGATCAAAGACGTGGTAATACTTTCAGATACATAAGGCCTGTTAGGTTTATGTTGTCTAGGGCGAGTTTTCACCCGATTTTATTCGTTCCATAGTACGAATATGCGGAAGATTTGAATAAAAAGCAAATGTGGAGATCGCCAACTTCCCAGAAATCTGTACAGTGGAATGGAAGGGTTACAAAATCAGCCAGTGGTTTAATACGTGATAAAGTTATACTTGTAAATGATAAAGCAATTTGTCAAAGATGGGAAGAGAATATAGTTGTAACTTCATTCGTACAAATTTCCCAAAGCTTGGTATACATAGAAAGTGCGTAATTTGGAAAATTTTGATAATCTTCAAATACGGTAGTTAATAAAAAATTTTATCAACTGACTGTTCCAGAACTTAAAGCTTGGAAAAAGTTTCTGTAGATAGTGAAAAATATCCTAGGCAGCAGTGAAGCTTTCTCCACAATCTTCGGATAATTTAGAAAATTATAGAAAAAAAGTATCAAAATCGATAGGATCGTCACAGGAAACAGATAATCGCTGGTCTTTAATAAAGATTGACTGAAAAATTATAAGGAAAATGTTTATAAAAGAGCCTTCTTTTTCAAAACAAAAAGGGCAATATAAATATAATAGTTATTTTGTTTTGTTTCATAATCTTAATAACTAATGAATTACTGCTTAAGTCCATTAATAGTAATAGATGATATATAGAACGTCGCTCGTTGGGCTAGCTGGGAAAGATAAGATTTTCGAAAGGTGATTAAGATGATTTTGCGGTTTCGACAGGTATATGTCACTTGTTTACCATTGGTATTTCAAAATCTCTACGTAGTATATTCTTGTCTAGGAGCATTTTTGATTTGAATCGTTGCATTTTATGGATACTAGTTGCATGGGCAGAGCCCCATAATTGTATACCATACATCGATATTGGTTTAAGACTGAATTGTATAGAAGAATTTTAGGGTCTAAACATAGGTTACCAATTTAGGCAGGCGGTTTTGAGTTTGAGGTGCTGT